>NC_041732.1:13780609-14127618 GCF_004115215.2 Ornithorhynchus anatinus
GGGCTCCTTCCACTCAGCCATGCTGTTTCTCAGTCTTCATCCCCATTTTGCAGATGAGGTCACTGATGCACAGAGAAGTGAAGTAACTTGCCCAAGGTCACCCAGCTGACAAGGGGTGGAGCCTGGATTCGAATCCATGACCTCTGACTTCCAGTCCTGCACTCTTTCCACTAGGCCACACTGCTTCTCCTACACTGACCTGTCCAAGATCTCATACCAGGAGATTGGCACAGCCAGGATAGAGAGCTCTGCACACAATAAGTGCTCAATAAGTACCATTGATTGATTGATTGATTGATTCCTTCCCTCCCTAGGTGGGGGTCATGGAGGTCCCTTCTTCACCTCCCCCCCTCCATTAAGGCCACCACTGTCACCTCTGCCTATCTCTTGCTAGAGCTGACTGCCCATCTGCCTTGCCCTCAGAGCTGGAGGAGCAGAGTGCCCCTCAGCAGCAAACAATCAGCCTTTATTCCAGGCAAATAAACCCCACCAGTGTCTCTCTCCCAAAGAAAACCTTCTTTCAGTCTCTGGGCACAGCAGACAGGCCAGAAGCTCGAATGAACAGAGGGTAGATTAGCCAGTTAGCCTGGCAGCTCTCTGTGCCATGCTGGCTGGGTGGTTTTGGTGAGAGTTTGGCCCAGACTGATTCACCTCAGACCCAAGAATCTGCTTTTTCTTTCTGTCTCTCAGAGGCACATTTTCTGAAATTCATCTTCCTCTATACAATTCCACTCTGAGTTCTTATCTGCACAATGCTAAACAAAAAAAGTAATACATCATCCTAATGTTATTTGGCTAACAAGAGAAATATTCTTAGAGAACCAGAAACATGCATTTTGCAAAAGTATTCAACCCGTGGTTGGGTTCACCCTGTGCAAAATTATTGGTATTAAGAATAATAATAATGATTACATTAATAATAATATTATCATCTGTTAAGACCCTACTCTGGCCTAAGTACTGTGCTAAGCACTACGATAGATACAATACAATCAGTCTCTGTCCCGCACAGGCTCAGAGTTTAAGGGGCAGGGAGAACAGGTATATTTCCTCCCCATTTAGAGCCTTTGGCTCCCCACATCATGCTCTTTCTTTTTTTTCTTGTTCCTCTTTTGCCTCTGTGTTTTTCTGTAGTATAGTTCAAGTAGAAGTAATAATAACATTTATTGGGTAACCACTGGATGTAATGCACTGTACTAAGTATTTGGAAAGTACAAAAGAGACAAGTGACACAACCCCTGCCCATAAGGAGCTTACACAATAGTGGGAAAGACAGAAAGAAAAAAATATAAACAGAGTAATAAAAAAGAATAATTGAATGCAAAATTGAATAAACAAATATACTAAGAAAGGGTATAAATAAATATGTAAGCACTGAGAGGCCCCGTTTTTGTCTCTGTATTTGTGTGTGTTCTTTGTCTCTCTGGGGGCATGCAGCTCTCAGTCTCTTCCTGTAACTTTCTCTGACATTTTATTTCACTCTTTCCATTTATTTCTTTGCCATCTCTCCTCATATCACCCTACCCTGGCTGTGCCACTCTTCTAGTATGAGATCTTAGACAAGTCAGTGTGGGAAGCAGCGTGGCCTAGTGGAAAGTGTATAGGCCTAGAAGTCAGAGGTCTTAGGTTCTAATCCTGGATGCACCATGTACCTGCTGTGTGACCTTGGTTAAGTCGCTTAAGTTCTCTGAGCCTCAGTTGCCTTATCTGCAAAATGGGGATTCAATACCTGTTCTCCTTCCTAGATTGTGAGCCCCATATGAGAACGGATTATCTTGTATTTACCCCAGAGCTTAGTACAGGGCTTGGCAAATGGTAAACACTTAACAAATACTATTACTATTATAATGACTATTATGTCACAACTCCCCCTTTTAGACTGTGAGCCCGTTGTTGGGCAGGGATTGTCTCTATCTGTTGCCGAATTATACATCCCAAGCGCTTAGTACAGTGCTCTGCACACAGTAAGCACTCAATAAATACAAATGAATGAATGAATGAACTTCTCTGTGCCTAGGTTTCCTCATCTGTAAAATGGGGATAAAAACAGAACAAAACTGTTCTCCCTCCTACTTAGACTACCAATCAATCAATGATATTTATTGAGCACTTATTGTGTGCAGAGCTCTCTATCCTGGCTGTGCCAATCTCCTGGTATGAGATCTTGGACAAGTCAGTGTAGGAGAAGCAGTGTGGCCTAGTGGAAAGAGTGCAGGACTGGAAGTCAGAGGATCTGAGTTCTAATCCTGGCCCCTACCATATATCTGCTGTGTGAACCTGGGCAAGTCACTTAAGTTCTCTGTGCCTCAGGTCCCTCATCTGCAAAATGGGGATTCAATTAAACAGGTGGAAGTGTATAATTCAATAAAGTTGGTAACTCCTTTTTTGCCCTCATGGAGTTTAGAGTCTAGAGGGAGAGACAGATATTAAAATCAGTTATGGGTAGGTATGTAAGTGCTGTGGAGCTGAGAGTGGGGGGAATAAAGGGTACAAATCCAAGTGCAGGAGTGACACAGGAGGGAGAGGGATTAGAGAAAACGAGGGCTTAAAGGGTACAGATCCAAGTACATATAGGTGATGCAGAAGGGAATGGGAGTAGGCGGAGTGTCAGTTTAGTTGGGGAAGGTCTCTTGAAGGAGTTGTGATTTTAGGAGGGCTTTGAAATTGAGAACTTTGGTCCAACAGATATGAAGAGGGGGAAGTTCCAGACCAGAGGGAGGATGTAGTCAAGGAGTTGGTGGCAAAATAGAGGATCCCCTCTAATCCCACCATCCCAGCCTGACTCTACCTGGCTCATGCCCTTCCCTAGAACCTGAGCTTGCCCCTAGTCTCTGCAACAGTTGGGAGAGGGATTCTGTTTTCCTTTCCATCTTGAGGATAATACAAAGGGAACCTGAAAAACAGCAGAACAGAGAAGTAATCCCCTCTCTATCAAACTACTGGACAGCCATTACTGTATAATTTAGCTTGAGTTGATCCATAGTCTTCAAGATCTTGTGGATCCATTAAAACACAGACTTGGAAGTGTTTTCCAGAGATCATGCTGTCCATCCCTCTGTCTCCAGATGAGATTGTTTCTAAGCCCTCTGAGGCAGGTGGGTACCTCTCCTAGACTTTCAAACACTTCATCCAACTTGTGAAATGAGCCCCATTTACCTGAACTCCTTATAGGCAGGAAATGTGTCTATTAACTCGGTTGTACTGCACTCTCCCAAGTGTTTAGTAAAATATTCTGCACACAGTAAGCACTCAATAAATGTCAGTGATTCACTGATTGATATTTCCCAGTATCTGCTTCCCTCCTCCTGCTCCCAAATCTCATTTGGCTGGAGAACAGAAGCCTCTCCCTGAAGAAATTCCACAGTCTTCTCTGGTTCATAATTCCAAGTGAAATAAGTGCATAGAATGTATCAAGAGTTATTTACGCCCACTGCTTTCTTTTTTTTAACGCCTGCCTGATCCTTTAAGACTCTTAGGATATGGGCTAGGGCATATTGCCTAGCAGATCTATCCTTGACTTGAAGAACTCTAGGAGACTTTTTAAATGGCATTTGTTAAGTGTTTACTATGGGCTAGACACCTTACTAAGTGCTGGGACATAAGACAATCAGGTTGAACACAGTTACGCATCACCTCTCGGTGGCCATCTTGTTGATACATAGGGTTCCAAATGCAATTGCTTTGGAGCCAATCAATCAAATAATTAATAGTATTTATTGAGTGTTTACTGTATGCAGAGCACAGTACTAAACACTTGGGAAAGTACAGTACACGAGAGATGGAAGACGTGCTCTCCACCCACAAGGAACTCACAGTCTACAGAAGACAGAATCACCCCAAAGACCTGGACTAAAATAGTCCAGAGAAACAGCGTGGCCTGGTAGAAAGAGAATGAACCCAAGAGTCAGAGGTCCTGGGTTCTAATGCCAGCCCTGTCATTTGCCTGCTATGTGACCCTCGGCAATTCACTTAAATGATCTGTGCCTCTGTTTCCTCAACTGTAAAATGGGGGTGAAATACCTGTTCTTCCTCCACCTTAGACTGGGAGCCAAATGTGGTACCAGAACTATACCTGATTTGATGATCTTGAATCCGAAACAGAGCAGAGTACAGTGCTTAGCAGATAGCACGTATATAGTATCCATTTACTAAATACCATCATCATTATTATTGTTATTACTTAGACTGTGAGTCCCAAGTGGGACAGGGATTGAATCCAATCTGATTAACTTGCATCTATTCCAGTGCTTAGAACAGTGCTTGACACATAGTAAGTGCTTAACTAATACAATAATAGTAATAATAATAATTGTTATTATTATTATTAGGAGATGGCCAGAAAAATGTCTCCATGTTTCTCAGAGAAACCCAACTTGAAATTGGAGAAAAAGAGGATAAATTCTGACTTATAACTAAACTCTCAATTGTCCATACCATGGAGGACAGAGGGAGCCTAGTTGATTGAAACCTATAGGAAAACCAAAAATGTATTTTTCCATTCCTCCTGGCTTCAAATATTGTCCATCCTCTAAATCTGCTCCAATTGGGTATTGACTGGTGCCTGTCCTCCATTCTCCGCTCTGGGGCCTACAGTGGTGGAGAAGCCGGCAGGGAGATGGGGAGGAGTTGGGAAGCAGAGTGGCCTAGTGGATAAAACACAGGCCTGGGAGCCAGAGCATCTGGGTTCTAATGCCGGCTCCACGACTTGCCTGCTGTGTGACCTTAGGAAAGTCACTTAACTTCTCTGTGCCTCCATTTCCTCAACTGCAAAAGGGGAGTTCAATTCCTGTTATTAGACTGTGAACCCCATGTGGGACAGGGACTCAGTTCAACCTGATAAACTTATACCTACCCCAGTGCTTAGAACTGTACTTGTCACATAGTAAGCCCTTAACAAACACCATTTAAAAAACGGTAGTGAAATGGTTCAAAGATGGACCACTGATGCAAGGGGGAGGACAAGCCAGGAGGTTATTCATGTACCCTGAGGTCAGCCGTTACTCTACAAAACATGAACTGAATAGGAGTTCCCCTCCTATTTAGACTGTGAGCCCCAAGTGAGATAATAACTGTGTCCAACCTGATTAACTTAGAACCATGCTTGACTCACAGTAAGCTTGACTTACTTAACAAATGTAATTTTTTTTTTAAAAAGGGGCTTGGTCGTTGTCGAACTCACAGTCAGGGCAACCATGCTGAAAACAAGGACACCTGGGGGGAAAGCAAGACTGTAAATTTTGGCATTGTAACATTCCCGGGTGGCCGGGGGGTGAGGAGGGTGGTATGGAGTTTTCTGCACCCCAGTCTTAGATGAAGAGGAGGCTGGTTTGGCAAAAGGAGACAACTGGAACCTCAGAAATTGAAAGAAGAAAGTATACACTATGCTCCCTGCTGGAGATGGGATCTTGCTTTCCATGCTGTGTCTTAATTCACTGAGTTACTGATCAGTAGCTTCCAATTGACCTTTGATTTCCTAGCCTGACTTTTGATTTTGAAATCATTCTCAGATATCATTCATCCCCTTACTACAGTGCTCAGGAACAAGAAGCAGTGTGGTCTAGTGAATAAAACATGGGCCTGAGTGTCAGAAGAACCAGAGTTCTAATCCTGGCTCTGCCAGGATCTGGAGAGAAGAGGAATGCAATGGGTTTGTGTGGCCAAGGGTCAGGCTTTGGATTTGTGCCAAAGTTTAATGTATTTGAAGTCTTGCCGTTCTCCGATAGCTAATTCAGAGAGTGGCTAATTTTTTATGTGACCTTGGGCGAGTTGCTTCACTTCTCTGGGCCTCAGTTACCTCATCTGTAAAATGGGAATTAAGACTGTGAGCCCTGCCTGTGTGGGACAGGGACTGTGTCTAACCTGATTATTTTGTAGTTACCCCTTTGCTTATTATATTGCCTGGCATGTAGTAAGCGCTTAACAAATACTGTTATAAAAAATGCTCAATAACCACCACTGATTGATTCGGTTTGATATCCCTCTGCAAGATGAGAACACATTTAACACTTTGGCTTCCTTAAGAGCCAGAGGTACTGGTTCCCCCTTCCCCTCCTCGTCCTCCTCCTCCTCGTCCTCGTCCTCTTTTTCCTCCTCCTCTTCTCCCCTCCCCTTCCAGCCTCTCTAACCCTTGTCCTCTTCCTTGCTCCCACCCCCTCTCCCAGCTCTGAATCAAATTTGTGTATCTGAAACCAGGAAGGTCAGGCTTGTTTGTGGGAGCAAATTCCAGACCACTGCTGAACCTTGAAGATCTTAAAATCTCAAAGGAGCAGCATGGCCTAGTGGAAAGAGCCTGATCCTGGGAGTCAGAGGAACTGGATTCTAATCCCAGCTCCGCCACTTGTCTGTTGTGCGACCTTGGGTTAGTCATATCACATCTCTGTGCCTCAATTTCCTCATCTGTGAAATGGGGATTCAGTCCCTGTCCTCTTTCCTACCTGGAATGTGAACCCCATGTGGGATAGGGACTATATCCAACTTGATTAACTTGCATCTATTCCAGCACTTAGAACAATGCTTGACATCTAGTAAGCTTTTAACAAACACCACATTAATATTTCTACTACTACTATTATTATTATTAGTAGTAGTAATAAGTCTGATTCTGCTTCCCCAGGGAATTCCTTCCCACCCATCCTGTAAGGAATTGACAAGGTTATGTGTAAGCCCTTGCTCACCATGACTGACCTCACTGGGGGCAGGGAATGTATCTGTTTACTATTGTATTGTACTCACCCAAGCACTCAGTACAGTGCTCTGCACACAGTAAGCGCTAAATAAATACGATTGAATGAATGAATGACCTGCTGCAACTATGAGAAGCATGGCCTCGTGGGAAGAACATGGGCCTGGGAGTCAGAGGACCCGGCTACATCATTTGTCTGCTTTGTGACCATGGGCAAGTCACTTAACTTCACTATGCCTCAGTTTCTTCATCTGTAAAACGGGGATAAAGACTATGAGCCCCAGGTGAAATATGGGCTGTATCTTACCTGATTATCGTATATCTACCCCGGTGCTTAATTCAGTGCCTGGCAAATAGTAAGAACTTAAATACCATTTAAAAAAAATGACATTTAAAGAGTGAGGTCCTAACCTGTCCCCTCACCACCACCTGAGTGTCAAGACCTGTGGAGAAGAATGGAACTGACCAGCCTCACATCACTGAAAATTCTTACATATCCAGCCACTTGGGAGATTCCCCCACAGTACCTATGTCCATATCCTTATACTTTGTAGCTTCCCCTACCTGTCACTTATTTTAAAATCCATCTTACCTACTATTCTTTCATTCCTTTAATTGTATATCTTAAGTGCTTACTATGTGCAGAGCCCTGTAATAAGCGATTGGGAGAGTACAATACAACAATAAACAGACACATTCCCTGCCCTCAAGAAGCTTACAGTCTAGAGTGGGGGAGACAGATATTAACATAAATAAATAAATTCCAGATTTGTACATAAGTGCTGTGGGTCTGGGAGGGGGGAAGGATAAAGGGAGCAAGTTACGGTGACACAGAAGGCCAGGTAAAGGGAGAAGAAGAAAGGGGGGTTTAGTCAGGGAAGGCCTCTTGGAGGAGCTATGCCTTCAATAAGGATTTGAAGGTGGGGAGAGTAGTTATCTGTTGGATTTGAGGAGGGATGGCATTCCAGGCCAGAGAAAGGACGTGGGCAAGATAGATGAGATCGAGGCACCGTGAGAAGGTTAGCATTAGAGGACCGAAGTGTGTGGGCTGGGTTGTAGTAAAAGAGTAGTGAGGTGAAGTAGGAAGGGGCAAGGTGGTGGAGTGCTCTGAAGCTAATGGTGAGGAGCTGTTGCTTGATGCGGAGGTGGATTGGCAACCACTGGAGTTTGGAGTGGGGAAGCATGTCCTGAATGTGTCTGTAGAAAAATGATCCAGAGAGCAGAGTGAACTATGGACTGGAGAAGGGAGAGAGACAGGAGGCTGGGAGGTCAGCAAGGAGGCTGATGCAGTAATCCAGGCATGATGGAATGAGTGATTGGATTAATGTGGTAGCAGTTGGAATGGAGAGGAAAGGGTGGATTTTAGCAATGTTGTGAAGGTGGGACCGACAGGATTTAGTGAGGGATTGAATATGTGGCTTGAAGACAGAGAGAAGTCAAGGAGAATGCTGAGGTTATTGGTTTATGAGACAGGAAGGATAGTGGTGCCATCTACGGTGATGGGATAGTCAGGGGGAGGACAGGGTTTGGGTGGGAAGATAAGGAGTTTGGCTTTGTCATGTTAAGTTTGAGATGATGGGAGGACATCCAAGTACAGATGTCTTGAAAGCAGGAGGAAATGCAAAACTGCAGAGAGGGAGAGAGATCAGGGCTGGAGATGTAGATTTGAGAATCATCCGCAAAGAGGTGGTAGTTGAAGCCATGGAAGCGAATGAGTTCTCCGAGGGAGTGGGTATAGGTGGCGAATAGAAGAGGGCCCAGAACTGAACCTGGAGGGACCCCACAGTTAGGGAGTGCGAGGCAGAGGAGGAGCCCATGAAAGAGATTGAGAATGAACGGCCAGAGAGATGAGAGGAGAGCCAGGAGAGGACCGTACCAGTGAAGCCAAGGTTGGATAGTGTTTCCTGGAAAAGGGGGTGGTCCACAGTGTCAAAGACAGCTGAGAGGTCAAGGAGGATTAGGATGGAGTAGAGACCGTTGGATTTGGCAAGAAGATCATCGGTGACCTTTGGGAGGGCGGTTTTTGTGGAGCAAAGGGGATGGAAGCCATAATGGAGGGGGTCAAGAAGAGAATTGGAGGAAAGGAATTTGAGACAGTGGGTATAAACAACTAGCTCAAGAAGTTTGAAGAGGAATTCATTCATTCATTCATTCATTCATTCAATAGTATTTACTGAGCGCTTACTATGTGCAGGGAACTGTACTAAGCACTTGGAATGTACAAATCGGCAACAGATAGAGGCAATCCCTGGCCATTGATGGGCTTACAGTCTAAACGGGGGAGACAGACGGACAAAAACAAGAAAACTGGTAGGAGGGAAATGGGGCAATAACTGGATGGAGCCGTGGGATCACGGGAGGGGTTTTTTTTTTAGGAGAGGGCACGTCTGAAAGCAGTGGGGAAGAAGCCATTAGATAGGGAACAGTTGAAGGTGGCCAGAGACAGAGTGTGGTTTATCTTTCACTGTAAGCTTCCCCAGCCCTTAGTTCAGTGCTTTGCTCCCTGTAGGCCCTGGATCAATTCCATTAAATGGAGAGGTTGTAGGCCGCTCCTGATGTGGGACGTTTTGTCCCAGGCCCAGGAAATGTTCCGCCAAGGCCACATGAGGGCGCCTTGGCTCTTTGGTCTTTTCCCGGCCCATTCTCTCCCCTTTTGTTGAGCTGGGGCTTCCCAGGTCCGGGTGGTCTTTTGAAGACCACCCCCTCAACTCTGCTCTCCGGCTTTAGAGAGGACAGGGCAAGCCGGAGAGATCTCCAGAGAGTTGGGAGCTAGAGAGATCTGACAACAGTTTAACGGTGGAGCTCGTTATCATTATTATAGCTTAAAGCTTGTTGTGGACAGGGAATGGGTCTGAGGTGATGGGAGAATGTAATAATAATGATGATGATGGTATTTGTTGAGCGCTTACTTTGTGCCAAGCACTGTTCTAAGCTCTGGGGTAGATACAAGGTCATCAGGCTGTCCCAAGTTGCCTATCAACCTCCGCTCCAAACAAAAACTCCTCACTCTAGGCTTCAAGGCTCTCCACCACCTTGCCCCTTCCTACCTCTCCTCCCTTCTCTCTTTCTACCGCCCACCCCGCACGCTCCGCTCCTCTGCCGCCCACCTCCTCACCATCCCTCGGTCTCGCCTATCCCCCCGTCGACCCCTGGGCCACGTCCTCCCGCCGTCCTGGAACGCCCTCCCTCCTCACCTCCGCCAGGCTAATTCTCTTCCCCTCTTCAAAACCCTACTTAAAACTCACCTCCTCCAAGAGGCCTTCCCAGACTGAGCTCCCTTTCTCCCTCTACTCCCTCTACCGCCCCGCCTTCACCTCTCCGCAGCTTAACCCTCTTTCCTCCCCCGCCCCCCGTCTCCCTCTGCTCCTCCACTCTCCCTTCCCATCCCCTCAGCACTGTACTCGTCTGCTCAACTGTATATATTTTCATTACCCTATTTATTTTGTTAATGAAATGTACATCGCCTCGATTCTATTTAGTTGCCATTGTTTTTAAGAGATGTTCTTCCCCTTGACTCTATTTATTGCCAATGTTCTTGTCTGTCTCCCCCGTTTAGACTGTAAGCCCGTCAAACGGCAGGGACTGTCTCTATCTGTTGCCGACTTGTTCATTCCAAGCGCTTAGTACAGTGCTCTGCACATAGTAATTGCTCAATAAATACTATCGAATGAATCCCCATTTTACAGATGAGGTCACTGAGGCACAGAGAAGTGAAGTGACTTGCCCATGGTCACACAGCTGACAAGCGGCGGAGCCAGAATTAGAACCCATGACTTCTGACTCCCATACCCGGGCTCTTTCCACTAAGCCACGCTGCTTCTCTGAGGTGGGGGAAATGCTAGACTGCAGAGAGGGAGAGAGATCAGGGCTGGAGATGTAAATTTGGGTATCATCTGCATAGAAGGAGTAGTTGAGCCATGGGAGTGAATGAGTACTGTTATACTCTACTTTCCCAAGTGTTTAGTACAGTGCTCTCTACCCATAGTAGGTGCACAATAAATAGCACTGATGATGATGATGATGATGATAGCTTCAGTGATAGCTTAAACCTCCTTATGGGCTTGTCCTCTGGTAACCAAGACAGGGAAGAGCCCAGTGGAAAGAAGCCAAGCCTGGGCATCAGGGGACCTGGGTTCTCATCCCGGCTATATCGTTGTTCTGCTGCGTGACCTTGGACAAGTAACTTGGCTTATCTGTGCCTCATTTCCTCTTTTTTTATGGTATTTGTTAAGTGCTTACTAGGTGCCAGGCACTGTATTAAGCACTGGGGAGATACAAGCTAATCAGATTGGACGCAGTCCATGTCCCACGTGGGGCTCACAGTCTTGATTCCCATTTTGCAGATGAGTTAACGAAGGCACTCAGAATGCCCAAGGCCCCACTGCAGACAGGTGGCTAAGGGTGGATTAGAACCCAGGTCCTTCTGACTCCCAGGCCTGTGCTCTATCCACTAGACCACATGGCCTCTCTTTTTCTTAAGACATGGACCTTCCTGTGCCTCTGTAAATGAGGGTGGAGGAAAGGGAGGAAGATATAAATGTGCAACAGATACCTAGTAAAGCCAAGAGCAAATGGAGGGTTTTTCATAAGCCTCCCAACCCCTGCTCCACAGAGGCCCCTGCTCTGGAGTCTCAGAGGGTCGGGGCTTCCTTCCACAGCCAGATTCTGACCTGGAATTCCACATCTCCAGAACTCAGCATTTTTATAACTCTCTCTCTTTGTCTCTTTTCTGTTCCCCTCCATCTCTCTCCTTGCTTTCTTGTTTTTGGTGTTAGCTTGTCTCCAGAGTTTCACCAGATGGTGGGAAATCATCTCCCAGCCCGTCCTTACAGAGCCACTCTGGATATCATTTTAACATAGCTTACTATTATTATTATTATTACTGTTTTGGTGAAGCACTTACTCTGTGCCAGGAACTGTACTAAGCACTGGGGTGGATACATGCAAATAGGTCCATGTCCCAAGTAGTGCTCACAGAATTAATCCCCATTTTACAGATGAGGTAACTGAGGCACAGAGAAGTGAAGTGACTTGCCCAAGACCACACAGCAGACAAGTGGTGGAATCAGGATTAGAACCCATGACCTTCTGACCCCCCACCTGTGTTCTGTCCAATATGCCAAGCTGCTAGAGGTTCAAGCCTAGTGGTGTCTGCTGCTGCTGAGGTTTTGGAGAATCCTGGCCCAGATCCAGACTGCACCCATTCTCCCTACCAGCTGCCTCATAGTGCCTTCATTCCACTTCTCTATTGGCAGAGAACGTGTGGATGGCTCTGTGCCAACCAGCCCCTCTCCCGCAAAAAAAACACTCCAAACACATCTCTTACTGGCAGTGGGACCCACCTTTCCACCTTGCTGTCTGTTTCTGGGTCTGTTCAGTGCCCACCCTGACTGACAAGAAGCCACAATACCCGTGACTGTAGCCTCCTGGGCAAAGCGGAACTGGGCAAAAGAACTCGGTTCCAATGACACTCATGGATACAGTTTTTCTGTGAGCAGTGACAGCTTCAGTAATTTTAATTCTAATATCCGTTACCTCCCTCAATCTCCTTCCCTTCTCTCTTTTCTTTCTCTATACCTTGTTAAACCATCTGTCTGGGCATCAAGCCACCCAGCTCTCAGATCTCTTCTCTGCCTCTGCTGGTTTCTCCCTCCTCCTTCCTCCTGCTTTCCCTCATCTCTCTTCCCCTGCAGCGAGAACTTGCCCCCTTCCTGAACCTTGACAGTCACTACCCCAAAGTCGCCAACCTTCCTGCTCCAGGTCGGTCTTGTCCTTCACCGCCACCCACCCCCCAACAACTCCCTCCACTGCCTCTCCCCAGGCCCCACCTCCCGGCCCTTCTGACAGGATTTGGCGATTCCTAAAACAGAGAAAAGGCTGGCACTCATGCCAGCAGCTGCTTTTGGTGATGATGCCATCTTCTATTTCAGGAGGTTGTTTTCAGTAAATCCAGGGCAGACAAGAGGGCCCAGGACGGTAGCCAGGAGCCCCAAAAAGAGAATTGACACCAACACCTACCAGGTTAATGAGCCTGACCCTAGAGCAGAACAGCAGCTTGTTCCTGGCCCACAGGCAGATGGGCAACTCTGCCTTCAGAGCAGTGCTGGATCCAGGCCAGCATGATCTAGTGGAAGAGCCTGGGCCTGGGAGTCAGAGGACCTGGGTTCTCATACAAGCTCACCTTGGGCTAGTCACTTCATTCAATACCTGCTCTCTACCCAGTAAACTGTGAACCCACACGTGGGATAGGGACAGAATCGAACCTGATTATCTTGTAAATCCCCCAGTGTCTAGTATGGTGCTTGGCATTTAATAAATACTACAATTATTATTATGATTGGCAACTATGCTGTTTGCTATTTGCTATTTTATGACAGCAATGGGATTTAAACTGCAAAAGCCCCTGGCTACCTGGGGTTATATCCAGGAGTCCACACCCACCATTGTTCTAGGAAATTGATAACTGCACCCATGGCTGGTTTGTAGCCAGGTAGATTCCAGAGGCAGAAGTGGTGGGCTCAGAAATGTACCAGAGCTGTCCCTTGCACTGGATTGAATCACTGCATCTGATCCATGGGCAGAAATTTGCTTGGTCTAAGAGAGTCCTCCCTGCCTCTGGTCTCCCCCAACTCCTGTATCGTTCTTCACTCTTCTGTCCAGATCATTTTGCTACAGAAATATTCAGGCCATGTTTTCTGACTCCTCAAGAAACTCCAGTGTTTTCCCATCCACCGCCACATCAAATGGAAACTCCTCACCATTGGCTTTAAAGCAATCGCCTTGTCCCCTCCTACCTCAGCTCACTACTCTCCTACTACAACCCAGCCCACACTCTTCGCTCTTCTAATGCCAACCTTTTCAATGTACCGCGATCTCATCTTTCTCTCTGCCAACCTCTCTCCCACGACCTGTCTCTGGCCTCCTTAAATCTGAAAGAATTACTCTCCCCACATTCAAAGCCTCATTGAAGGCACAACCCCTCCAAGAGGCCTTCCCTGACTAAGCCCTCCTTTCCTCTTCTCCCACTCCCTTCTGCATCACCCTGACTTGCTCCCTTTATTCATCCCCCCACCATCCCAAGCCCCACAGCACTTATGTACATATCTGTCATTTATTTATTTATATTAATGTCTGTCATCCCCTTTAAGCTGTAAGCTCACTGTGGGTAGGGAATGTGTCTGCTTATTTTTATATTGTACTCTTTCAAGCACTTAGTACTGTGCTTTGCACACAGTTAGCGCTCAATAAATACAATTGAATGAATGAATCAGTCAATCGATTAATGGCATTTATAAAGTGAATGGCATTTACTGAGCCCTTACTGCATGCGAAGCCCTGCACTGAACATTTGGAGGAGTGTATTAAAGAAGTAATAACTGGGATATTTGTTAAGTGCTTATTAAGAACTGTGTACTAGATACAAGGCAGTCCTCATGCCACATGGAATTCACAGTCTAAATAAGAGGGAGAACAGGCACGGAATCCCCATTTTACAGATGAAATAACTGAGTCATAGAAAAGTGACTTTTCCAAGGTTCGCAAAGCAGTCAAATGGCAAAATCAGGATTGGAACCCAGCTCTTCTGACTAATAATAATAATGTTGGTACTTGTTAAGCGCTTACTATGTGCAGAGCACTGTTCTAAGCGCTGGGGTAGACACAGGGGAATCAGGTTGTCCCACGTGGGGCTCACAGTCTTAATCCCCATTTTACAGATGAGGTAACTGAGGCCCAGAGAAGTGAAGTGAGTTGCCCACAGTCACACAGCTGACAAGAGGCAGAGCTTGGATTCGAACCCATGACCTCTGACTTCAAAGCCCGTGCTCTTTCCACCGAGCCACGCTACTTCTCCTAGCAGGCCTGAGCTAGAGAAGCAGCATGGCTTAGTGGAAAGAGCATGGGAGTCAAAGGACATGTGTTCTCATCTCGGCTCTGTCACTTGTCCTTGGGCAAGCCACTTAACTTCTCTGTGCCTGAGTTACCTCATCTGTAAAATGGACATTAAGACTGTGAGTCCCATGTGTGACAAACGGATGACCTTGTATCTAATCAGCATTTAGAACAGTGCTTGGCACATAGTAAGTGCTTAAGAAATACCATTATTATTATTACTATTATGTGGCCATACTACTTCTTAAAGTAAGTAAACACTCTCCCTGCCAGCAAGGAGAGAGACTTACAATAACTGACTTATACGGAAATGATTTGAGTGGAAGAATGTTTGCATTAGAGAAGCAACATGGCCTAGTGGAAAGAGCAAGGACCTAGAAGTCAGAGGACCTGGGTTCTAATCTCAGATCTTCCACCTGTCTGGGCGAGTCACTTAACTTCTCTGTGTCTCAGTTTCCTCAACTGTTAAAATAGGGATTCTAAAATACCTATTCTCCCTCCTACTTAGACTATGAGCCCCATGTGGGACAGGGACTGTGTCTGACCTAACTTGAATTAATCCTAGTACTTAGAACAGTGCTTAGTCAATATCAACTAGACTAATAAGCACTTAGTCAATATCAACATCATTATTATTATTATTCACTCCAAGGCTCCAACCACAATCAGGCTCCATCCACAATCAGGCTCCATCCTTACCAAGGCCCCACCCACACCAAGGCTATTTCATTCAGAATATACTAAAAAGGGAACCTTTATCCAATGGATTGATGGAGACAGGTCAGACTTACTTTTCCAGAGCCTCCTATAATTTGGCATCAGAGGATTTATGGACACAGGCCTGTTTCACTTCCAATCTTTAAATGGATCAATCCTTGAGCATTTAATTTTTGAATAACAATTAGGTGATGCCATCAATCAGTCAGCTAATCAATGGTATTTATTGACTATTTACTGCCTGTGGAGCGCTGTACTAAGCGCTTGGGAGAGTAATAGAGGGGTAGAGTTGGTACACTAGAGTTGGGAAGCAGGAAGACTTAGTGGAAAGAGCATGGGCTTGGGAGTCAGAGGTCATGGGTTCTAATCCCATCTCTGCCATTCATCAGCTGTGTAACTTTGGCCAAGTCACTTAACTTCTCTGTACCACATCTGTAAAATGGGGATTAAGACTGTGAGCCCCACGGGGGACAAACTGATAACCTTGTATTTACCCCAGCACTTAGAACAGTGCTTGGCACACCGTTAGCATTAACAAATACCATCATTATGATTATTACACACAATCCCTGTTCTCAAGGAGAGTCCAGTCTCATGGAGGAGTTTGCAGTTTAGTCTGCTGACTTGCTGAATGGCCTTGGGGCAATCCACTAAACTTCCCTGGGCAGTAGTTTCCCACTTGTAAATGAAGAGAATAATGTGTGGCTCACCCTCCCTTCCAAAAGTACTGTGAGTTAGTCGATGTGGAAGCACACTGGCCAAAAAAGCACAATAAAAAATTCAGCCAAGACCTCCCTCCCTTAACTCCGTGCACCTAAGCCCCCTAGCAGATGTCAGAAAGGAGATACTGTTCCTCTCCTGAAACCAATGTTAAATCTTCCATCCTATTTCCCCATCAGCCTGCCATTGTGTTCCTCAACCCTGCCCACCCACTGCAGTGTCATAGCAACGAGGCAACCGGAGGACGGAAGCAGAAGCAGCGGCAGCAGCCGTCATCTCAAAAAAAAACCCCAAAATACCAGTACAGACCCTGACCGGAAGAATGCATTTTAATTTGGATTAAGTCTTGCTAGCCCAGAGCTGGATTTCTCCTTGCCTAATTTCCTTGATTTCCAATTCTGGCCCCCAGGAACCAAACTCTACTCTGCCCCTGAAGCCTGCCAGGAGCCAGGAGGGAGCCCAGCTGCAAAAGGAATGTCAGGCTGCCCGTTGGCCAGAAGCTCAGTACTTTCTGGTGGTCAAAACACCAAGACACTGTGGGCTAAGCAGCACAGGAGATGGGCTCTTTCCAAGGAGAATGGATAAAACAGGGGAGACATCCCTCTTTCTGAGTTGGTGGCCCTGTGGAAAGAGCCTGGGTCTGGGAGTCAGAGGACCTGGGTTCTAATCTCAGCAAGGCCTAGTGATTAGATCAGAAAGTTTATCACATGGTCCAGCAATCGATCAGTGGTGTTTATTGAGCCCCTACTGAGTGCAAAGCACTGCTCTAAGTGCTCAGGAGAGAACAACAGACCAAAACACATGGTCCAGGCCCACGTGAAGTTGGGACTTTACTCCCAAATCCCTCTTGCTGCTATTTAAGCCTCAAACCCTGCCCTGTTTTAAGGAGACACAAATCAATCAATCAATCAATCAATAGTATTTATTGCACCCTCACTGTGTGCAAAGCACTAAACCAAGCTCTTGGGAGAGTACAGTATAACAGAATTGATAGACCCATTCCCTGCCCTCAAGGATCTTAGAGTCTCAAGGAGAAGTCAGACATTAAAATAAATTACAGATATGAACATAAGTGCTGAGGGGCTGAAGGTGGGGTGAATATCAAATGCTTAAGGGAGCTGGAGTAGGGGAAATAAGGGCTTAGTCAGGGAAGTCTTCTTGGAGGAGATGTGATTTTAACAAGGGTTTGAAGGTGGGGCAATGGGGTCTGTCAGAGAGAGTTCCAGGCCAAAGGGAGGATGTGGGAGAGAGGTCAGTGGTGAGATAGATGAGACTGAGGTACGGACAATAGTTTCTCATTAGAGGAGCAAAATGTGTGGGCTGGGTTGTAGTAGGAGATCTGAGGAATAAAGTAGGAAAAAACAAGCTGATTGAGTGCTTTAAAGTGCTTTAAAGTTCTCCAGGAGGACTAATTCTCTGGAGAAGATACTAATTAATGCTAGGACAAGTCCAGGGAAAACATGGAAGAGGCAGACCAGCAGCTAGATAGAGACCATAACAACGATAACAGAAGAACCATTAGAAAGGTTGAAGATTGTGGCAAAGGACAGGACGTTCTGCAGAAAGTATATCCATGGAATTGCTATGAATCAGAAATGACTCGATGGCACTTAATAATAAGAATAAGAATAATGTCAGTGAGAAACAGCTTGGCATAGTGGACAGAGTACAGGCCTGGAAGTCAAAAGGTCATAGGTTCTAATATAATTCTAATTCTAGCTCCGCCACTTGTCTGTTGCCTTGGGCAAGTAACTTCACTTCTCTGGGCCTCAGTTACTTCATCTATAAAGTGGGGATTGAGTCTGTGAACCCCACGTGGGACAGGGACTGTGTCCAACAGTCATTCATTCAATAGTATTTATTGAGCACTTACTATGTGCAGACCACTGTACTAAGAAGTACGAGATGTTCTTCCCCTTGACTCTATTTATTGCCATTGTTCTTGTCTGTCCGTCTCCCCCGATTAGACTGTAAGCCCGTCAAACGGCAGGGACTGTCTCTATCTGTTGCCGACTTGTTCATTCCAAGCGCTTAGTACAGTGCTCTGCACATAGTAAGCGCTCAATAAATACTATTGAATGAATGAATGAATGAACAGTTCAGCAACAGATAGACAATCCCTGCCCAATAACGGGCTCACAGTCTAAACAGGGGAGACAGACAGCAAAGCAAAACAGAACAAAACAAAACAAGGAAACATCATCAAGATAAATAGAATCATGGAGATATGCACCTCATTAACAAAATAAATAGGGTAATAAATTATATATACAAAAAGCATAGTGCTGAGGGGAGGGGAAGGGGGAAGAGCAAGAGGGCGGAAGGGGGGAAGGGGAGGGGAGGAGGAGCAGAGGGAAAGGGGGGGTTCAGTCTGGGAAGGTCTTCTGGAGGAGGTGAGCTCTCAGTAGGGCTTTGAAGAGGGGAAGAGAGTTAGTTTGGCAGAGGTGAGGAGGGAGAACATTCCAGGACAGTGGGAGGACATGGGCCGGGGTCGACAGCGGGACAGGCATGAACGGGGGACCGTGAGAAGGTGAGCAGCAGAGGAGCGGAGAGTACGGGGTGGGCACTAGAAAGAGAGAAGGGAGGTGAGGTGGGGGTGGGGTGGGGAGACAAGGTGATGGAGAGCTTTGAACCTAAGAGTGAGGAGTTTTTGTTCCGTATGAAGGTTGATAGGCAACCACTGGAGGTTTTTGAGGACGGGAGTGACATGCCCAGAGCTTTTCTATAAGAAAATGAGCTGGGCAGCGGAATGAAGAATAGACTGGAGTGGGGAGAGACAGGAGGAAGGGAGATCAGAGAGAAGGCTGACACAATAATCCAGTTGGGATATTATGAGAGCTTGTACCAGTATGATAGCCATTTGGATGGAGAGGAAAGGGTGGATCTTGGCGATATTGTGAAGGTGAGACCGGCAGGTGTTGGTGACGGATTGGATGTGTGGGGTGAATGAGTGAGCAGAGTCGAAGATAATAATGTTGGTATTTGTTAAGCGCTTACATTCATTCATTCATTCATTCAGTGCAGAGCACTGTTCTAAGCGCCGGGGTAAATACAGGGTAATCAGGTTGTCCCACATGAGGCTCACAGTTAATCCCCATTTACAGATGAGGTAACTGAGGCACAGAGAAGTTAAGTGACTTGCCCGCAGTCACACAGCTGACAAGTAGCGGAGTCGGCATTTGAACCCATGACGTCCGACTCCCAAGCCCATGCTCTTTCCACTGAACCACACTGCTTCTCTGAACTACACTGCTTCTCTAGGATGACACCAAGGCTGCGGGCCTGTCAGACGGGAAGGATGATAGTGCCGTCCATAGTGACAGGGAAGTCAGGGAGAGGACAGAGTTTGGGAGGGAAGATAAAGAGCTCAGTTTTGGACATGTTGAGTTTTAGGTGGAGGGCAGACATCCAGCTGGAGATGTCCTGGAGGCAGGAGGAGATACGAGCCTGGAGGGAGGGAGGGAGGGAGGGAGAGAGAACAGGGGAGGAGATGTAGATTTGTGTGTCATCTGTGTAGAGATGATAGTTGAAGCCATGGGAGTGAATGAGTTCACCATGATTTGCTTGTGTCTACCCCAGCACCTAGTATAGTGTCTGGCATGTAGCTAGTGCTTAACAAATACAGTAATAATAATAACAATAATGATTTTTATTATTGTTATTATTATTATTAAAAATTGTAAGAAGTTTCTGTTTGATGTGGCGGTGGTTGGGCAACCCCTGCAGTTTCTTGAAGAGTAGAGATACATAGACTGAATTTTTTTTTAGAAAAATGATCCCAGCAACAGAGTGAAGGACCAGAATGGGGAGAGACAGGAGACAGAGAGGTCAATGAGGAGGCTCAGTAGTCAAGACAAATCAATCGATCAATCCATCAGTAGCATTTGTTGAGTGCTTCCTGAGTGCAGAGCACTGAATTAAGCACTTGGGAACAATACAACAGAGTTGTTAGACACGATCCCTGCCCACAAGGAGCTTACGGTCTAGAGAGAGGAGCTTCCAATTGAAAGGAGAGATCTGCTCTCCCTCCCATCCCCATCCCAAAAATGGCCGGCCTAGCCCAGCAGCTCATCTCCTACTGCTAACTTTCACCTGAAGAGAGACACGTGACCCATTCCAACGCCAGGCTTGGCCTTACCTACCATGCACTCTGGTACAGCTGCCAACTAGGTCTGAGACAGCCGGGCCCTAGCGGGAGGCACTGAGGTTGGACTGCTGGATTAATCCCCTTTCGGCTAACAGGGGACTCCCAGAAATGATTCTGTCTGTAGCTCCTGCCCTTATAGAAAGGCAGTTTTAGAGACTGAAGGTAGTCAGCACTTCAGGCCCAGGAAATGTGGTTTGGGTGACCAGGGAAGGATGAATCAGGAAAGGGGTTCATTCACTCATTCAATCGCATTTATTGAGCACTTACTATGTGCAGAGCACTGTACTAAGAGCTTGGGAAAGTATAATACAGTAATAAGGAGAGACAATCCCTGCCCACAACGAGCTCACAGTCTAGAGTCAGGGAGACAGACATCAATAGACGTAAACAGACATCAATATAACTAAATAAAATTACAGATATATACGTAAGTGCTGTGGAGCAGGGAGAGGTTGGAAAGGCAAAGGGAAAGAGTCAGGGTGATGTGGAAGGGAGTGAGAGATGAGGAAAAGCGAGGGTTAGTCTGCGAAGGCCTCTTGGAGGAGATGTGCTTTTATTAAGGCTTGAAGCCGGAAAGAGTAACGGCCTGGCAGATTTGAGGAGGGAGGGCGTTCCAGGCCAGAGGTAGGACATGGGCCAGTAGTCAGCAGTGAGGCAGGTGAGATCAAGGCACAGTGAGAAGGTTAGCACCAGAGGAGCGAAGTGTGGGGGTTGGGTTGTAGAAGGAGAGAAGGGAAATGACTTAAGAGGGGGCAAGGTCATGGAGAGCTTTAAAGCCAGTGGTGAGAAGTTTTTGTTGAATCCTAGAATCCTGGACATTTGAACAGGTCATATGATTCAGCTCCCTGCCTCCAAATAAATGAATGCCTGAACCATCCAGGGCAGATAACAGTTTTGTCTCCTTTTTAAAATAAATGTCACCTCAAAGTCTCCTTGAAGAGTCAGTAGCAGTATTTATTGAACTCCTACTGCATTCATTCATTCATTCAATAGTATTTATTAAGCGCTTACTATGTGCAGAGCACTGTACTAAGCGCTTGGGATGAACAGGTCGGCAACAGATAGAGACAGTCCCTGCCGTTTGACGGGTTTACAGTCTAATCGGGGGAGATGGACAGACAAGAACAATGGCAATAAATAGAGTCAAGGGGAAGAACATCTCGTAAAAACAATGGCAACTAAATAGAATCGAGGCGATGTACAATTCATTAACAAAATAAATAGGGTAACGAAAATATATACAGTTGAGCGGACGAGTACAGTGCTGTGGGGATGGGAAGGGAGAGGTGGAGGAGCAGAGGGAAAAGGGGAAAAAGAGGGTTAAGCTGCGGAGAGGTAAAGGGGGGAGGGCAGAGGGAGTAGAGGGAGAAGAGGAGCTCAGTCTGGGAACGCCTCTTGGAGGAGGTGAGTTTTAAGTAGGGTTTTGAAGAGGGAAAGAGAATCAGTTTGGCGGAGGTGAGGAGGGAGGGCGTTCCAGGACCGCGGGAGGACGTGACCCAGGGGTCGACGGCGGGATAGGCGAGACCGAGGGACGGTGAGGAGGTGGGCGGCAGAGGAGCGGAGCGTGCGGGGTGGGCGGTAGAAAGAGAGAAGGGAGGAGAGGTAGGAAGGGGCAAGGTGATGGAGAGCCTCGAAGCCTAGAGTGAGGAGTTTTTGTTTGGAGCGGAGGTTGATAGGCAACCACTGGAGTTGTTTAAGAAGGGGAGTGACATGCCCAGATCGTTTCTGCAGGAAGATGAGCCGGGCAGCGGAGTGAAGAATAGACCGGAGCGGGGAGAGAGAGGAGGAAGGGAGGTCAGAGAGAAGGCCGACACAGTAGTCTAGCCGGGATATAACGAGAGCCCGTAATAGTAAGGTAGCCGTTTGGGTGGAGAGGAGAGGGCGGATCTTGGCGTTATCGTAGAGGTGAAACCGGCAGGTCTCGGTAACGGATAGGATGTGTGGGGTGAACGAGAGAGACGAGTCAAGGATGACACCGAGATTGCGGGCCCGAGAGACGGGAAGGATGGTCGTGCCATCCACGGTGATAGAGAAGTCTGGGAGAGGACCGGGTTTGGGAGGGAAGATGAGGAGCTCAGTCTTGCTCATGTTGAGTTTTAGGTGGCGGTCCGACATCCAGGTGGAGACGTCCTGGAGGCAGGAGGAGATGCGAGCCTGAAGGGAGGGGGAGAGGACAGGGGCGGAGATGTAGATCTGCGTGTCATCTGCGTAGAGGTGGTAGTCAAAGCCGTGAGAGCGAATGAGTTCACCGAGGGAGTGAGTGTAAATGGAGAACAGAAGAGGGCCAAGAACTGACCCTTGAGGAACTCCAACAGTTAAAGGATGGGAGGGGGAGGAGGCTCCAGCGAAGGAGACCGAGAATGACCGGCCAGAGAGGTAAGAGGAGAACCAGGAGAGGACAGAGTCCGTGAAGCCAAGGTGAGATAAGGTATGGAGGAGGAGGGGATGGTCGACAGTGTCAAAGGCAGCAGAGAGGTCAAGGAGGATTAGAATGGAGTAGGAGCCATTGGATTTGGCAAGAAGGAGGTCATGGGTGACCTTAGAGAGAGCAGTCTCGGTAGAGTACTGCATGAGGACACTGTACTAGCTGCTCAGGGCTGATGGGAGAATTTGACTCAGCTGGCTACAGGTTATGGTGTAATACAGGGCAGTGGACAACTTTGGGGCTCTCCTCCCAGGAGAGCACTGAGTCCGGGTGTTTTGGACCTGTACTATTTGGCTTCCGAATTCCTGACAGTCACTCCATCCAAGCCAGGGGCACAGATCTGACCTTGTAATCGGGATGTTGTGTCCCTTTTTTTATTTAATAATATTTGTTATGTACTTACTATGTGTCAGACACTGTACTAAGTGCTGAGGGGTAGATAGATACAAGACAATCAGGTTGGGCACAGTCCTCATTCCATGTGGGGCTCACAATCTTAGTCCCCATTTTACAGATGAGGTAAGTGAAGCATAGAGAATAATAGTAATAATAATAATATTTACTATGTGCCCGACACTGTTTAAGCGCTGAGATGGATACAAGCAAATTGGTTTGGACACAGACCCTGCCCTACATGGGGCTCTCAGGCTTAATCCCTATTTTACAGATGAGGGAACTGAGATGCAGAGAAATGAAGTGACTTGCCCAGGGTCACACATGGAGGAGCTGCGATTAGAACTCAGAACCTCTGGCTCCCAGGCTAATGCTTTTTCCATTAGGCCACGCTGCATCTGCTTCTCCCAAGAGAGTCACCAAGCATCCAAGTGTCATGACAGGGGGAGCGGGAAGGGTGAGTGTTACCCTCAACCAGGGGAAAGCTTCTCTGTTGGCTAGTAAGAAAGGAAGGAAGATATGGCTTTACTGTCCCAAGGAACTCTGAATTTCAGACTTCAGAAACCCTCTCTCCTTGGAGTTGCAGTGAACGCTAGAGCAGGGAGAGAGGATGCTTCTGGAAGTTGAAATTTAGGCATGTAGAGCAGACCGTTGGGGATTTACCAAACTGCAGGTGTGTGATCTAAGATAGCTGGGGTCTTGGTTAAGCACTTACTACATGCTAAGCACAGGGCCCGGGCAATACGATCAGACACAGTCCCTGTCTCCCAGAGCTCTCACCATTGTAGAAGGGAGAACAGGTATCTTATCCCCATTTTACAGATGAGGAAACTGAGGCACAGTGAGGTTAAGGAAAAGCAGCACGACCTAGTGGAAAGAGCACCGGCTGGGGAGTCAGAAGATCTGGCTCCTAATCCCTCCTCTGCCACTTACCTGCTGTGTGACCTTGGAAAAGTCACTTAACTTCTCAGTGCCTCAGTTCCAACATCTGTAAAAGGGGAATCGATGTTTGTTCTCTCTCCTGTTTATGATGTGAGCTCCACGAGGGATCTGGTGAGCTTGTATCTACACCAGTGCTTAGTACAGTGCCTTGTCTATAGTAAGGGCTTAACAAATACCACAATTATTAAATATTTCTATTATGGGACTTGCCCAAGTTTGCACAGAACAGGCCAGTGGTACAGTTGGGATAGGAGCCCAAATCTCGGACTCCAGGGCCAGGATCTTTGTGCTGGGTCAGACTCTGGCATCTTGCAGTCAATCCTGTCACAGCCGGGGGGGGACTTGAAATCACAAATGATTATAGGTAGATGGCCCCTAAACCCCCTCGGACCCTGGGGCAGCTCTGCCTATTATCCCCGTTGCTATCTGCCTCTCTTTCTCCAACCCACGTCCTGTTCCTCCCCCTGGCAGGATGCAGAAAAGGCAAAATACAACAGCTGCTGTTCCTGCCAAGTCCTATATAAATGCTGGCAACCCCCAAGTCCTCCCTTTTCTCAGAGGGCTTCCTCTTTTCCCTCTTGCAGCCACATCCTCCCCGCATGTTAAGCAGTTTAATTTCATGCAAGATTAACGAGCGTATTATCGCCAAATGGAGTTCCCCTCCTCCCTCCGATGCCAACCAGCGAACAGTTATTTATCTGTCAAATCTTGTTTGTATCCAACCTTGGAGCCCCCCAGCTCCACTTCTTTGATTGGCCCCTGGTCCAGAGGACAAAGAAATCATAATCATCACCGTCATCATCATCATCATTATCATCAAAAGGCTTTACTAAATTCTAAGAAACGCTGGGCATTGTACACGGAAAGATGGATCTGACACTACCCCTTCCGTCAAAGAAGCGTCAGTCTAAGAAAGAAGCCTGAAGGCAGTGATGCTTGCCTAATCATTGGGCCTGGAAATAGATGCCAGGACTCCTGGGTTTCTTTCTTAGCAGCATCACTGCTCACTCAATCAGTAGTAATTTATTGAGCACTTACTCTGGGCACAGCATTCTACTAAGAGCTTGGGAGAGTACAATAGTGAATAGACATAATAATAAAAATAAACTGTGGTATTTATTAAGCACTTACTGTGTGCCAGGCACTGTACAGGATATAAGCAAATCGAGCTGGACACAGTCCCTGTCTCACATGGGGCTCACAGTCTCGATTCCCATTTTACAAGTGAGGTAAGGGAGTCACAGAGAAGAGAAGTGACTTGCCCAAGCCCACTCAGCAGGCAAGTGGTGGAGCTGGGATTAGAACCCATGCCCTTCTGATTCCCAGGCCCGTCTCTATCCACTATACCATTCTGCTTCTGCCCTCAAGGAATTTAAAATCTGGCGGGGGAAATTAACATTATAATAGATTACAGTCAGGTGGGGAAGCATTTGAGTTTAAAGATAATGTACCTAAGTGCCGTTGATTGGGGCAGAGGGATGAATACCTCAGTGCTTAGTAGATGTGGATTCAAGTACATAGGTAATGCCGTAGTGTAGGGAATTGAGTGGGGCGGTGAGAGATTTGTCAGGGAAGGCTTACTGGAAGAGGCGTGATGTTAGAAGGGCTTTAAAGGTGGGGAGTGTGGGGATCTTTCAGATGTGAAGGGGAAAGGAGTTCCAGGAAGGAGAGAGGGTGTGAGTAAGGGGTTGATGGTGCTAGAGAGAAAAGTGGGCTCAATAAATACGATTGAATGAATGAATGAAAGAATGAGGGAGAGTGAGTAGGTTGGCGTTAGAGGTGTGCTGGTATGCTGGGGGTTCCCAGCCCCACAGTTTTGGGTAGGTGGGAGAGACGTGGGTCTATACTCTGCTGCTTCCCCTTTCCACAATGTATTTTAATGTCTGTCTGCTCCTCTAGACTGTCAGTTCCTTTTGGGCAGTGATTGCCTTTGCCTACTCAGTATTGTACTCTTCTGAGGGTTTATTACAGTGCTCTGCATACAGTAAATTCTGAATAAATACCACTGCTTGATTGACTGAATCAATACATGCAGGTTTATCCTTATTCAAGAGGGTTCCAGAGTTAGCACCCCCGCATACCAACTCTGTATGCCTAGTGGATAGAACACGGGCCTGGCAGTCAGAAGGATCTGGGTTCTACTCCCAGCTCCACCCCTTGTCGCCTGTGTGACCTTGGCCAATTCACTTCATTTCTCCGTGTTTCAGTGACCTCATCTGTAAAATGGGGATTAAGTCTGTGAGCCCCACGTGGGATAGGATCTGTGTCCAACCTAATCCATTTGTATCTACCCTAGCACTTAGACCAGTCCTTGATTCATATTAAGCGCTTAACAAATATCATTATGATTACTCTCCCAAGCGCTTAGTAGAGTGTTCTGCATACAGTAAGTGCTCAATAAATACAATTGATTGACTTTTCCTTAAGGAAGCAGGGATTCAAACAGGGAAAATACTTGGTCCCATAGTCTACAGGGACTCTGAGGCAGCTCTAGGATTTCCTCTGCTGGATGATTGGAATATGTCACCTTCATATACATATGGAGAGAGAGAATTCTCAATCAGTTGTATTTACTGAGTGTTTACTGCGTGCAGAACACTGTACTAAGCCCTTGGGAGAGTACAATATAATGAACAGACACATTCCCAGAGCACTCTACTAAGCGATTGGGAGAACAAAATATAACAGAGTTGGTAGACATATTCCCTGACAACAAAAAGCTTACAAGGTAGAGGGGGAGATAGACATTGGCATAAATAAGTAAATTATAGATATGTACATAAATGATGTGGGCCTGAGGGAGAGGTGAATAAAAGGAGCAAATCCAAAAGGAGCAAAAAGAGCAAGGGTGACATAGAAGGGAGTGGGAGAAAAAGAAATGAGGGGTTGGTCAGGGAAGGCTTTTTGTCGGAT
Organism: Ornithorhynchus anatinus; assembly: GCF_004115215.2. Lineage (NCBI taxonomy): Eukaryota > Metazoa > Chordata > Mammalia > Monotremata > Ornithorhynchidae > Ornithorhynchus > Ornithorhynchus anatinus. The sequence goes on from NC_041732.1 coordinate 13,807,439, forward strand.
ATGTGCCTTCAATAAGGCTTTCAAGGTGAGGGGGAGTAATTGTCTTTCACTTAAGAAGAGGGAGGGTGTTTCAGGCCAGAGGCAGATTGTGGCTGAGAGGTCAGTGGCGAGATAGATGAGATGGAGGTACAATGAGGAGGTTGACATTAAAAGAATGAAGTGTGTGGGCTGGGTTGTAGTAGGAAAGCAGCGGGGTAAGGTAGGAGGGGGCAAGGTGATTGAGCAGTTTATAGCCAACGGTAAGGAGTTTCTGTTTGATGCAGAGGTGGATGGGCAACGTCTGGAGGTTCTTAAGGAGTTGGGAAACATGAACTGAATGTTTTTGTAGAAAAATGATCCAGGCAGTAGAGTGAAGTACAGACTGGAGTGGGGCAAGACAGAGGCAGGGAGCTCAGCAATCAATCATATTTACTGAGCACTTTCAGTGTGTAGAGAGAGCACTGTACTAAACATTTGGGAGAGTACATTTGCTGTCACTAAGACCCTTAGATGGTAAGTGTTATAGGGACACAAAGTGACATTAGTCTGCTCTTTCTATGCCTGCAGCCTTTGACTTTTTTCTCCCAACCCATTTGAATTTCTCCATTTTACAGATGGGAAAGGGAAGACACAGAGATCATCACTAGTAATTATTGGATGCTTATTGTGTGCAGGACACTGTACTAAGCCCTTGGGAGAATACAATATAACAGAATTGGTAGGCATGTTCTCTGGAGTGTAAGCTCCACTATAAGCTTGTTGTGGTCAGGGAATATATCTGTTTATTCTTTTATTATACCCAGCCAACCCCTTAGTACAGTGCTTTGCATACAGTAAATGTTCAATAAATACGATTGAAAGGATGAATGAACACATTCCCCGCTCACAACAATCTTACAGTCTAGAGTTAGAGATGAATGACAAAGGCAAGATTCCAGTCCATGTTTCCTGACTTCAAGCCCTATCCATGGGCCCTTCAAGAACTGGGCTTAGTTGCAGCCAACCAAAGAATGGCAAGTAAAAACTGACGAAACAGGAAATGCATCCCAGAGGGCTACCTCACTTTCTTCCAAGCTATGACTTCACTGACGAGCACCTGTTAGCCCACTCTGAGTACAACAGGAGTTAAGTAGGATATGATTCACCTTTGCAGTTTCTCCACAAAGTGCAATGTGAGGAGACCAGCTGAGATCTGAGAAGGAAAGCCATATCCCAGAAGCGTGAGAAGGTGGAATCATATACCATCACTTTGCAAAATCCTCTCGGAGAGGTCAGCTCAGCAATAAAGAAGGATGCAGAGGGTATTTGGAAAGTAAACTCTCAGATTACTCCGGAGCAATGATACACGGGACAGAAACTTTATTTATTTTAGTGGTATTTATTCAGCACTTATTATGTGTCAAGCACTGTCCTAAATGCTGGAACCTAAAACTGTTTCCTCTTCTCTTCAACTATCCCAACTCTTAAGTTATAATAAAAATAATAATGGTATTTGTTAAATGCTGACTACGTGCCAAACACTGGGTAAATACAAGATAATCATATAGGACAGTGTCCCTCTTAAGCTCATAGTCTAAGTAGGAGGGAGGACAAGTATTGAATTCCCATTGCACAGATGAGGAAATTGAGACAAAGAGAAATCAAGTGACTTGCCCAAGGTCACATATCAGATAAGTGGCAGAACTGGGGTCAGAATCCAGGTCCTCTGAGGTCCAGGTCCAGGCTCTTACCTTTAGGTGAAGCAGCGTGGCTCAGTGGAAAGAGCAGGGGCTTTGGAGTCAGAAGTCATGAGTTCAAATTCCAGCTCTGCCACCTGTCAGCTGTGTGACTGTGGGCAAGTCACTTAACTTCTCTGTGCCTCAGTTCCCTCATCGGTAAAATGGGGATGAAGACTGTGAGCCCCACGTGGGACAACCTGATTCCCCTGTGTCTACCCCAACGCTTAGAACAGTGCTCTGCACATAGTAAGCGCTTAACAAATACCAACATCATTATTATCATTATTATTTAGGCCATGCTGCTTCTCTGTTCTTTTCATTATCAGTATCACAACTGTTGCAGTTGGGTAATAATTACCATGGTAGTTGTTAAACAATTACTATGTACCAAGCTAAGTACTAAACGCTGGGGTGGAGACAAGCAAATTGGGTTGGACATAGTCCCTGTCCCGTGTGGGGCTCTCAGTCTCAATTCCCATTTTACAGATGAGGTAACTGAGGCACAGAGAAGTGAAGTGGCATGTCCAAGGCCATGCAGCAAACAAGTGGTGGAGCTGGGATTAGAACCCATGACCTTCTGGCTCCCAGGCCCATGCTTTATCTGCTACACAATGCTGCTGAGTACTTACCTTTCTGCCAAATCCTGTCCTGGACATTAAGCATACTTAATAAAAGAATTAAAAGCAGTCATTCCCCTAAAGAGTTGACTACCTAGTGATGGAACAAGAGGCTAACCATACATACACCCAAAGAGTGCTCAGTAAGATAAGAAGGCCTTCTGCTGCACTCCACTTCCCATCCATTTAATGATAATAATAATAATAAGGATGGTGTTCGTTAAATGCTTACTATGTACCAAGCACTGTTCTAAGCATTGGACAGATACAAGTTTAGCAGGCTGAACTTAATCCTTTTGGGCTCACAGCCTAGGTGGGAGGGAGTAGGATTTAATTCCCATTTTACAGATAAGGAAACTAAGGCACAGAGAAGTGAACTGACTTGCCAAGGTCACACAGCAGACAAGTGGCAGAGCCAGGATCAGAACCCAGGTCCTTCTGATTCCCAGGTCAATGTTTTTTCCACTAGGCCACGCTGCTTCTCAGGCCATGCTGATTCCTTCCCTGAAGACTCCAAAACTGGCCAGAGCAAGGCCCATATTCTCAGCCTCTTTAAAATCACAGCTCAAGACTCACTGCCTTCTGGAAACCTCCCTGATTAACCCTACTCATTTTCCAATCTGCTAATACAATCCATGAACCTCACTTCTCCCATTCTCTCTCTTTTACCCTTTTTTTCATGCTATTTGGTAAGCACTTACTTTATACTAAGCATGGGGGTAGGTACAAGCTAGTCAGGTTGGACATCATCCATGTTCCGCATTGGGCTAATAGTCTTTATCCCCCTTTTACAGATGAGGGAATTGAAGGACAGAGAAGTGAAGTGACTTGCCAAGGTCACCCAGCAGACAAGAGGCAGAGCCGGGATCAGAAGTCAGTTCCTTCTGATACTCAGGCCAGTGCTCTATACACTAGGCCACACTGTTTCTACTTAAGCTGTGAGCCCCATATGGGACAGGGTTTGTGATCAGCCTGATTATCTTGGATGAGGATGATAATAATGTTGGTATTTGTTAAGCGCTTACTATGTGCAGAGCACTGTTCTATGATGATGATGGTATTTATTAAGCACTTACTATGTGCTAAGAACTATTCTAAGTGCTGGGATGGATACAAGGTAATCAGGTTGTCCCATGTATCCCAGCACTTAGAATGGTTCTTAGCACATAGTAAGTGCTTAATAAATACCATCATCATCATCATCATCATCATCATCATCCATGATTACCTTGTATCTGGGGCTCATTGTCTTCATCCCCATTTGACAGATGAGGGAACTGAGGCACAGAGAAATGAAGTGACTTGCCCAAAGTCCCACAGCTGACAAGTGGAAGAGCCAGAACCCACAACCTCTGATTCCCAAACCCAGGCTCTTGCCACTAAGCCACACTGCTTCTCTCTATCTAACCCAGTCACCATAGTAAGTGCTTAGCAAACACCATTTCTATTGTGATTATTCTGTCATCATCACTGTTCTTTTATAGATTGGTATAATGATTACTGATGCATCTGACTCAACTGTCCCATTAGAATTGATGTTCCTTGAGGGTAGTAATCATGTCCACTCTCTATTATGGCTCCTGAGCATCTAGAACATATGTCCTCGCCTTTACTGATGGACTCAAAACTCTCCTCCATTAAACCTTCCCCAGAAGGTCCTCCAAGCCTGACTTTCTCTACCATTAATATGAGTTTACCTATCCAAGGGCAGGTACACCTTGCGTTTCAGCCACCCCTCAGTAAGTGCAACTAATGGAAAACCCCTGAGCTGTTTTCTGACTTACCCCAACAGCCATAAGCCCCATCATTGTATTATACTCTCCCAAGTGCTTAGTTGCTCTGGGCATGTCACCCCCCTTCTCAAAAATCTCCAGTGGTTGCCTATCAACCTTCATATCCAGCAAAAATTCCTCACTATTGGCTTCAAAGCTCTCCATCACCTTGCCCCCTCCTACCTCAACTCCCTTCTCTCCTTCTACAGCTCACCCCATACACTCCGCTCCTCTGCCGCTAACCTCTTCACTGTGCCTAGTCCTCACCTGCCCCACCGTTGACCCCTGGCCCACATCCTACCTTTAGCCGGGAATGCCCTCCCTCCTCACATCTGCCAAACTAGCACACTTCCCCCACTTCAAAGCCCCGTTGAAAGCTCACCTCCTCCAGGAGGCCTTCCCAGACAGCCCCCATTTTCCTCTGTTCCTCCTCCCCTCCCCATTGCCCCTACTCCCTCCCTCTGCTCTATCTCCCTTCCCTCCCCACAACACTTGTGTATATATGTGTACATATTTATTATTCAATTTTATTAATGTGTATATTTTTATAATATTATTTATTTATTTGGATGCTATTGATGTCTGTCTATTTGTTTTGTTTTGTTGTCTGTCTTCCCCCTTCTAGACTGTGAGCCCTTTGTTGGGTAGGGATTCTCTCTATCTGTTGCAGAATTGCACCTTCCAAGCGCTTAGTACAGTGTTCTGCACACAGTAAGCACTCAATAAATACAATGGAATGAATGAATGGGTACAGTGCTCTGCACTCAGTAAGCTCTCAATAAACACCACTGATTAATCAATTAAAGGGAAATCACTTATCTCTCCATCACCCCCAGTATCAATTCCACTCCCTTCTTGCTCTTCCCAGTTTTCAACATGGGTTCAAATCCCGGCTCGGCCACTTGTCAGCTGTGTGACTTTGGGCAAGTCACTTAACTTCTCGGTGCCTCAGTTACCTCATCTGTAAAATGAGGATTAAGACTGTGAGCCCCACGTGGGACGACCTGATTCCCCTGTGTCTACCCCAGCGCTTAGAACAGTGCTCGGCACATAGTAAGCGCTTAACAAATACCAACATTATTATTTTTGAGCCCCCACTCCCGCATCCTGAGTTAGGCACACTCTGACTAATACCCTCACATTCGAATTCTTCTTTTTTTTTTAATTAACCCTATTGATGTCTAGATTGTAAGCTAGTTGTGGATAAGAAACATGTCTAGCAGTCATGTCCTATTCTACTCTCCCAAGCACTTAGTACAGTGCTCTGCACACACTAAGCATTCAAGAAATACCACTGATGGATTGCTGCCTGCATTTACGGTGTGCAGGGCACTGTACCAAACACTTGAGAGAATACTATACTATAGAGTTGGTACATACGTTCCCTGCCCACAAGGAGCTTATACAGTCGACAGTGGGAGATAGACATTAAAATAAATTATAGGGAGAAATGGTAGACTCTAAGGATACGGGCTTAGGGACTGTGGGGATTCCTCTCATACCGTAGCTCTCATTCCCTCCGTCTCTTCTCTTCTGGCCTCCCCTTCAGTCCTTCCATCTCCTTCTCTATTCCTCTGTCTTTCTTTTCCCCTCTCCCCTGCCGGTCGCCTCTGTTCATCATTCTTTTCCTCTCGCACTCTCACCTTCCTGGCTTGATGTTTTTCATTTCCCAACCCCCTTCGTGTGTCTCTCCTTCCACCTCCCCAGCGTTGTCTCTCATTTCCAGGCCCCACCACTTACCTGTTGTACGACCCTGGACAAGTCACTTCACTTCTCTGGGCCTCTCCCTCCCTGTTAGACGGTGAGCCCCATGTTGGGCAGGGACCGTTTCTGACCTGATTGTCATGTATCTACCCCAGCGCTTAGTACGGTGCTCTGCACACAGTAAGCGCTAAATAAATACGACTGAATGAATGAGTAAGCCCTTAACAAATCCCAGTATTATTATTTCCCCCTTCCTCTTTCCCCCTGCCCCTTCTCCTTCCTCTTCCGCCACCCCAACATCTTCGGTTGCCCCCTCCTCTCTCTGTGCATGAGCGCATCCCATCATTTCTCTGCACTATGCAAATCTGCACTCTGTTGTCCTCCAACAAATAAGCTGACAGGGTAATGAATGGCTTTGGATGGTAATTAGCGATGGAAAGGCTAATAATGAAATTCATTTACATTTTAAGCACTGCAGAGGGAACAGGCCAGAGAGAGGTAGGGAAGGGGAGAGGAAGGGCTTTTAAAGCTCTCTACCAATCAGCTTCACTGATGCGGAAACTGTTTGACATGATTGCCTTCTCATCTTCTCCATTTAGGAAGCTGTAATAGCCGAGTTGGTTAAGCGGTGATTAGATGGTAAACGGCAGCTTAGATTTAAATACCCAATCAGAGCGGCACACAATGGAAAGTTCCCGCACGGCAGGAATAGACAGAGCTTCAAATCCCGCTACCGGTTTGGGCAGAGGGGCAGGAATATGAAATCCAAGTTGCTAAGCGAGAAACATCAGACTGATTTGGGGGCACGTGGCGTAGTGGATAGAGCACGGCCCTGGGATCAGAAAGTCAAGGGATCTAATCCCAGCCCGGCCCCTTGTCTGCTGGGTGACCTTGGGGAAGTCACTTCACTTCCCTGGCCCTCAGTTACCTGTAACAAATGGGGATCAGACTGTCAGCCCCACGTGGGACAGGAACCGTGTCCAACCGGATTTGCTTGTACTCACCCCAGCGCTTAGAAGAGTGCCTGGCACATAGTAAGTGCTTAACAAATACCAGAATTATTATTATATCATTTCTTGAATTGCTGTATGTATCCTTTCTCCAGCGTGGCTCAGTGGAAAGAGCACGGGCTTTGGAGTCAGGGCTCATGAGTTTGAATCCCAGCTCTGCCACTTGTCGGCTGTGTGACTGTGGGCAAGTCACTTAACTTCTCTGTGCCTCAGTTCCCTCATCTGTAAAATGGGGATTAAGACTGTGAGCCCCACGTGGGACAACCTGATTCCCCTATGTCTACCCCAGCGCTTAGAACAGTGCTCGGCACATAGTAAGCGCTTAACAAATACCAACATTATTATTATTATTATCCAGAGGATCTTCCCATAGAAATAAAGCAATGAAAGAGACAATCCCTGCTCTCTGTGAGCTCACAGTCCAGGGGAGGGAGAGACAGACATTAATACAAGCAAACAGACATCAATATTAATAAATAAAATTACAGATATACACGTAAGTGCTGTGGGGCGGGGAGAGGGGGGCAAGAGCAAAGGGAGCGAGTCAGGGTGATGCAGAAGGGAGTGGGAGATGAGGAAAAGTGGGGCTTAATCTGGGCAGGCTTCTTGGAGATGTGCCTTCAGTAAATGTGCTGGGTATAGAGCCCTGTAGTAAGTGCTTGGGAGAGTCTTCAACCAATCATTATTTATTGAGTGCCAGCTATGAAACAAGAGTTCTCCATTCAGATAATCAAGATGATATTTTAGCCCTGGCAAAATTGTTCTCCTGCTAAATCATGGTTGGGGGATTTGTTTTGTGGATTACCTACCTGGCTTCAGGGCAGTTTCGACACTTTCTCCCATATTCACTTTGCCCTGGATGTTTTCACTGCTTTCCAACTGGGTTCCTGATGACACTTTACCACCCTCCTCCCTCCTCTCCCCCCAACCCAGGGCTCAGGGAAAAGGGGTGGGGATGGGGATTCCATGGAGTGGGGGTGTAGGAATAGTTTTTTAACACTATTTGTTGAACGCTTACTATGTGCTAGGGACTTTAGTAAACGCTGGCATAGGTATAAGATAATTTAGTTGGACAGAGTCCTTGTTCCACATGGGACTCACCGCCTTAATCCCCTGTGCAGAGAGTTAACTGAGGCACAGAGAAGTGAAATGATTTGCCCAAGGTCACACAGCAGACAAGTAGTGGAGGTTCGTGGACTATCTACCATTTCAATTAATCACCCAAACGTTCTTTTCTGCTCTTGCAGAAAATGGAGTGTGTTGAGCTCTATATCCCCCTGGTTATGATGCTCCCTTCCAATAAAAAACACTAGCAGTCATTCTTCTACAAATCATTGTTCCCCCTGCTGCGACATGGCTTTGAACACTGCACTACAGGAATTACAGATGGTTATGAACCTTCCCTCAAGACACTTTCCACTTAAAGGGGAAGCTTGTTTTGTCTTATGCTGTTGAGTCACCTCTGACCTATAGCCACGCCATGGACACATAGCTCCCAGAACTCCCCACCTCCATCTGCAATCGTTCTGGTAATGCATCCATAATGTTCTTGGTAAAAATACGGAAGTGGTTTCCCATTGCCTCCTTCTGCGCAGTAAACTTCTGTCTCCTCCCTTGACTCTTTCCCAGGCCGGTGCTGCCCAGCACAGGTGAGTTTTGACTTGTAGCAGATGGTCTTCCACTGGCTAGCCACTGGCCAAGCCAGGAATGGAATGGGTAGGCCTCTGCCTGACTCTCTCTCCTGTAGCTGAGACTGGTAAAGTACTGGAAACTCTCCAGGTGCAACCCTGAGAGGGCAAAGGGGGAGCTAGATAGATCTAATTATTCCGGGCTTCGAGGGCTCTTCCTGTCACCCTGCTCAGATTTCCTTTTCAGAAGTCCTCTAGATGAAAGCTCATTGTGAGCTGGGAACGTTTCTACCACCTCTGTTGTTGTGAAGTCTACTGAACACTTAGTACAGTGTTCTGCACATAGTAAGCACCCAGTAATACAAATGATGCTCCCTTCCAATAAAAACACTAGCAGTCATTCTTCTACAAATCGTTGCATGGCATAGTGGTTAGAGTGCGGGCCTGGAAGTCAGAAGGCCCTGGGTTCTCATCCTGGTTTCTGCCACTTGTGTGCTGTGTGACCTTGGGCAAGTCACTTAACTTCTCTGTGCCTCTGTTACCTCACCTATAAAATGGGAATTAAAACTATGAGCCCCATGTGGGACATGGACCATGTCCAACCTGATTAGTTTGTCTCTACTCCAAAGCTTAGTTAGTGGTTGATTCAGAGTAAGCGCTTAACAAATATTATTAACAAAATGCTATAAACAACAGAACTCGAGGTGACCCAGGGTTCTGGGGGCTGGGAACAGGGCCAAGTGTCTCGGGGAAGGGATTGGGGAGGGCGGAGATTTGCCCCGATGGGGCGCAGGGGGAGTGTAGCAGACATCTGTCCAATTCATGTCTTTCCTCCCGTAATTGAATGCTAAACATCTGGGTCTGTCTGAGCGGAAGGCAGTAATGATGATGTATTTAAAACGCTTTGTTTCCTTCTCCCTCCAAATTAAATTACGGAAGGGATGCCCAGGGTGTGTCAGGGAACTCAGCCTCTGGTAAATCTATTTCATGAGGCAGGGGACTGGGAAGATTTTCTTAGAAGAAATAGCCAGTGGGCCTCTAATGTCAGCAAGATGCAGACTAATATTGAGAGATGTATGACTCAACAACTGCTGGAGAGCAGGTTCTAACACCAACACCTCGTTTGGGAAAACAGCTTCGATTAGTGGTGTTTATTGAGAAGTGTGCAGAGCGCTGTACTAATGACCATTGTGATACTTGTTCATTACTGTGCACTAAACAATGGGGTTGAAAAAGATATAAGTGGATCAGGAATGGTCCCTGTCCGACATAGGGCTCACAGTTGAAAGAGGAAGAACAAAATTTGTATTCTCTTTTTACAGATGAGGAAACTGAGGTCAGAGGAAGTGAAATGACTTGCCCAAGGTCCCACAGCCAGCAAGTGGTGGAGCTGGGATTAGAACCAGGTCCTCTGAATCCTAGGCCTGCTCACTTTCCACTAGGCTGCATGGGCCTGGGAGCCAGAAGGACCTGGGTTCTAATCCCAGCTTTTCCACTTGTCTGTTGTGTGACCACGGACAAGTGCTTCAGTTAAATCATCTATAAAATGGGGATTATGACAGTGAGCCCTGAATGGAACAGACTGTGTCCAACTTGATTAGCTCATATCTGCCACAATGCCTAGCACGTAGCAAGAATTTAACACATACTGTGAAAAAAAAACCTCGGCCATGCTGCTTCTTCTGTGCCAAACATTTGGGATAACTCACTAGGACATGGTCCCCGTCACCAAGGGACTTACAATTTAATATTAGAGTGAAACACTTAATCTAGACCTTCCAAAACACTTTCCTCCCCACTTGATCAATCAATGGTATTTACTAAATATTTACGGTGTGCAAAGCACTGAGCTAAGCCCTTGGGGAGATTCTAGTACAGTAGATTAGGTACACCTGATCCCTGTCTTCAAGGAGTTTAGTGTCTAGAGGGATGCATTCTGTCTGGACTTCATTCTCCCCATTTGGAAAATTGAGGCACCAAGGTCAGATGAATTGTCTGCGATGTAGACCTCTTCCTCCTCCTCATCATTAATGGCATTTATTGAGCATTTACCATACGCAAAGCACTGTACTAAGCTCTCAGGAGAGTATCTCTGATCTCTTAGCTACCTTTCCACAAGAGGATCAGTCAAGCAAGCAATCTATCAATCCTTGGTATTTATTCAGCTCTTCCTGTGCAGAGCACTGTACTAAGCATTTGGGAGAGTACGATACAACAGAGTTGGTAGACACATTCCCTGCTCACAATGAGCTTAGAGTCTAGAGGGATCAAACTGGAATCACATGGGAGGGGAGAGAGGTGGACATATAAAGATTGCAGGTTTGAGAGCCAAACCTCTGACCTGCATTTCACAGACAAGGAGGGCTCCACTCCAAGGAAAGAGCAGGTTGCCACAGGGGTTTAGGGGTCCCAGGAAGAAAAGCAGCAACTCTAAGAGAAGCAGCATGGCCCAGTAGAAAGAGCACGAGCCTGGGAGTCAGAGGACCTGGCTTCAAATCCCAGCTCCGCCACTTTTCTGCTGCACGAGTCACTTAACTTTCTCTGTTCCTCAGTTTCTTCAACTGTAGCATAGGGATTCAGTGCCTAGTCTCCCTCCTACATAGACAGTGAGCCCCAGGTGGGATAGAGGGACTGTGTCTGCTCTGATTAACCTGTACCTATCCCAGAGTTTACAATGGTGCTCAATACATAGTAAGCACTTAAAAAATACCTTAATCATCATAACAGCAAGAGATCCCTGCTAGCCCTGAAACCTATAAAAAACATCAGAGACTCATTGGAGTGCCGTGATCAGCCAGTTCTCAGGAGAGAAGGTTGGCACCTGAGGGAGAGAGATAAGGGGTTATGGGGCAGAGGCACCTCTGTCTCTGAAAGCCAAAATGCCTCCAGGAAGGGACCCCCTTGAGATCTTTATTCTGGTGGCCTGTAGGGAACAGCCAATGAAGGACTTCAGCCCTCCGCCCCAAAGGATTCCTAGAGGTGGAAAGATCAAGCAATCAATTATATTTATTGAGTGTTTACTGCGTGCAGAGCAATGTACTGAGCACTTGGGAGAGTATAATATAATAGAGTTGGTAGATGCTTTCCCTGCCCCCAAGGAGCTCACAGTCTACTGGCAGGGAGAGACAGACATTTAAATCAATTATGGATATGTACATGAGTGCTGTGGGGCTGAGGGTGGGGTGAGTAAAGGGTAGAAATCCAAGTGCAAGGGGGCTCAAGGAGAAGCAGTGTGGCATAGTGGAAAGAGTGAGGGCCTAGGAGTCAGAGGACCTGGGTTCTAATCCGGCTGTGTGACTTTGGGCAAGTCACTTCACTTTTTTCTGTACCTCAGTTACCCCAGCTCTAAAATGGGGATTGAGACTGTGAATCCCATGGGCAAAATGGACTGTGTCCAATCTGATTATCTTGTATCTACCCCAGTGCTTAGTACAGTGCCTGGAACATTATAAGTGCTTAATAACCACCATTAATATTAATAAAGGGCAGAAGGGAGTGAGTAGGCATGCTCCCGGCCCACAAGGAGCTTTCAGTCTCAAGGGAGGAGTTTACAGACAGAGAGAAGAGGAAGGTGGGCAACTGAGAGAGAGAGTTAGACAGGTAGACCCAGAAAGAGGCAGAGCTGGAGAAAAATGTAGAGATCTAGAAAGAGGCAGGGACATAAAGGTAGAAGGAGGAGAGAAATGAAGAAGATGGAATGAAGAGGAGAAAGAAAAGAGTTAGGGTGAATGAAAATATGTGTCAAAGGATAACAGTCCTGAGGCAGGGTCATAAAAGTAGAAGGAGAGAAATGAAGATGGAATGAAGAGGAGAGAGAAAAGAGTCAGGGTGAATGAAAATATGTGTCAAAGGATAACAGTCCTGAAACACAGCATAAAGCAAAGGAGTAGGAAGGAAATGGATGGATGTGAAGAGGGATGGAAAAGGATACTAACAGTCTCTATAATCTATTCTTTACTTATGTTACAGTTGGGGCACAGAAGGGAGGTTCCAATAGGAAAGAGAATTCCAACCTTCCTGCCGTTCCATCTCCCAGTCAGTGATTACCAGCCCCAGAATGACAACCCCGAGGGGGCACAGAAGAGACTGAAAAGACAAAGGGACAGAGAGAGAAAAACAGATAGGATGAAGAGAGACAGGCGGAACAAGGGGGGAGAGGAATACGAAATGGTTTAATGGGAAGACATCCAATCGAAGCTAGTGAAGAGGAAAAAGAGTGTTCAGAAGAGAAGCAGGGAGGGAAGGGACAACAAGAAAGGCAAGAAAAGAGCAGAGAGAAAGATGTGATTAAGGTGGAAGAGGAGAAATGAAACAAGGAGGAGAAGAGGCACGAATGGTTATAATAGAGTGAGGAGGGTAGGGGGCAAGGAGAATGGGGATCGGGCTTGTATTTGTCCCTGGGTCCTGAGAGCCGTAGATCTCTCAAAGAGTAAGGCACTTTGCCACACATAAAATTGATATTGATCCAAGTTCTCCTCGCAGGGAAGATGTTTTTCTTGCTGGTTTGGCTCGAGACCCTGGAATTCTTACCTGCTCCCTGATGTCTCAGCCTCACACGGGGACTCTGGATGAGTTCTGATCTCTCATTAAGACCACTTGGACATCAGGGTCAGGTCAATGGTCAGGGACTGACAGGACTCCAAGGCCATGAGCCTTCCTTCAGTCACTCTCCCCTCTGCCCATTGTGCCTAGACTCTGCACTCCAGGATGGGGAAGGCAGGGGTAGGAAAAGATGGCAGATAATTTTCCAGAGTGGGAAAGGAATTTCCTCTATAGTCATTCATAATAATAATAGTGGTCTTTGTTAAGTGCTTACTTGTGTAGCGGATAGAGCATGGGCCCGGCAGTCAGAAGGTCTTGGATTCTAATCCTGTCTCTTCCACTTGTCTGCTCCATGAGCTTGGGGAAGTCACTTCACTTCTCTATGCCTTGGTTACCTCTTTGGGAAAATGGGGATTAAGATCGGAGCCCCAAGAGGGACAGGGATTGTGTCCAACCCGACTGGCTTCTATCCACCCCAGTGCTTAGCACAATGCCCAGCATGCAGTAAGCACTTAACAAATACCACAATTATTAAGGACTATACTAAGCACTGGGGTAGATACAAGATCATCAGGTTAGACCCAGTCCTTGTCGTACACATGGCTCCCAGCCCAAGGAGGAGACCAGGTCTTGAATCCCCATTTTACCGGTGAAGAAGCTGAAGCACAGAAAAGTTAAACAATTTACCCGAGGCCATACAGCAGGCAAGCAGCAGAGGTAGGATCAGAACCCAGGTCCTCTGACTCCCAGGCCTGGGCTCTTTCCACTAGGCCATGCTGCTTCTTACCATCATTCTTTTCCTCTCTTTCCAGTTCTTCTCCCTCCCATGAATTCTCTTTCCAGTGTCATCTCTATCCATCCAACCCTCTTTATCTGCACGTACTGCACCGCTATTCTCTAGAACCTATTTGGGGAGCTCCTCAGAAAAGGAAGAGAGGAATAACATTCCATCTCTCCGTTCCAGGGGACCTGAATCTGACAAAAGTCACCCTGAAAAGCAGGGGAGGTGGAGAGGAGAGGGACTGCTTCTCTTCCTGTTTTCTCAGACCAGTTGTGAACTCACCAGGACCAGATTATATAGTCACTGCTCTGGTCCATTCCCAGCTAAAGAGCTGCAGGGGCAAGGGAAAGAGGACGTCTACTCCCTGGGCTCACATCTCATCAGGGACTCTAACCTAACAGCTCCAGATACGATCCGGCTCATATAGAATCTCCACATTTCCTTAGCCTGAGACTATCCCCAGCCTTTTTCTCTTCTCCCCTCTTTGACACGGACCAGGACTTATCTAACTCAGATCTCTCGATTGTAAGCTCATTAAGGGCAGGGAACATGTCTGCTAATTCTGTTGTTTGGTACTTTCCCTAGGGCTTAGTACAGTGCTCTGTATATAGTAAGCACTCAATAAATACCACTGATTGATTGATTGATTGATTAGAAGAGTGCTTGACATGGTAAGCACCAAATATGATGATGATAAAGACTGTAAGTTTGTTGTGGGCAAGGAGTGTGTCTGTTTATTGTTGTATTGTACTCTCCCAAGCACGTAGCACAATGCTCTGCACACAGTAAGTGCCAAATAAATATGATTGAATGAATGAAAATAAAGTAATAATAATATCAATCATTGGTATTTATTGTGCACTTTCTGGGTGCTGAGCACTGTACTAAGCCCTTGGCAAAGTACAATACAAAAGAGTTGGTAGACACAACAAACTTACAGTGCATATTATTAGGCACTGTATATGAATAATAATCACAATTTTCATAATCATAATGTCTCACCAGAAAGAAGAGCATATTCATCTCATACCCTCAAGACTCTCTCCTTCCTAACAGGCCTTCCAGAGCAGCAATCCAGTCCCTAGACTAAGTCTGGGAAATGTCCAGTTTTTCTGTCTCCATTGCCTGTGAATAGTTCTGTCCAGACAGTAAGCTCCTTGTGGGCAGGGAACACGTCTACCATCTCTGTTGCAGTCTCCCAAATGCTTAGTACCGTGCTCAGTACACAGTAAGCACTCAATAAATACCACTGATGACTGATGAATTTCCAGTGTTTCAGCTAATGAATGCTACTGAACGGGGTAATAATAATAATTGTGGAGAAGCAGCGTGGCTCAGTGGAAAGAGCCTGGGCTTCGGAGTCAGAGGTCATGAGTTCGACTCCCGGCTCTGCCACTTGTCAGCTGTGTGACTGTGGGCAAGTCACTTAACTTCTCTGTGCCTCAGTTCCCTCATCTGTAAAATAGGGATTAAAAGTGTGTGAGCCCCACGTGGGACAACCTGATTACCCTGTATCTCCCCCAGCGCTTAGAACAGTGCTCGGCACCTAGTAAGCGCTTAACAAATACCAACATTATTAACATTATTATCTGTTAAGTGCCTACTCTGTTCCAGGCACTGTGCTAAGTGCTGTGGGGGAATACAAGCAAAATAGGTTGGACTCGGTCCCTGTCCCACACTGGGCTCACAGTCCTTAATCCCTACTTTACACATGACGTAACTGAGGCACAGAGAAGTGAAGTGACCTGCCCAAGGTCACAGGGCAGACAAATAGTAGAGCGGGGATTAGCATCCATAGCCTTCGGACTCTAGGCCTGTACTCTAGCCACCACTGAGCCATGAGGTACTTCACAGAAGCAGCGTGGCTCAGTGGAAAGAGCCCAGACTAGGGAGTCAAAGATCATGGGTTCAAACCCTGGCTCTGCCGCTTGTCAGCTGTGTGACTTTGGGCAAGTCACTTAACTTCTCTGTGCCTCAGTTACCTCATCTGCAAAATGGGTATTAAGATTGTGAGCCCCATGTGGGACAACCTGATCACCTTGTATCCCCCTAGCACTTAGACCAGTGTTTTGCACATAGTAAGCGCTTAACAAATGCCAACATTATTGTTACCTCAGCCAAGTCAGTCTCAGGAGACAAGCCAGCACTACCCACCCGGCAGAGGGCCCTCAGTAAGTCAACGTCCTTTAGGATAGGGTGCCAAAATTGGGAATCAGAACACCTGGGTTCTAACGCTGCTGCTCTGTGACTTGGAGTAAGTCAACCTTCCTGAGCCTCTGCGTACTCTTCTGTCACTTGGAGTGAGGCCTCCCTTTCTTTCTTGGAAGAAAGCTCAAACCGGTGCTTTGAGCTCGCCAAAGGCCAAGTCTCGCCAACCTTGTCTGGCATCTTCCGACCCCGGGCTCCTCCTCCGAGCCCCTGCAAAAGGCTGAGGCGGGAAGAAGGCAGCCAGCCGGAGAGCCGTCCTCGCCAAAGCCTCCTGCACTTTGCTGACGGGAGCATTCCTGTCCTTGAAGCTGAAAAGCTCCCTGGGGAGGGGGTGCGGGAGAGATGGGGCTCCGGGGGCGGGGGCGATAAGGAGAGGAGGGGACTTTTCCTTTAAGAGGGGAAAGTTGGAGAGCCCCAGGATCATGGGTGAGTCAGGCCCAGTCCCCCCCGCCCCCCAACCCCTCAACCCTCTTTTCATCCCAAAAGGGAAACAGAGGTTTCAAGGGAAGGGGAGGAGGCTGGGGGGGGGTGAGGCAGCTGTTTTGGGGGAGGAGGTGTGGAGAGTGGGGATTGGGAGGTGCTTCTGCTTTAAGAGGGGCAAGTCGGAGAGCCCCAGGACCATAGGTGAGTCAGGCCCAGACCCTCCCCCAACCCCTCACCCCTCTTTTCGTCCAAAAGGGACACAGAGGTCTCAAGGGAAGGGGAGGGGACTGAGGGGCAAGTCGGAGAGCCCCAAGACCAGGGGTGAGTCAGGCCCAGACCCTCGCCCAACCCCTCACCCCTCTTTTCATCCCAGAAGGGAAACAGAGGTCTCGAGGGAAGGGGAGGGGGCTGGAGGGTGGGACAGCTGTTTGGGGGGATGGGGCGGGGGCTGTGTTTGGGGCGGGGCTTCTCCTCCCAGCGAAGGGCGGCCGGCGGCCGGCTGGATCGGGTCCGGAATGGAATGGACGCTGCGGGAGAGCCGGCCAGGAGAGGAACGATGCCCACCCGGGGCGCCGGTCCCCCCAGCCCTGAGATCCCCGGGACTCCAGTCTCCAGGCCTGAGACCCCCTGGGCCCCCGTCCCCAGCACTGAGACCCCCGAGGCGCCGGTCCCCCCCTCCCAGCCTTGACTCTGGGGGCGCCGCTCCCCAGATCTGAGACCCCCCCGGGATTTCAGTCTCCAGTCCTGAGACCCCCGGGGCATCGATCCTCAATTCCCAATCCCCCACCGGACTCTGGTCCCCAGTCCCAAGACCCCCGGGAAGCCCATCTGCATCCCCCGAGACCTTCGAGAAGCCGGTCTCCAGCCCCGAGACCCCTCGGGAAGCCGGGCTCCAGCTCTGAGACCCCCTGGGAAGCCAGTCTCCGGACCCTCGACCCCCGGGAAGACGGTCCCATCTCTGAGACCCCCGGGAAGCCGGTCCCCAGCTCTGAGACCCCCAGGAAGCCTGCCTCCAGCCCTGAGACCCCCAGGAAGCTGGTCTCCAGCTCTGAGACCCCCGGGAAGCCGGTCTCCAGCCCCGCGACCCCCGGGAAGCCGGTCTCCAGTCCTGAGACCCCCGGGAAGCCGGTTACCAGCTCCGAGAACCCCAGGAAGAGGGTCTTCAGCTCCGAGACTCCCGGGAAGGCGGCCCCTAGACCCCAGACACCTGGGAAGCCGATCTCCAGTTCTGAGAGCCCCAGGAAGCCGGTCTCCAGCTCCGAGACCACCGGGAAGCCGATCTCCAGTTCTGAGACCCCCAGGAAGCGGGTCTCCAGCCCCGAGACCCCCGAGAAGCCGGTCTCCAGCCCTTGAGACCCCCAGGAAGCGGATCCCCAGCCCCGAGCCCCCCGGGAAGCGGGTCCCCAGCCCCAAGCCCCCCAGGAAGCGAGTCTCCAGCTCCGAGACCCCTGGGAAGCCTGTCCCCAGCCCCGAGACCCTCGGGAAGCGGGTCTTCAGCTCCGAGACTCCCAGGAAGGCGGCCCCTAGCCCCGAGACACCTGGGAAGCTGGTCTCCAGCCCTTGAGACCCCCAGGAAGCCGGTCCCTAGCCCCGAGCTCCCGGTGAAGGCGGTCCCTAGCCCCAAGACCTCCGGGTAGGGGGTCCCCAGCCCCAAGACCCCAGTGAAGTGGGTCTCCAGCTCCGAGACCCCCAGGAAGGCGGTCACTAGCCCCAAGCCCCTCAGGAAGCGGGTCCTCAGCCCCGAGTCCCCCGGGAAACGGTCCCCAGCCCCTAGACCCCCGTCTTCTTCCCCGTCTGTCCGTGTCATGGAGAACTTCAGGAAGGTGCGGACGGAGGAGGCGGGGGCGGAGGCGGGGCCCGGGTCGGGGCCGGGGTCGGGGCCGGGGCCGGGGCCGGGGCCGGGGCCGGGCAGCCCCCGGGCCTTCTCGGACCTGGCCCCGGGCGCCCTGGAGATGCGGGTGAAGGAGGGCAGCAAGATCCGGAACCTGCTGGGCTTCGCGGCGGCGAGGATGGAGCTGCCGGCCACCCGCCGCATCGTCTTCAGCGGCTGCGGCCGCGCCGTCACCAAGACCATCACCTGCGCCGAGATCCTCAAGCGCCGCTCCGACGGGCTCCACCAGCTCACCCGCCTCCGCTACCGGGGCCTGCGGGAGGTGTGGGAGAGCCGGACCCCGCACGCCACTGCCCCGGACCCCGCCGCCGCCGCCGCCCCGCCGCCCCGCAGCCTCACCGTCCACAAGAACGTCCCCGCCGTCAGCATCCTCCTCTCCAAGGACCCGCTGGACCCCGGACAGCCCGGCTACCAGCCCCCCGACCCCCGGCCCCCCCGGGACCCCCGGGACCCCCGGCCGTCCCCGGCGGAGAAGAGGGGCCCGCCGGCCTCCCCCGCCGACCACGGCACGGCCGCCAAGAGGATGGCCGACGGACCCGGGGGCGGGGGGCCCCGGACGGGCTCTCCACGCTGACCCTCCGCCCACCACCCACGCCCAGGACTGTCCCCTCCGGGGTCCCTATCCTCCCTTCTTCTTTTCCCTTCTCTGACTGTCCCCTCCTGGGCCCACGCCCTTCCCTCTGGGGACCGTCCCCTCTGGGGTCTCTATCCTCCCTTCTTCTTCCCCCTTCTCCCTTCTCTGACTGTCCCCTCCTGGGCCCGCGCCCTCCCCTCTAGGGACTGTCCCCTCCGGGGTCCCCATCCTCCCTTCTTCTCCCTTCTCTGACTGTCCCCTCCTGGGCCTGCGCCCTCCCCTCTAGGGACTGTCCCCTCCGGGGTCCCCATCCTCCCTTCTTCTCCCTTCTCTGACTGTCACCTCCTGGGCCTGCGCCCTCCGCTCTGGGGATTGTCCCCTCGATGTCTCTATCCTCCCTTCTTCTCCTCCCTTCTCTGACTGTCCCCTCCTGGGCCTGAGCCCTCCCCTCTGGGGACCGTCCCCTCCAATGTCCCTATGCTCCCTTCTTCTAAGAGCACGGACTTGGGAGTCAGAGGTCATGGGTTCGAATTCCGGCTCGGCCACTTGTCAGCTGTGTGACTGTGGGCAAGTCACTTCACTTCTCTGGGCCTCAGTTACCTCATCTGTAAAACGGGAATTAAGACTGAGACCCTCACGTGGGACAACCTGATTACCCTGTATCTACCCCAGGGCTTAGAACAGTGTGCTCTGCACATAGTAAGCGCTTAACAAATACCAACACTATTATTATTATTATTATTCTCTGACTGTCCCCTCCTGGGCCCACGCCCTCCCCTCTGGGACTGTCCCCTCCGGGGTCCCTATCCTCCCTTCTCCTCCCTTCTCGGACTGTCCCCTCCAGGGCCCGCGCCCTCCGCTCTGGGGACCGTCCCCTCCGGGGTCTCTATCCTGCCGCCTTCTCCTCCCTTCTCTGACTGTCCCCTCCTGGGCCCACGCCCTCCCCTCTGGGGACGGTCCCTTCCGGGGTCCCTATCCTCTCTTCTTCTCCTCCCTTCTCTGACCGTGCCCTCCTCGGCCCGCGCCCTCCCCTCTCGGGATCGTCCCCTCCGGGTTCCCCATCCTCCCATCTCCTCCCTTCTCTGACTGTCCCTTCCTGGACCCGCGGCCTCCGCTCTGGGGACCATCCCCTCCAGGGTCCGCACCCTCCGGACTGTCCCCTCCTGGGTCCTGATCCTCGGCCCAGCGCCACCCTGCTCCGTCCAAGGGCAGACAATTCGCGGTGGGTCCGGCCCGGAGATGGGCCCTGTCTTTTCCCTGTCCTCTCCTCTGCCCTCCTCCTTCTCCTCGCGGGGTCTCCTGGGCTGGACCCTATTTGCAGATTTAAAAAAAACCCAATAAACGGAGGTCGGAGCCGCGGTGGCTTCCTCCAGCTGCCTTCTCCTCCCCATCACCCCCCGCCGGCTGCGAGGTCCCCAGTACTCTGCCCTCCTCAGCTGCCCCGCTCCGGCCCACTGGGCCCCAGGGGTCGGACAAACCCCCGCCTCGGCGCCAGGAGGGTTAACCCGGCCTCCTCTAGGAATGACAGGGGGTCGGGGTGGGGCTCCCGCTGCAGTGGGGACCCCTCTTTCGCCAGGAATCTCCCCGAGATTGGGGTCCCTAGGCCTTGGGAGACCCGGGCCTCGACACCCCTGGACTACGAAGAGCCGGTTCTGCTAAGGGCCCCCACCGTGGGGGGAGGGGGCAGGGGAGACTGGAAGAGCCTCTGCCCCGCTCCCTGGAATCCCCCCACCCCCATCACCTATCCCTCCCCCAGCCGCACCGACCACCGCCAGCTCAGACTTGCTGCCCTCCCCACCCCTCATCTCCAGCCAGTGGGGGCGGAGGGGCTGGAAGACCCCTGGGAAGGAGGCCCTCCTCAGACCCTATGACTCTCAGAGCCACTGGGTTCTTCCAGACTGAGAGGGAGAGGGAGGGGGAGGGAGGAGAGGGAGGACCCTTCGGGAGTCTGAGATCTCTGTCACCACATCTATCAATCAATCCGTCATATTTATTGAGCACTTACTGTGCGCGGAGCCCTGTACTAAACACTTTGGGGAGTGCACTGTAGAATGGCTCCTTGCCCCAGCTTCCCTCCCCTTGGGAACCGGGAAGTGGACCCTGGCCGTACACCCAAGCAGAAGGACCCAGAGAGATGACCCCAGAGAGGATGACCAAACCAGAAGATGACTACATGGGCTTCAAAGTAACATTCTTAGCAGGGTGACAGAAAGGAGGTACACCTGCCCCTAAGCTTCGCTCTGGGGGACGGGTAGAAGAGAAGCCAGCTGACATCACTCCCCTTCTTCTCTGCCTTGAGGGAAGTGGATGGAAAGGCTCATCCTAATAATACTTGTGGTATTCCTTAAGTGCTTACTATGTGCCAAGCACTCTTCTAAGCACTGGGGTAGAGGATACAAGAGGATCAGAACGGACACGATCCCTGTCCCACATGGAGCTCACAGTCTGAGTAGAGGGTAGAACAGGTATTGAGTCCCCATTTTACAGATGAGGAAACGGAGGCCCAGAGAAGTTAAGTGGCTTGCCCAAGGTCAGAGAGCAGACCAGTGACAGAGGCAGGATTAGAACCCAGGTCCTTCTGACTCCCAGACCCGTGCTCTGTCCACTAAGGCACCCTCCTGAACCGACCAAGGCTGGAAGTTGGGGTGTCACTGATTCTGCTGCACCGATCCTAGATGTCAGGCTGGGAAGTCAGCACTGTCTGGGATTCCCTAAGAGGCTTTAAGGAAAAGGAAGAAAAGAAGGACCCAGGTTAGTGGTCATTGGTCCAGGAAAGGAGGCCAGCTGAGATCTGAGTCTCCCATGGGACAGCACTTGCCCCACCCTCCCCCTCTGCCCACATTTTGGGTCCAAAGAGGCCATATCACAATACGCTGGTGGGAGAAATGAGGGTGGTCATACTATCCTGCGTCCCATCTCCCTGGATGGTCCCCAAACCCTGAGCCAGATTGCTCCAGCCCAGGCTCCGGATTGGCTGCTCAACCAAGGAATGAGGCAGAAGGTCCGCTCACCCACCCTACACCCGGCGGACACGGGAGTCACTGGATTGAGACACGGGGCTAGCCGGCCAACCGGGCTCCACACATATTTAATGCCTTCGTCATGGCAGCCGCTTCAATCACCCCTGAGAGATGCTGACAGGGTTATTAATGGATGTCTGGGCTCGTTTCTCTGTGATCCATTTGGAATAAGATATACAAACAAGAAGATAGGGGAGGAGAGGCGCCCTCGTTTTTACTTATGATGCGACAAACCTCCTGTTTCCCCAGATGGGATGACAACATCCCTGAAGCCTCCGCGGGCTCCCCCTCAGCTCGCCCCGACTTTTCTTTTGGGGGCCCCAGGGGCCCGGTGAGGCAATCTGGCTGAGCTGGGGTGGGCCCTCGGGGGTCGTAGGTATCAATGGGTGAAGAGCAGGATCCCTCTTATGGAGGGGGGATTTCTGCAGTCTTTGAAACTCCATTATAGGTGCTGGTTTGGGGGGAAGGGGACACCCCGGCCCTCTGCCATTCTTAATGACCTGTTTGACCCTAGTGTATCGCCTGAGCTGAGCTTGGTTTGGATTCTTTATTCTTTCTTTGGGTTGAGGGACTTGGGTCCAACTCTAGTTCCTCTCACATTCACCACCCCCACTACAGAATTGCTACGTTGGCCAGGCAGAGAGCTCCATTTTCCCTTCCACTGGGTAGGGGGGAAAAATAGTCCATTTTCTGTATTCAGAGTGAATTGAAGAATCAGTCATCCATCAGTGGTATTTACTGAGTAATAACTGTATGCAGAGCACGGTACTAAGCACTTGGGAGAGTACAATATAACAATATAATGGACATATTCCCTGCCCAAAATGGGTTTACTGTCTAGAGGGGAAGCATACAGTCTTCCTGAAAAGAACTTACAAAAATGAGCCTTGGATCTCCTGGGGCTCAGTCCAACTCTTACTCTCTTTCCGGCCAGCCCTTTGTTCACCAGACTCCAGTGATTTCCATCCCAAAGGACCGGAGGGGTAGATGAGACTCGGAAGGGCCAGAAGAGTTCTTTGAGAAGGGATGGGGAAAGTAGGCTGAGAGGAAGACATTGGAGACAGAGTTCCAGGAATCAGATATGGAGAATCGGAGACTTCGGTGACTTCAGAGGAAAGCAGTTTGGGTTCTGGAGAGAGTAAGCTCACTGTGGGCATGGCAGGTGTCTGTTATTCTGTTGTGTTGTACTCTCCCAAGTGCTTAGTAAGGCATTCTGTGCACAGTAAGCGCACAGTAAATATGATTGGTTGATTGAGAGCAAGGGAACAAGGGACTTTTTAGAGGCTTAAAGGATTTGGTCTTTGGCTTTTCCCTTGAGACTCTGACTCAGATTTGACTGTTGGAGGGTAATATTAACACTCCCTTCCCTAGCACCTTACATCCAAAAATGGATAGCAATTATTATTGTCATCATCATCATCATCATCATCATCATCAATAATGCTATTTATTGAGGGCTCACTGTGTGCCGAGCGCTGTATTAAGCACTCGGAAGAGTACAATCCAGCAGAATCGGTAGATATGTTCCCCGATCTCATGTTACAGATAAGGTATATGGAGGCATTCTGCAAGGAAATGACTTACCAAGGTCACAGAGGAATTGGAGATCCAGTCAGGAGGAGCTTCAATCCAGGAATGAAGCTTTCGGGAAGGAGCGCCTGATCGAAGGAACTGGTTCTAGTCCTAGGTGTTTGCCCGGGGCCACTTGTGAGTTCTCATCCCTGTCGGTCATGATTCCACTGGGAACCAGAGTACCACCAGCAAGAGGGCAGTTAGAGGTGAAGCATACTGCAAAATGCACAGAAGAATTTGACGCACAAAACCCTTCTAAGGACAAAGGGACCACAATAAAGTGTCAACACCGTGCCTAGTGCTGTAGAACAGCAGGCAGTTGCTATGGTAGCCACTTCGGTAGCCATCGGAGTCTTGACCAGAGCAGAATCTAAGTGGTCCCCTCCTCCACTCCACCAGGGGTAGCATATTCTGAGAAAGCTACTGAGAGGGTTGTCCAGGGGC
This sequence comes from Ornithorhynchus anatinus, assembly GCF_004115215.2. NCBI lineage: Eukaryota > Metazoa > Chordata > Mammalia > Monotremata > Ornithorhynchidae > Ornithorhynchus > Ornithorhynchus anatinus. Next base: position 13,831,322 of record NC_041732.1, read on the forward strand.
AAGCTTTGAGATTGGGGTCAGGGGCCGGGTAAGGCTGCTGGGAGAGTTCCTCTCCACACCCTCTCTAGATAAGGGCAAACGGTCGAGTGTGGCCACAGGCCACCTTCATCTTCAGAAACAGCAGCATCGATTAAGCCCCTGCTGTTAGTGGCAGCTGAGAACATACCAGCAAAGTCGAAGATGCTCAACCCGCTCTCGTGGAGCTTACAAGACCAGGGGGGCAGATTGTCTACCAAGCAGTCCTAGCCTGGGCATCCCTGCCCAAGGGGCAGCGTGGCCTAGTGGAAAGAGCCCTGGTCTGGGAGTTAGGGGACCTGGGTTCTAGTTCTGGCTCCACCATGTGTCTCCTGTGTGACCTTGGGCAAGTCACTTCTCTGTGACTCCATTTCCTCATCAGTAAAATGGGGATTCAATACCTGTTCTCCCTCTTACTTAGACTGTGAGCCCCATGTGGGGCTCCATGTGGGACCTCATTATAATAATAATAATTCATTCAATAATATTTATTGAGTGCTTACTATGTGCGGAGCACTGTACTAAGCACTTGGAGTGCACAATTCGGCAACAGATAGAGACAATCCCTGCCCAATAATGGGCTTACAGTCTAAACGATAATAATGATGGCATCTGTTAAGCGCTTACTATTGTCAAGCACTGTTCTAAGCCCTGGGGGGGGGGGTGGGTACAAGGTAATCACGTTGTCCCATATGGTGCTCACAGTCTTAGTCCCAATTTTACAGATTATATCACGGAGGCACAGAGAAGTGAAGTGACTTGCCCAAAGTCACACAGCTGGCAAGTGGCAGAGCCGGGATCAAAACCCATGACCTCTGGCTCCCAAACCAGAGCTCTTTCCACTGAGACACGCTGCTTCTCACTGTGTCCAATCTGTCTATCTTGCATCTACCAGAGTGCTTGGCATATAATAAGGGCTTACTAAATACCACCTGTATTACTGTTATTGATAATGAATACCATCTCTCCCCTTAAAATCCTCCAGTGTTTGTCCATCCTCCTCCATGTCAAACTGAAACTCCTTACCATTGACTTTAAAGCTTCAATCAGCTCATCCACACTACCTTACCTCACTGATTTCCTACTTACCTCACTCTCTAACGCCAACCTACTCATTTACCTCTGTCTCATCTATCTTGCTGTCAAAGCTCCCTCTAGCCTGGAACTCCTTCCCCCTTTAGATACAACAGACCATCACTCTCCCCACTTCAAAACCTGATTAAAATCCCATCTCCTCCAAGAGGCCTTCCCTGGTTAAGCTCTCATTTCCCCTTCACCCTCTCCCTTATGTGTCATCTATGCACTCGAGTTTGTATCCCTTAAGTACTTAATATTCACCCCATCTTCAGCCCTATGGCACTACCCTATTTATTTTGTCATTACCCTATTTATTTTGTCATTACCCTATTTATTTTGTTAATGAGATGTACATCACCCTGATTCTATTTATTTGCTATTGTTTTAATGAGATGTTCTTCCCCTTGATTCTATTTATTGCCATTGTTCTTGTCTGTCTGTCTCCCCCCGATCAGACTGTAAGCCCATCAAAGGGCAGGGACTGTCTCTATCTGTTACCGACTTGTACATTCCAAGCGCTTAGTACAGTGCTCTGCACATAGTAAGCACTCAATAAATACTATTGAATTAATTAATTATGTATATATCTGGAATTTATTTTAATGTCTGTCTCCCCCTCTAGACTGTAAACTCCCTGTGGGAAGGGAATGTATCTACCAACTCGGCAGCACTGTTCTCGCCCAAGCACTTAATACTCTGCATACAGTAAGCACCCAATAAATACCACTGATTGATTGAAGCAAAATGGGACACCTGAGAGCTCAGCTCTCTCAATCAAGGATCATCACCTTACCCTGTCCCTGAGTCCAAATCACCTCTGAGCATCCATCAGGACTCATGACCTCCCCAGAATCCCCAGGGCTGTCGGCCCTGGCACTCCTCTTCTTGATTCCAGTGCTCCATTCTAGCACTGCGCCATGCTGTTTAAGCTTCTGGCTCCTAACCATTTCCTAGCACTCAGCATACCCAGGACGAAACAAGTTTGTAGGCAGGGGAGGGCTCAGAAAGGGAAATAAGCAGAAACTCACAGCTGGAAATTAATACTCAATTACACAGACTCCTGATAAGGGGAATGAATCAATCTGGGCATGAAGAAGATAAGCAGCTGGTTGCAGGACCCACAGGCAGCTGCCTGCTGAGAGATAAGAGGGAGTCTTCTAAGCCTCTCTGCCCCCTTCCACCCTCATTTCATCCTCTCCAAAACAGGGGCTAAAACTGGCATTTTTTTTTTCTGTGAGTCCAGTGCTGGAGCCCTGGGTAGATAAACCTGGAGAGGAACCAGACGAGACTCGAGCCAGATGCTGGGTTGGTTCCCCGCTTTTCTACACTCCACTTTCCCCTCTTTCATTCCTCTGTCAGAAAAGTGATGCCCAAGTGTATTCCTCAGCAGATCTCAGATAGCTTTCTCCCCACCATCAGGAGCTGAGAATTACTGGATTGGAAGGAGAGGGAGAGAGTGCATGAAAAAGAGAGAGGGATAATGTAGTGATAGGGAGTGTGCCAAAGCCAGAAGGAATTTGTATGACTCCACAGGCTAGGGGTTTACTGTGTTCACTAATGGGTCTGACAGCCTTCTGGTGGAAATAGAAGCTCCTCAACCCAGCCAGAAGGATGTTTGGGGCTAAAATGAGGAAAAGGTGTGAAAGTCTATCATCAGTCCTCTATATTGAGTGCTTACTGTATACAGAGCACTGTACTAAGTGTTTGGCAGAGTACAACAGAGTTGGTAGACACATTCCCTGCCCACAATGAGCTTACTGTCTAGAGGGGGAGACAGACATCAGTATAAATAAATTATGTGCTATGGGGCTGAGGGAGGGATAAATACAGGGTGCAAGTTTGACAAAGAAGGGGATGGGAGAAGATGAAATGAATACCTAGTCAGGGAAGACTTCTTAGAGGAGATGTGCCTTTAATAAGCCTTTTGAAGGTGGGGAGGACTTATCCAGCACTTATCCTATCCCACCGTGATTTCTGTATCAGTCTCCTTGCTGCCCTCCCAGCCTCCTGTCTCTCCCCACACCAGTCCATACTTCACTCTGTTGCCCAGATCATTTTTCTAACAAAACGTTCAGCCCACGTTTTCCCACTCCTCCAGAACTTCCATTGATTGCCCATCCACCTCCATATCAAACAGAAACTCCTTACTGTCGGCTTTAAAGCACCCAATCACCTTGCCCCCTACTACCTCACCTTGTTTCTCTCCTACTACCACCCAACCCACACACTTGGCTCCTCTGATGCTAACCTACTCACTCTTCCTCAATCTTGTCTATCTAATAATGATAATAACATTTGTTAAGTGCTTGATATGTGCCAGGCTATCACCCTGCCGACCTTTCGCCCATGTCCTCCCTCTGGCCTGGAACACTCTCCTTCTTCATATCTGACGATTACTTTCCCCACTTTCAAAGCCTTACTAAGGCACCTCTCCTCCAAAAGACTAAGCTCTCATTTTCTTTTCTCCCACTCTCTTCTGCATCACCCTACCTTGCTCCCTTTATTCATCGCCACAACCCAGCCCCTCCGCTCTTAAATACATATCCATAATTTATTTATATTAATGTCTGCCTTTCCTTCTATACTGAAAGGTTGTGGTGGGCAGGGGATATGTCTGTTATATTGTTGTGTTGTACTCTCCCAAGCATTTAGTACAGTGCTCTGCATATACTAAGCGCTCAAAAAATAGAGTGGCAAAATAGAGGAGATTGAGATACAGTGAGTAGTTTAGCATCAGAGGAGTGAAGTGTATGGGGTGGGTTGTAGTAGGAAATCAGGGTGGTAAGGTAGGAGCAGGAGAGGTGATTGAGTGCTGATGAGAGATTGAAGCCAATGGTTTGATGAGTGGCAACCACTGGAGGTTCTTGAGGAGTGGGGAAATATGTATTGAACGTTTTTGTAGAAGAATGATCCAGGCAGCAGAGTGTAGTATGGGCTGGAGTGGACAGAAGCAGGAGGCAGGAAGGTCAGAAAGGAGGCTGATGTTGTAATCAAGGCAGGATAGGATAAATCCTTGGGTTAATGTCGTAGCAGTTTGGATGGAGAGGAAAGGGTGGATTTTAGTGCTGTTGTGGAGGTTGAACCAAGGGGATTTGGTAACAGATTGAACATGTGGGTTGAATGAGAGAGATGAGTCGAGGATAACACCAAGGTTATGGGCTTGTGAGGCAGAGGGGATGGTGGTGTTGTCCACAATGACAGGAATGTCAGGAGGACAGGGTTTGGGTGGAAAGATATAGAATTCTGTTCTGGAAATGGTAAGTTTGAGGTGTCGGCGAGACAGCCAAGTAGAGATGTACTGAAGGCAGGAGGAAATGAGAGACTGCAGAGAAGAAGAGAGATCATGGTTGGAGATATAGATTTGGGAAACATCTGCATAGAGATAGTAATTAAGAAGCAGCATGGCTCAGTGGAAAGAGCACGGATTTGGGAGTCAGAGGTCATGGGTTCGATTCCCGGCTCTGCCACTTGTCAGCTGTGTGACTGTGGGCAAGTCACTTCACTTCTCTGGGCCTCAGTTCCCTCATCTGTAAAATGGGGATTAACTGTGAGTCTCACGTGGGTCAACCTGATTACCCTTTATCTACCCCGGCACTTAGAACAGTGCTCTGCACATAGTAAGCACTTAACAAATACCAACATTATTAATAGTTGAAATCATGGGAGTGAATGAGTTCTTCAAGGGAGGGGGTGTAGATGGAGACTAGAAGGGGACCCGGAACTGAACAATGAGAGATCCCCACAGTTACAGGGTGGGAGGCAGAGGAGGAGCCTGAGCTCCTCAGAGCTCAGAGGCATCTTTTCCGCCACTGAGCTTGCTCCTTGGGAACTAAGAGGAAGAGACTGGAAGGAGTGATACTCAAGAGCCCAGAAATTGTAAGCTCCTTTTAGATGAAGGATCATTGCTACCCAGTCTATTGTATTGTCCTCTCCCAAGTGCTTAGCATAGTGCACTGCATAAAGCAAGCACTCGATAAATACTGTGAATTGATTGATGGATTGAGTAGGAAACTTAAACCTCATCCTCTATCTTCCCCTGCAGGTTTGTAGCCCACAAAGTCAAAGGGTTTCTCAGGAATGAAGTAGGCTCTGAGTGTCATTTCTGAAGCATTTTTACAAGGTGCGGGTGGGATACCTAGCCTCCAGAGGAGCTGAACTGCTGTAATCTTAGATCGAACAAACAGCTGACTGATTGAAAAGTCACTGAAGTAGAAAATTTCTTCAAATTCCTGGGCACTGAGGGGTGGATGGAGAAAAACTTCTGGGTTTCACTGATTTTTCTTTTCTTCTCTTGCTGGGACATGATGGAGAACTCCTGGGACGGGATAAGGAAGTTGCAATAGGATGGGCTGCTGTGGATAATAATGACTGCATTTGTTAAATGCCTACTATGTGCTAAGCACTGTACCAAATGCTGGGGTAGATACAAGATAATCTGGGAGCGCTGGAGTAGATTCAAGATAATCTGGTGGGACACGGGGTTCGCAGTCTAAGGGATAGGACTGACATGGTGTCTACTCTCCGAGAAGGAAACAGGCCAGTGTGAGAGACTCCTCTTGGGCTGAGTCAGGGTGGCTGGAGGTAGAGGACATTTTTCAAGAAGGGGGATTCAATGGGTGGGTTCAAAATTCACCATTTACCTTGCAAAAATGTCCCCATCTAATCATAGTGGCATTTGTTAAGCACTTACTGGGTGTCAAGCACTACAGTAGATATACATAAGATAGTCAGGTAGGATACAGTCTCTGTTCCCCTTGAGGCTCGCAGTTTATGTAAGACAGAGAACAGGTATTGAATCCCCATTTTACAGGAGAGGAAATTGAGGCTCAGAGAAGTTAAATGACTTGCCCAAAGTCACACAGCATGGACGTGGAGGAGCCAGGATTGGAGCCCAGGTTTCCTATCTTTCAGGTCTGTGCTCTAACCACGAGGGACACTACTTCTTAACACCTATCAGTGGTGGAATAATGGCATGTGTAGTGGCAGTGAGTCTTAGGATGACCGGTATATTTTCCATTTTAATTTCAAGTCATTTTTGCCTTCAGTCTGATTTCTTTTGGTCTTCCGGCCTGGGGTGGGTAGAGGCCTGTGTTTACTTACAAAGTGGAACACACTCTGGTGGAATCCTCCCTCCCCTCCACATCAACTATGGACTCGACTGGTTACCCCTTAACCAATCTGATACCCCAGACCACAGTACTTTAGAAAATATTATTTTTCGCCTACTACTTTAATGACTGTCTCCCCCTTTACATTGTAAGCTCCTTATGGGCAAGGACTGCATCTCTCAACTCCGTTCTATTGTACTTTTCCAGGCTTTTCATACCGTGCTCTGCCTACAGTAAGAGCTCAGTCAATATTAGTGATTGGGATGTGATTTATTACCACTCTCTGACATGCTCCAAAAGATGCGTGGCTGTTCTTCTATTGGTCCTTAGGGCATCTCTGAGGCAGCCGTGGACAGTATTCCTTCTGGACCAAAAGGGGAGACTGAGGAACACAGTGGGAAGGCTCAGGGATGGGTCACCCAGAGAATCAGCGGCAGGAGTGGGAAGTGAAGCCAGGCCCCCAGGTCATTCAGTCCAGCCTTGTCCCCATTAGACCCCACGGCTGAGTTGCTGTATTATTCACCCATCGCCACCGCTAGCCTCCATGACAGTGATGGATACAGTGGAGCCAGGAGACCAGGGAAAAACAAATGCTTTGAAATGAAAGGAAGAGTAGCCGATGTGTCTTCAGCAGCCTGGTGGGGAGGAGCTCACATATCAGACACAGCCAGATCCCGGGAGGGGGCGGCTCTGTGGCTGCCAGCCCCTGCGGGGTGGTAAGGGGGAGGGTGTTTGCCCATTATTTGCTGAGCTCCAGGAGGGCACTCAACATGGGGCCAGACTCAGGAGGAGACCGGGCATCTGCCCAGTGAATTTCCCATCACAGAGAGGTAGTCGACATTAAAAACACCCAAAACCCAAGCCAGCTACAACCATGGAATTAGAGAAGCAGTGTGGCTTAGTGGAAGGAGCATGGGCTTGGGAGTCAGAGGTTGTGGGTTCTAATCCCGGCTCCAGCCACTTGACTTTGGGCAAGTCACTTAAGTTTTCTATGTCTCAGTTACCTCATCTGTAAAATGGGGATTAAGACCGTGAGCCCCACTTGGGACAACTTGATTACTTTGTATCTACCCCAGTGCTTAGAACAGTACTTGGCACATAGTAAGCGCTTAACAAATACCATCATCATCATCATGGAATTCATCACTCTAGGGACCACCCAGTGGTCCGTCTCTCCTCTTGGGGATGTCAGCAGGGCTTCCAATCAATCACTCATCACATCGAATCAAATCAAAACTTCAGGGGCCAGGCTCCCTGAACCTAAATCAACTGACGCCCCCTTCCCTAACTGCCCTCATCTTTTCCTTAATGTGGCATAGTGGAAAAAAACAAAGGCCTGGGAGTCAGGGGACCTAGGTTCTCATCCTCGCTCTGCCAATGGACTGTAAGTTCATTGTGGGCACGGGGTGTGTTTGTTATATTGCTATATTGTACTTTCCCAAGTGCTTAGGACAGTGCTCTGCACACAGTAAGCGCTCAGTAAATACGACTGACTGACTGAGTATGGCTTGCTATGTGACACTGGGGAAGTCACTTCACTTTTCTACACCTCCACTTCATTATCAGCAAATGGGAATAAAATATCTCTTCTCCCTCAGACTTTTAGCCTCGTGTGGGGCGGGGACTGTATCCGACCTGATTATCTTGCATCTACCCTAGCACTTTTAGTACAGTGCTCAGTACTAGAAAGTGTTAAATAAATACCACAATTATTATTATTATCTGTAAAATGAGGTCTAATTACCTGTTCTCCCTTCCCCTAGGACTGTGAGCCTTGTGTGGGCCAAGGACTGTCAACCCAACTATTTTGCATCTTTCCTTGTGCTTAGTACAGAGCTTGGCACATAGCATGGCCTAGTGGAAAGAACAGAGGACCTGGGTTTTAATCCCAGCTCTACAACCTGTCTCCTGAACTTGGGCAAGAGACGTAACTTCTTTGTGACTCAGTTCCCTCATCTGCAAAATGGGGATTCAATACCTGTTCTCTCTCCTACTTAGACTGTGATCCCCATATGGGACTTGATTATCTTGTATCTACTCCAGCACTTAGTACAATGCTTAACACACAAAAAATGACATTATTATTATTACTGTTATTGCCATCACTCCAGCCCCCACTGCCAGCCTGGCAATAAAAAGCAGGTCATTTACAGGGAATGTAAACTCTGCATCTCCCTGGGACTCTAACATGGCTTCACCGGTCTCCTCCAAGCTATGACCTGGGGCCCCTGCTGGGTCAGCATCACCAATATCTTTGCCTCCTCCTGGTGGGGTGGAAGGTTCTCCCTTCTCATCCTCATTATTATTATTATTACTATTAGGCAGTTACTATGCAACAAACACTCTTCTAAGTGCTGGAATAGACACAAGTTAATTAGGGTGGTTACAGCCCCAATCCCACGAGGCGTTCACAGTCTAAGTGTAAATTTAGACTCCCACCTGCTGGATCCATAAGGGTCAAAGTCGTGCAGGTAATTAGACCCCAGAACTCTGCACAGTGGCACAATTACCTTCCTGCTCCGCCACTTCTCGGGGCCACATCTCACATCCTGGAATCAGGCCCTCTCGCCCGTGGAAGAAAGAGAGCTGGTGGCTTCGGGTGAAACCTGGGATCTAGAGAGCTGGGAGAAGAGAAGAGCAAGAGCCAGATTAGATTCTAGTGTAGTAATAACAACGGTATTTGTAAACGACTGACTGTCTGCCAAGCACTGTATTAAGCACTGGGGTAGGTGTAAGATAATCAGGACAAATGCAGTCTCTGTTCCACATGAGACTCACTGTCAGAGAACAGGTATTTAATCCTCGTTTTACAGATGAGGAAACGGAGGCACAGAGAAGTTAAGAGACTTACTTGTCCAAGGTCACCCAGCAGGCCTCTGGCGGAGCCAAGATTAGAACTCAGGTCCCCTGACTCCCAGGCCCCGGGCTCTTTCCACTAGGCCCCGCTGCTTTGCAATATGGGGTGCAATTTCCTGCCGAAGAATTGATGTATTACCAGGAGGACAGAGCGATTAATGCACTGAGCTTCGGTGCTGCCGGCGAGCAGCATTTAAATTAATCACTCTGGGGAGGCGCACTGACCCTTACTGACCTTCCTGCCTGTTCCGCCTCCGGGAGGGGAACATTCCCCCAGCCCTCCGCATCTTGCCCCCGGTCCATCCCCCAGGGATGGAGATGTCCATCTCGGGGTCAAGGGCAGCTGGGCCGGGTTTCTGCCCTCACCACAACTTGGAGCTATTCGAAGCTCCTAGAACAGCCCTGCAGGGCAGGGGTCAGGCACGCAGGCCTATTTTTAAAGGCTTCTTGGGCTATTTTTAGCATCCTTAGTAATTTTGTTAGCTGGAGTTCTGGTTGGCGGCTGGGTGACGGTCTGGGAACCAGGGGCTTTGGCTCCCCTGGGTCCTAGACGTGCCCGGATTGGGAAACACCTGTTTTGGGAAGCCGAGCTCTTTGAGGGCCAAGGACCATGTGCCTCCTCTGGATATTCTTTCCCAGTGCTTAGTACAGTGTTCTCCACACAGCAAGCACTCAATAAATGTTATAACTTTGGGGAAGAGACTAACCAGGAGAAGCAGCGTGGCCTAGGCGTAAAAGCACGGGCCTGAGAGTCAGAAGACCTTGGGTTCTAATGCCGGCTCTGCCACTTGTCTGCTGTGTGATTTGGGCAAGTCACTTAACTTCTCTGTGACTCAGTTCCCTCACCTGCAAAACTGGGGATTCAAAACCTGCTCTCCCTTCTTCTTAGACTGTGAGCCCCATGTCGGATCCGATGGTCCTTTATCTACCCCAGTGTTTAGTTCAGTACTGGCCACATAGGAAGTGCTTAAATGCAATAATAACATCATATATTACATTATTATATTAACCTCATCATTATTAACATTAATAACATCAATATATTATCTTGTTGTGGTGGTGGTTGTTATTATTCACTAACCAGGAACTCTCGAAGCCATAGTCATACCGGCGCTTGGGAAATTTGCCTGCTGCCAAGAAGGAGAGCAGTTACAATGTCCCTTTCTCCCTAGAGGTTGGGAGTGGGCATGGGGTTTGAGAGGAAGGTCTTAGCTGGGACCCTAGAAATAGTCCAGAAAAGACAGATTAACACTTGGGGAGATGCACAATTGCCAAAATGCCTAAATATTGCTCCCCCGACAGCTGCAATTCGAACCTGAAAGCCCCATTGTGGGACTGGTCGGGGGGGGGGGGGGGGGGGGGGGGTCTAGATGCCTGGGGGGCTTCAGCTCAATCTCTGAATTTCCTTGTGTCCACCGAGAAGTCCTCCCCCAACTCCTGGAGCACCAGTTTCTTCCCCTGTAATGAAGAAGAAAGGAGTCCAGTGAAAGGAGAACGTTGTCCACCAGAGTCCTGAACAGTCCAGGGTCTCAGTTTCCCCATTGGGAAAACAGGACTCATGTGATCAATGGACTGAATTGAATGCAGAGCACTGTACTAAATACTTGGGAGAGTACAAGACAGTAGGCAGGCAAAATCCCTACCCTCAAGGCTATTACAGTCCAGCAGGGGAGGCGGACATTAAAAACCTGAGCTGACCTATGTGTCAGTTCATTAACGTTTTCTTCAATCCAATTCCTTTGTTTTGAAAAATGGGGCAGCGCAGGGCCCAGTAACTAAGAAGGCAGAGGGTCAGGTATGGTATTACCTAGAGAACTGAAACCATTTACAGCTGAATGTAAATATATTAAGAGTAATTGAGGTGTTTGTTACTTTATGCCCTTGCAAGTTACTTACATGCTTTACTCACTCTTCCTCAGGCCCACAGCACTTATCCACATATCCATAATTTATTTAATGGCCTCGTGGATAAAGCATGGGCCTGGGAGTCAGAAGGACCTGTATTTTAATCCCGGCTCCGACACTTGTCTGCTGGGTGACCTTGGGAAAGTCATTTAACTTTTCTGTGCCTCAATTCCCTCATCTGTAAAATGGGGATTAAGACTGTGAGTCCTATGTGGGACAGGGACTGTGTCCGACAGGATTATCTTATATCTACCCCATCACTTAGAACAGTGTCTGGCACATAGTAAGCACTTAAATGCTATTATTGTTATTATTGATATAGCTCCCCCTCTAGACTGTAAGCTCCTTGGGGACAGGGAACATATATGCCAATTCTGTTATATTCTACTCTTACAAGTGCTTAATATAGTACTCAGCACACAGTAATAATAATAACAACAATAATTGTGGTATTTAAGTGCTTATTATATGCTAGGCACTGTAAGCAAATTGGTTTGGACAGAATCCCTGTTCCACATGGAGCTCCCAGTCTTAATTCCTATTTTACAGACTAAGTAACTGAGGGACAGAAAAGTTAGTAACTGGCTCAAGGTCACCAGGTGATGATGATGATGGTAATTGTTAAGTGTTTACTACGTGCCAGGCAGTATACTAAGCACTGGGGTAGATACAAGCCAATCGAGTTGGACACAGTCCCTGTCCCTTGTGGGACTCACAGTCTGAATCCCCATTTTACGGATGAGGTAACTGAGGCCCAGAGAAGGGAAGTGACTTGCCCAAGGCCACACAAAAGACAAGTGGCGGAGCAGGGATTAGAACACAGGTCCTTCTGACTCCCAGTTCTGTGCTTTATTCATTCATTCAATCATGTTTATTGAGTGCTTACTGTATGCAGAGCACTGTACTAGGCGCTTGGGAGAGCACCAACTAACAATAAACACACACATTCCCTGCCCACAGTCAGCTTACAGTCTAGAGGGACTGTACTAAGTGCTGGGCAGATGCAAGGCTGGCAAATTATGGTCTAAGTACTGAATCCCCATTTTACAGACAAGGAAACTGAGGCCTAGAAACGTGAAGTGATTTACCCAAGGTGACACTGCCACAGGCAAGTGGGGTTAGAACCCGTGTCTGAGTCCCAGGCCTCTGTTCTTTGCACCCAAATAGAAAATGTCAAAACCATTAACACTGTAAAAGGCATAGGCCAGGCATTAGGTGGGGTAGAGAACTACTCCAGTTGGGTCTCTGGCTTCCTCGCCCCAACCATCTCCTCTGGACAGTAAGCTCGTTGCGGACAGGGAATGTGACTGTTTATTCTTTATGGTACTCTCCTTAGTACAGTGCTCTGCACACTGTAAGTGTTCAATAAATACGCTGATGAAAGAGAAGCAGCGTGGCTCAGTGGAAAGAGCATGGGCTTGGAAGTCAGAGGTGATGGGTTCTAATCCCGGCTCCGCCACTTGTCAGCTGTGTGACTGTGGGCAAGTCACTTCACTTCTCTGTGCCTCAGTTACCTCATCTGTAAAATGGGGATTAACTGTGAGCCTCACGTGGGACAACGTGATTACCCTGTATCTACCCCAGCACTTAGAACAGTGCTCTGCACATAGTAAGCGCTTAACAAATACCAACATTATTATTATGAATGAACATGGGAAGCCTAGTGAATGAATGAACATGGGAAGCCTAATGGATAAAGCCCAGGCCTGGGAGCCAAAGGATCTATATTCTAATCCCAACCACCTCTTGCCTGTTGTGTGACCTTGGGCAAGTCACTTAACTTCAGGAGGAGCAGCATGACTCAATGGAAAGAGCACAGGCCTGGGAGTCAGAGGATGTGGGTTCTAATCCCGGCTCCACCACTTTTCTGCTGGGTGACCTTGGGCAAGTCACTTCACTTCTCTGTGCTTCAGTTGCCTCATCTGGAAAATAGGGATTAAAAGTGTGAGCTCCATGTGGAACAACCTGATTACCTTGTAGCTATCCTAGTGCTTAGAACAGTGCTTGGCACAGAGTAAGTGCTTAACAATACCGTCATTATTACCTGTCTACTTGTTTCATTTTGCTGCCTGTCTCCCCTTCATTCATTCAATCATATTTATTGAGTACTTACTGCCACTTGTCTGCCATGTGACCTTGGGCAAGTCGCTTAACTTCTCTGTGCCTCAGTTACCTCATCTGTAAAATGGGGATTAAGACTGTGAGCTCCACGTGGGACAACCTGATCCCCCCAGTGCTTAGAACAGTGCTTTGCACATAGTAAGCGCTTAACAAATGCCATCATTATTATTACTGTGTGCAGAGCACTGTACTAAGCGTTCGTATAGCACTATAGTTTGTACAGACTGTGAGCCCGTTGTTGGGCAGGGATTGTCTCTATCTGTTGCCGAATTGTACATTCCAAGCGCTTAGCACAGTGCTCTGCACACGGTAAGTGCTCAATAAATACGACTGAATGAATGAACTTCTCTGGGCCTCCAATTCCTCAACAGAAAAATGGGGATTCAAAACTTGATCTCCCTCCTACTTAGACTGTAAGCCCCATGTGGGACTGGGACTGTGTCCAACTTGATAAGCTCGTGTCTCCCTCAGTGCTTCCAACGGTGCTGGACACACAGAAAGGGCTTCCATAGCAGATAAGGAGAAGCAGCGTGGCTTAGTGGAAAGAGCAGGGGCTTGGGAGTTAGAGGACGTGGGTTCTAATCCTAGCTCCCTCACAGGTCAGCTGTGTGACCTTAGGCAAGTCACTTCACTTCCCTGTGCCTCAGTTCCTTCTGTAAAATGGGGATTAAAAGCATGGGCCCCATGTGGGACAATAATAATAATAATAATAATGTTGGTATTTGTTAAGCGCTTACTAAGTGCAGAGCACTGTTCTAAGCACTGGGGTAGATACAGGGTAATCAGGTTGTCCCAGGTGAGGCTCACAGTCTAAATCCCCATCTGACAGATGAGGTAACTGAGGTACAGAGAAGTTAAGGGACTTGCCCACAGTCACACAGCTGACAAGTGGCAGAGCCAGGATTCAAGACCTCTGACTCCCAAGCCCATGTTCTTTCCACTGAGCCACGCTGCTTACCAGTGACAACATGATGACTCTGTATCTATACCAGTGCTTACAACAGTGCTTGGCACATAGTAAGCGCTTAACACATACCATTATTACAGAGAAGCAGAGTGAGTTAGTGGTAAGAAAGAGCCCGGGCTTGGGAGTCGGAGGATGTGGGTTCTAATCCCAGCTCCCTCACAGGTCAGCTGTGTGACTTTGGGCAAGTCCCTTAATTTTTCCATGCCTCAGTTCCTCCATCTGTAAAATGGGGATTAAAAGTGTGAGCCCCACGTGGGACCACCTGATGGCCCTGAATCTACCCAGTGCTTAGAACAGTGCTTGGCACATAGTAAGTGCTTAAGAAATACCACTATTACCGAGAAGCAGCGTGGCTTAGTGGTCAGAGCCCGGGCTTGGGAGTCAGAGGTCATGTCCCTCACAGGTCAGTAGTGTGACTTGAGGCAAGTCCTTTAATAATGTTGGTATTTGTTAAGCGCTTAGTATGTACAGAGCACTGTTCTAAGCACTGGGGTAGATACAGGGTCATCAGGCTGTCCCAGGTGAGGCTCACAGATAATCCCCATTTTACAGATGAAGTCACTGAGGCACAGAGAAGTGAAGTGACTTGCCCACAGTCACACAGCTGCCAAGTGGCAGAGCTGGGATTCGAACCCATGACTTCTGACTCCCAAACCCGGGCTCCTTCCACTGCGCCACACTGCTTCTCTTTGTGCCTCAGTTCCTCCATCTGTAAAATGGGGATTAAAAGTGTGAGCCCCACGTGGGACCACCTGATGACCCTGAATCTACCCCAGCGCTGAGGGCGGGGCTTAGTCAAACACCCAAAGCCTGTCATGACCAGGGTCAAAGATGGCGGCGTCTGGTCACGAGGGCGGGGAGGACGGGCGGACGCGGGGGGGCGAGGTTTGTCCGCCGGGGGCCGCCGTAGCTCCGCCCCCCCTTTCTCCCGCCCTCGTGGTGCCCCTCTGGAGCGCGAGCGCCGCAGTGGCTGGCTGGGTCGCGCGCTCGCTCGCCCGCGCTGCCGGCTCCCGCCCGAGCCCGCTTGGGTCCGCGCGCGCCCGCCCGCCCGCCCGCCCGCCGCTGCCCCTCGGCCTCTCCTCAGCGCCCGCCGCCGCCATGCTGGGCGCCGCTCTCCGCCGCTGCTCGGCCTCGGCCGGGCTCCGGAGCCTGCTGCGGAGTCCCCGGGCCCCGGCGTCCACCGCCGGTAAGGACCGGTCCCGCGGGGCGGCCCCGGCTCCGTCCCCTCCCTCGGGCCGAGAGCCCCGCCCTTTCCCCGGGGTCCCCCGTGGAGGGTCTCCCCGGGGGGGTCCGCTCGGGGGGGTCCGCTCGGGGGGAGCGGGCCGGGGCTGGCGGCAGTCCGGGGCTCGGTGTCCTTGCAATGACCCGAGCCGGCGCCACTCGAGGTCAGGCTTCACCTGCGGCCTAGCGCCCTCTGACCGCCGCCGATGACAACGACGACCTTCACCCCTCTCCCCCCGGACCCTCCCCCTTGCCCTCCTCCCCGGGGGTTGCCCACCCCTGCCCCAACACCCTCGACCCCTCCTCTTCCCCCGGACCCCTCCCGGGGCACCGACAAACCCCTCACCCCCTCCCCGCGGAGACCTTTCTTTACCTTTCTGCCCTTTTGGTGACCTTCTGGGCACCTTTCTGCCTTTTTGGGTACCTCTCTGCCTTTTTTGAATACTGTATGGTTACCTTTCTCCCTTTTGGGTACCCTTCTGCCTTTTGGGGGCACCTTTTGGGGTACCTTTCCACCTTTTTCCTGCACCACTGTCTCCCCCCGATTCTAGCACCACCCCCGCCCCTGCCTCGTCATTTTTCAATCGGCCTCTCTTCGCCCTGAACCTTTATCGTTTATTTCCAGTGTGGGGTGGTGGATGTTGCTGTACCCTTGAGTTTTGGGCGGGTAGAGTGTAATTGAATCCTTGGGTTTTGGGGGTGGTAGGGTGTGACTGGACCCTTGGGTTTGGGGGGGCTAAGTGTCACTGAACCGGTGGGTTTTAGGGGGGTAAGTGTGACTGAACCCTTGGGTTTGGGGTGGTAGTGTAACTGAACCCTTGGGTTTTAGGGTGATAGGTGTAACTGAACCCTTGGGTTATGGGGTAGTGGTGGAACTGAGCCCTTGGGTTTTGGGGTGGTAAGTGGAACTGAACCCTTGGGTTTTGGGGGGCAGGTGTAACTGAACCCTTGGGTTTTAAGGTGGTAAGTGTAACTGAACCTTTGGGTGTTAGGGTGGTGGTGAAACTGAACCCCTGGTTTTAGGGAGTGGTGTAATTGAACACTTGGGTTTTGGGGTCATAGGTGTAACTGAAGCCTTGGGTTTTGGGGGGTAGGTGTAACTGAATCGGTGGGTTTTAGGGTGGTAAGGGCAACTGAACCCTTGGGTTTGGGGGTGGTAGTGTAACTGAACCCTTAGGTTTTTAGGGTGGTAGTGTAATTGAACCCCTGGGTTTTGGGGTGGTAGGTGTAACCGAACCCTTTAGGTTTTAAGGTGGTAAGTGTAACTGAAGCCCTGGGTGTTAGGGGGGTGGTGTAACTGAACTCCTGGGTTTTAGGGGATGGTGTAGCAGAACTCTTGGGTTTGGGGGTAGGTGTAACTGAACATGTGAGTTTTAGGGTGGTAGGTGTAACTGAACCCTTGGGTTTGGGGATGGTAGTGTAACTGAACCCTTGGGTTTTGGGGTGGTAGGTGTAACAGAACCCTGGGGTTTTGGGGGGGGTGGGGGGTATAACTTGGGGGGTAGGTGTAGCTGAACCCTTGGGTGTTAGGGTGGTGGTGTAACTGAACCCCTGG
The DNA here is from genome assembly GCF_004115215.2 of Ornithorhynchus anatinus. Lineage (NCBI taxonomy): Eukaryota > Metazoa > Chordata > Mammalia > Monotremata > Ornithorhynchidae > Ornithorhynchus > Ornithorhynchus anatinus. The sequence goes on from NC_041732.1 coordinate 13,848,147, forward strand.
GTTTTAGGGGATGGGGTAACAGAACTCTTGGGTTTGGGGATGGTAAGTGTAACTGAAGCCTTGGGTTTTAGGGTGGTAGGTGTAACTGAACCCTTGGGTTTTAGAGTGGTAGAGTAACAGAACCCCCGGATGTTAGGGTGGTAGAGTAACTGAACCCCTGGGTTTTAGGGCAGTAGATATGATTTCAAGGAGGTCCCCGGGCCCAGGCTTGATGCAACCTCCTCCATTTCGGTTTTTCAGGTCCGAACGCAATCAGCTGGGGGTCGGTGGGCCATCAGCCCCCTTGACCCCTCAAACGCGGCAGGGCTACCCTGTGGGGCGGCCCCTGGAAAAGGGCAGGGACACCGGGGATTGGGCCTGTCCAGACCGGACCCGGCCGTTCACCGTTCACCGGGAAAGGAAGGAAGGAAGGTGACATTGACATTCCGAGCTCCCAACATTGTGTTACTCATCACAATGGAGCCATTACTCGGCAGGGAGGGAAACAGACATTTAAAGGGGGAGTGGGAGGGGAGGGGAGAAAGGGGACCATAAGGGAGAGGTACTTTTATCGAGAAGGTGCAGGAGAAAGGCTCTGAACCTGGGCCCCCATTACTGATTGTGTCACCTTCAGGATTTGGGAAGTGACCCCTACACGTTTTAATAAGAAAGTTAATTAGATTGATTAAAATGACTTGGCTCCTCCTGCTTGGGGTGAAATAATTTGCCCTTTAAGTTCGGCAGAATATGTATTTTTAATATTGATCTTTTTAAAAAAAAACTAAGAGAAAATCCAGTGACGGATTTCCTGTTAGTACAGATCTTCAAGAAGTTTCATTTTCAGTTTAGGTTAAAAGCAATTGGCAAAGGTGGAGGAGGAAATGTAGTTTGTGAATTCATGTTTGTATCTACAATAAAGTTTTCTTTTTTATAAGTATTACTGTAGTGATTTTATTTACCACAGCATTTTGCTCTTACTGTTGGTGTGCATTAGGGGTTATGGACAAAGTGCTGCTAAACCTTGGTAGATAGAAAATAAATCAGATGAGAACACTGTGCCCTTTAATCTGAAGTGGTAATACACAAGTTTAATTGTCTCTGCCCCGGCACTTAGAATGGTGCTTGACACACAGCACTTAAATACCATAGGAATTATAACAGAAAGGAGATTTAGCACTTACGGTTTAGATTTAAACACCTAAACCAATACTTTTATACTGCATAATTTACATGGTAATGTTTCTTTGGTCGAGTGCTTGCTATCTAAACATCTCAGAGTTCTAAGTAGAATACGGCTGAATTCTCAATATCCTGAAATGTTACAACTCCTTTTGTTGCCCACTGTTTGAGTAAGAAAAGGATAACAGATTCCCTGTGCTGCATTCTCTTCCACCTCTTCACTCTTCCATGAAGTTATATTTTGCCCTAATGGTGGTATTTTAAAGTTATTCTGAAAAAATCCATATCCAATTTTGCCCAGATGAGGGCACTTTGATTTTCTTATCTTGGAAGAAAATTTGGGGCACCTGATATATTAAGTAGACTTTTTTTAATGGTATTAGTTAAGCACTTACTATCAGACTCTCTACTAAGTGCTGGGGTAGATACAAGCTAATCAGGTTAGACATAGTCCCTGTCCCACATGGGGCTCACAGCCTTAATCCCTATTTTACTGATGAGGTAACAGGCACAGAGAAGTTAAATGACTTGCCCAAGGTCACACAGCAGATGTGACAAAGCCAGGATTAGAACCCTTTTGACTCCCAGGCCCGTGGCTCTATCCATTAGGCCACACTGCTCCCCGTGGGCAGGGAATGTGTATGCAACCTCAGTTATATCGTTCTCTCCCAAACGCGTGGTATAGTGCTGTACACACAGAAAGCTCTCAATAAATGTTTGATTGAATAAGAAGTATCAATTTTGCAGTCCTAAGCAGTCATGAGAGTTGGCACATTTTTCTTTCCACGGCTAAATCTTTAAACTTCATTTCAGACAGCTAAACTGTATTCTACTAGTTTATATTTTGGCTCTTAATGAATGGCTCAGGTGAGTAATTGTAGAGATTATTTTATAATTTATAGCTGTACTCCTTTCCCCCAGAATCATTTTGGAAATATTCAGTTGAGTGGGGTTAAAATGCAGGTAAAGCTACGCAGGGATTGCTTTTTAGAAGTGCTCAGGAGAGAGTTTTAGCAAAACTGGAACGACAGTTGTCCCAGCTCCTCCTCTTCCCCTAAAATTAGCTCAGCCCAGACCTTTGAGCGCAGGGATCGGGTCGCCTTAGTCATTTGAAGTCTACCAGGTGCTTAGTACAGAGCTTTATGCACAATAAATGCCCCATAAATTACCATTGGTTTTAATTGAAGTACAAATCACCAAATTAGTATTTCGGCAGATTCATGATAGGGCTGGGATTAGATTTATTGAAACTTTTGTGCTGCATAGGGATATTAAGCTCGTTTTGGGTAGGGAACTTATCTGCCAATTGTGTTGAATTCTCCCAAGTGCTCATTATAGTGCTCTGCATAGAATAAGTGCTCAATATACACTATTAATGATTTAAAATGAGGCAATCTTTGAAATGTCACACTATGTGATCAGTTCAATGAGCAATAAATTACACTGACTGCTCAGATCCATTGAAATAAAATGCTGCACTGTGCCCTGTATTAAGAAATGACTGGCTGTCGTGGGCAACATTTCCGTGTTTTTCAGAATCTTGTTGGATAGCAGAAGATAAAATAAATTGGAAAACACATTAAAGAGAAAATATTAAATACCATTGAGTAGTTTCCAATTCATAGCGACTCCATGGATATACTTTCTCCACAGTGTCCTGTCCTCTGCTAAAAGCCATAACCTTTCTATCGGTTCTTCTGTTATTGTTGATATGGTCTCTATCCATCTAGCTGCTGGTCTGCCTCTTCCTCATTTTCCCTGGACTTTACCTAGCATTAGTATATTCTCCAGAGAATTAGTCCTGATTGTGTCCAAAATATGCTAATCTAAATTGAGTCATTTGGCCTTCCAAAGACCACTTTGGCTTAATTTGTTCCAAAATTCATTTGTTTTTCGGGTGGTCCGTGATATTTGTAAAAGCCTTCTCCACCATATTTCAAAAGAATTGATGTTCTTTCTATCCTGTTTTTGCACTGTCCAGCTTTTGGATCCCCTCATTGTCACTGGAAACACCATAGAACTGACAATTTGTATTTTAGTGGCCGTTTTACGGAAGTACGTATCATGACTTTTTCCAGGCTCTTTGTAGCAAGACTCCCTAACATTAACCATCGGCGTATTTCTTGGCTATTGGTGCCTTTATTACTATTATTGATCCGGGAGAGAAAAATTGTCAACTATTTCAATCTTCTCTCCATCCACTACAAATGTGTTTTAAAGCTTCCAGTTGTCATGATCTGTGTTTTCTTGACATTCAAATGTAGGCCCACCTTTTGCTCTGTTCCTTAACTTTTAATAAGCCCTTCAAATCTTCTTCAGTTTCTGCATAGCAGGGTATACTAATACCCAAATATGAGTGTTGTTGAAACTGGTAGTATTTGTTTTTGAAAAGTTTGAGAGGACTCAGGAATCAATTGCATTTATTGACCACTTGCTGACCACTACACACAGTGTTTTAGGAGAGTGTGATAGTGTCAGACAAGATCTCTCTAGACTGTAAACTCATTATGGGCAGGGAATGTCTACTAATTCTGCTATATTTACTCTCCTAAGTGCTTAGTACAGTGTTCTGTACATAGGAAGCACTCAATAAGTTCAATTTATTGGTCCTTGAACCTCAAGAGACAGTATAGAACAGTTGTTTTTCCATTTTAGTTTTTGTGGTGTGGATAAACTTGAAATATTTGTATATGTTTCCGTCCTCATGTCCATACCAAGTGAGGAGGGGGGAAAAAAACAACCTCCAGAAATGACTCTTCTTTCTTCGAGAGCATTGGATCTTTGGCCCTTGGCCATAGGATGACTGCTGCATCTGAAGGAACAGCTGTTTGATTGGTATGAAGCCCAGAGTCCAAACTACTAGGTCAGGCTATTCAGTGACTTCTACCCTCTCTGGATCCATCATTTCAGCATGTCATTCATCCTGTTTGAGATTTACCACTCTTTAACATGCAAAAACCATGGACCTAAATACTGAGCCAAGTTCATTAGGGACCTGGCAATTCTGAGATAAGTAAGCTTTTAAAATCACAATCACAACCCTAACCAAGTGCCTGGGGGTGCCCTAAATATAGCAAACACTGAGGAGGTTTGTTCGATTTCCTTTGACCCTCCGCAACAGAAGGTGGAATGCTATCTTAGGTTTTTGATAAATGAAAAATTTAGCCAACAGGCAAGTTACTTTGGGGTGCCAATCTTGGGCAATTATCCCTTTCTAGAAGGATTGATGAAAGAGAAAACTAGGAATGTTTTTAGTCTGTGAGAGTGGTATTTGTTAAGTGCTTACCACTGTCAAGCATTGGGGGAGATAAAAGATAATCAGTTCAGACATGATCCCTGTTCCACATGAAGTTTACAATCTGAATAGGAGAGAGAACAGGTATTTAATCCCCAATTTACAGATGGTGAAACTGGGGCACAGAAATAAAGTCTTTGAATGATATTTGTTGAGCACCTACTCTGTCAGGCACTAATAATAATAATTGTATTTGTTAAAGACTTATGTGTGCCAGGCACTGTACTAAGCGCTGGGGTGGAATCAAGCAAATCAGGTTGGACACAGTCCCTGTCCCATGTAGGGCTCACCATCTCAATCCCCTAAAGATGAAGGAACTGAGGCATAGAGAAGTTAAGTGACTTGCCCAGCGTCACACAGCAGACAAATGGCAGAATTGGGATTAGAACGCAGATTCTTTCCAGTCCCTTGCTCTATCCACAAAGCTATGCTGCTTCTCTGCTAGTGTTAGTTGATTCCCCTGGCAGATGGCAGTTGTACAGTGCTTACTCGAAAAATAAAAGGTTACTGATGTCAGGGTCTATCTCACAATTCAGATTTAATTTGTTCACCTTGATTTGTAAATTCAGTTATGGTATCCTTAGACTTATCTTTTTAAAGTTGTTCTTAGAGGCTTGAAGCCCTACTGTTCACATGTTTCATAATTTTGTCTTAACTATGCACATTTTGGTGGTTTCTTGATATCTTAATTGGGAGTACATATCTGAATTCATGTATTCATTCAGTCGTATTTATTGAGCGCTTCCTCAAGGCACTGTACTAAGTGCTTGGGAGAGTGTAGTAAAACAATTGACACATTCCCTGTCCAAATGAGTAGTTTCAGTATTAATATTTGAAGGGTTTTGGTTAAAGACTTGGTTAAATATTCCATGTTTAGTGGCTTGGGAGATTAGTCTGCCATCTTAATAATTATTCTCAGTAATAAGCGCTCCACCAACTCTGCCCTTATTCCCTCATCCCGAAAGGGGTGAATTTTGATTCACCCATTTTATTCAAGGTTATGGGTTGTCCATTCAAGTTCTCGGTCTTGAGTTCACTGCCTCTCTTATGTAGCTTCTAACAAAACAAAAATGAACTTGTCCCAAAGAGCTGTCCATTCATTTATGAAGGCATTTAATGAAACACAGACAAGCTACCAGACCAAGGTAGTAAATGGTATTTATTAAGCTCCCGTGTGCAAAGTGATATGGACCATGGGGTGAAAATTAGACATGATCCTTGACCCTGGGGCTTACGTGATGGCCCCATGTATTTTAGAGAAATGTGTACAGGTATGTTCGTGGTGCCAGAATAAAACCAGGGTTCGGCACACTGTAGGGGGGAAATATTAAAAAAAAAAAATTAGGGTTCAGAATCAATTTGGGGGTTGAGCTACCTAATTCAGTTCTGACTATTTTGTAATCTCAGAATTTCTCTCTTGTGCTGTACACCAAATTCTGGAAGAGATGGAGAGATAATACGGAGAAGGTTGGGGGTTGGGAAGAGGTGGGAAAGCAGCAAGAAAGACTTGGCTAGTTCAGGGAGATGAGTAATGAGTCTTCACTTCTAGGGCATACTAATGTGGTGGGGTATTCATAGGCTAGAAAACAATTCTGGCATTTTCAACAAATCCACTGTTCCCAATTCATGACTCAGAAATGGGATTTCTACCTAAATTATGAATATTTATGCCCATCATGACTATAAGAAAAAGAAGCAAAGGGCCTAATATATTTTTCTCTCACTCTTTGTGTTCCTTCCGTTTAGCTGTTCAGACAGCTCGTTGCTATTCCCATGGGTCACATGAGACAGATGAGGAGTTTGATGCTCGCTGGGTGACATACTTCAACAAACCAGATATTGATGACTGGGAGCTACGGAAAGGTATGGTGGCATGGGAAGGGAAAGCCACATCATCTAGGATTGTAAATTGAATTTTGGGGGGGGTGGAGGGTTTCTATACAAACTTGACCCCCAACCGCTTCCAAGCAGCTAGCCTGGAAAATACCATCATGGTTGCTAAAGGCTAGGAGGATGCTAAAAAAGTAGCCGAGAACTTTACCTATGGCTACCTGCTGTAGAAACTGGTGTGTTTTTTTAATGTGTGTGTGTGTGGTTTTTGTGTTTTGTTGGGGGTTTTTTAATGGAATTTAAGTGCTCGTTACATGCCAGGCACTGGTATAGATGCAAGATAATCAGGTTGAACACTGCCAATGCCCCAAATAAGGCTCACAGTCTAAATCCCCATTTTACAGATGAGGTAACTCAGGCACAGATAGTGAAGTGAGTTTCTCAAGGTCATACAGTAGGCAAGTGGCAGTGCTGAAATTAGAACCCAGATCCTTCTGACTCCCAGCCTCGTGCTGTATCCACTAGGCCACGATGCTTCTATCCTGACTTGCCTTTGGTTGACATGAAACCTCGGATTGGAGCTCATTACTTCTTTATCAGAGAAGTCACTCTCTTTTCAACCTGGGTAATTTATCTTTGGCTCCTAGTCAAGGACTGAATATTTGATATTATGTCAAGTTCTTCAAAGATAAATTTGAGACTTCTGTTACATTCCAGCCAGAACCAATCTGAGTGGGAATGAGTTTTCATTCCAATAATCTTAATGGGTTTTGTCCAATGTAGAAGTGCACAAGAATTTGTGTGGAATTTGGTGTTTCATGAGCCATAAATGAGACCTATGAGTTCATTTACCGCCACTTATAGTAATGTCATAATGGCTCCATTGAAGGCCTAGCAGATAATAATAATAATGTTGATATTTGTTAAGCGCTTACTATGTGCAGAGCACTGTTCTAAGCGCCGGGATAGATACAGGGTAATCAGGTTGTCCCACAAGAGGCTCACAGTCTTAATCCCCATTTTACAGATGAGGTAACGGAGGCACAGAGAAGTTAAGTGACTTGCCTAAGGTCACACAGCTGACAAGTGGCAGTTGTGGTTAGACTTAAGTTAGTCTGACCTGCCTGAAGTGTAAAAATGCTTGTATGAGAAATTAAAAGGATGTGAGGTTGGGATTGTAAATCATCCTGTTTCCTCATGAGGTGTAACTACTTGGGGAGGTTAGGGTTGAAATGACCTTCAAAGATTGTATAAGACAAGAAATCAAGGACTTTTGATCTGGACTTCTTAAAAATCTTGCTAAGTTTAAGGCTTATTTGATGTCAGCAGATGTGCCTGGAAATTAAAATAGAGATGATTAAAGCCTGGAGGGAGTCACTCTTCAACTGTCCCCTCTTTTACATCCAACAGGTATGAACACACTGGTTGGTTATGACCTGGTTCCAGAGCCCAAAATCATCGATGCTGCTTTGAGGGCGTGCAGACGGTTAAATGATTTTGCTAGTGCAGTCCGCATTCTAGAGGTTGTTAAGGTCAGTGAAATAGATATGCTATCGGGGGGCTTTTCATTGGGAGAGTGCACTTGGTAAAATAGTTACTAAGGGGAATACCAAAGTTTCTTAATGGGAGAGAACAATAGATTGTATAGTCTGTCCAACTCTGCCTTGCAGCACTAAGGGATCTTAGAAGTCAGCTGTCCCTGAAAAGACCTCAGGGACATTTCCAAAGAAGTTCACAATCTGTAGGGGAAAGAATATGAAATTGCTTAATTTTAAGTGGAAGCGGTAATTAAGGGTTCTGTGGAGTATCAATCCATTCAACACTAATGTTAGTTAATTGAATTTGGTGCTTGAAATTAGAGGTAAAATGAAAATACTTTTCTTTAAAACCAGTTAGTGATATTGATTGCTGGCAGATTTGACTGCTCTCACAAGCTGCCTTTTCCCAGTCATTCCCTTATTCTCCAGTTAAATAGCTTTGACTGGTGAGGCTTTTTTTTTCATCTCAGATGAGGTATATTCTGATTGGCAAAACTATTGATAGGTTAGAGCATATCGAGTGGCCATTAAGTGAACATCTTGAAATAGCACCAAATGTTGGTTTCAACTTTAATAGAGACCATTTATTAAGATAAATTCAGAAGCAGATTGGGTTGTCCCAGTCCTATGGAAAATGGAAACTTATGCTCTGCATGCAGAAGATGCTCAATAGATAGTAATTGATTGATTGTCTGGATGTTCTGGAGTGTGTTGAAAGACTAATTTGGTTAATGTGTATTGGTTCTCATTCAATTAAGTGTTTTTCCCCCTCTTACATCAGGACAAAGCAGGACCTCATAAGGAAATCTACCCCTATGTTATCCAGGAACTTAGACCAACTTTAAATGAATTGGGAATCTCCACTCCAGAGGAATTGGGCCTGGATAAAGCATAAATATTATGGGTAAGGCATAGAGAATGAGAAAAGCAGTTCTCCTACAGTGGCATACTGAAACCTGAAGTTGGGCTTGGCAATCTTTTCTTTACAAAAGGGCCTAATGAAATGAAAGATGTATGCAAAGAGCATTTTGATATATGTCCTCCCACATCACACAGAACTTGATAGCAACAACTTGCCAGCAGGGAAGGGAAAGGGGTGGCAGATTAGCACTGGAAGTGGCGGTCCCCCCATCCACGTCCCCCCAAAAGTCCATGAGATGGGGCTCCAAGTGCATTACCCATGGCGGTTACCTGTTTAGACTGCACCGGGCTGGCTGGAGCCAGCAGCTCCGTTCTTTGCGCTAGACAGTGCCAACAGTATTTTGTAGGGCATCCGGCATCTGTCCCGAAGCACTGCTCAGGAAACTCACTTATCTCCAAGTGGAACTGGATTTGGTTCTAAAGCCAAGGGTTGTAGAACTCTCCCATAAAGTTCATTCAGTGGTATTTACTGAGCACTTACTATGTGCAGAGCACTGTACTAAGCTCTTGGAAACAGATTAGGGCTTTAGAATTCCCTTTCTAGGATGGGACATTGATGGGCAAAAATGGAATTTGAAGAGAGGCACACCAGTTTTTAAGAGTGATGATTACTCTTCACTTGCCGTGATGTGTGAATAAAACTGCATATTTAACTTTGAAGCAATTAAACTGGGTTTTTACAAAGTGGGAGCCACTGAAATAACTAAAGGAAGCATTAGTTGTGCTATAACCCATCTTCACTACGTACTTTGTTTAGAACAAGATTAAGAGATTAGGAAAGTAATTAATACTATTGTTATTTCCTGACCAAAACCAAAAATTTCCAGTTAATAAGTATAGCTGATTTAGTGTCCTTACTGATGGTTAGAAAGACAAAAATGATCTCTGGGGATTTCATATTGAATGAAGCTAGTTAGAGGTCAGAATTAAGGTGGGCCCTAGTGGATCGTTTCTTCAGGATGTATTATGAAATGAAATTTGGAAATTGGTGATAAAGTTGCTGAAGACATTACTGAATGACTAATGAGGAAAATGTGCTCGAAGTAAAGAAATAGGTGCCGATACCATTCGTATTTTAAGCTAATTTCCATTTTTTTCTCTTCACAGACGGGCTTCCGAAGGATTCTCTTGTTGATGCTACATGACTACACAGTCACCTGGAGATGCTGATGACAAAATATTATCTTATTTGAACGTGTTTTCCCTTATTGAGACCCAATCTCTGTAATGTTAACTTGGACCTTAATAAAAAGGGGAAACTGGTTTCAACTGAAATTAGCCATTTCTACCTGAGCATTGAACAATTAAACATAAAATGTACTATTTCAATCAAGGGAAATGACTGGTTAAAATGTGCATTTCCACCTCTTTTGGATTGAGGGCTGCTTTGTCTGCCTGAATCATCTGACAAGAAGACAGATCATTAAATTCAATTACCCAAATGCTTAATAATGTCTTTGGATGCTGAAAGTATCTTTCTAACATACTGCAAGGCTCTCCTTATTTCTTACTTAAATATTGGACCTTGCTCCTCCAAGTAAAGTAGAATTTTACAAATCTGGTCCCTTGGACTCACCTCCAGTTTTAATCTGCCTTTTGTCTGATGCCAGTATTTTCATGATGTGGCATAGCTTTCTCAAAAAAATGATTAATCCTTCCCTATTAAACTGCAATTTTTAAATCATCCCCTCAAGATTGATTTGGAAGAGCTGAGTAAAGGGATTCCCCAAAAAGTACTGGCAAATTTACCAATGCAGGTAATGAAATTCAGTTGATGGCCCTGAAAATTCCAGATACATGTTTCTGGTGATAGGTTGGATAGAGAGATAAAATAAGCATGAGATAGAAGTAGAGGCTTTGAAACTATTTGCTAGTCGTGTTCATTCCATTTCACTCCCCCTCTCTTTTTGTTTCCTGTTATCTCTTCTCCCAACACTTCTATCCTTTCCTACCCTGTTTTGGTGCATACCACCTTCATGTTTTGAATCTCACTCTTCTGCTTTTACCCTACTTCAATAATAGCAGTCTACAAATACCACTGTACTATTGTAATAATGTTTGTATTGGTTAAGCGCTTTCTGTGTGGCAAGAGCTGGGGTAGATACAAAATAATATAATCGGACTCCGTCCCTGTCCCACGTGGGGGGCTCAGTGTATGGGGGAGTAGGAACAGGCAGCAAACCCCCACTTTATGGAGGAGGAAACTGAGTCATGGGAGACTCACCAGTCACACAGTAGGCAGGTAGCAGAGCTAGGATTGAAACACAGGGCATCTGACGTCCCGGGCCTGTGCTCTTTCCAATAAGCTGATCTCTAACGTGTAGAATTGGTGCTTAAGAAACCAAAGAAATGTTTCCTTCAGTGTCTCTAGAGTACCACATTTTTAGTGTGTGACTGGACCAAAAAAAAACCATTTCTGTCCCAAAGCCGTTAGGCTGGAAATTTTGTAGTCACAGTAGTATCATCATGACGAAAAAAATCTGTGATCTATGGTTTAACTCTAGAGCCAAAGTGAAAATGCAGGGTGCTGGTGAAAGATTACAAAAGTCAGTTGACAACATATCTTTTGGGAAGCTTCCACTGCCTCTTTCTGAGGCCTCTATCTGGGTTTCTGGGGATGGTGATAACAAGGAGCCTCAAAAGTTACGCACACCTGTTCCAGATGTGCTCTTGGATAGCAATTTGGGTTTTTTGTTATGGTTCCCTTTCCTGTTCTTTGTTCAGTCTCTCTGGGAGATTCTAGCGTCAGCAAAATAGCTTAAAGATGGACAGTAGGGGAGATAAGTAGCGTGGGATCTGACAATCCATAAATTGGATTCAAAGCTTTTGAATAATGGAGAGTGCATTTGTATTTCTATAACAAGGTGGGCATTTAGCTCCCCCTACCGAAGCAGAATGTCACTGGGTGATGGTTTCCCTTTGCCAGAAAACGGAAACAATCCTCATCTTCCCCACTGAGACTTTAGGCCTGACCTCATTCAGCTCCTTTCTCTCCCATCTGCCCATTGTTCCTGTAGATTTGGGCATTTTCTGAAGTACCTTCCAGTTGGAGGACATAAACTGAAAGCAGAGTTATTAACCAGACATTTCCTCATAACTGCCATAAAGCCCATAATGGTACTGTATTTCTCTGCCAGTGTTCTTGAGTTGTTGGAATTTTCCACGGTTCACCAGGTTAGTTTACTGCTGCCATTTTGCAGGGAAATTATCCAACTGCTTCTCTTCGGTCGATCATTTATTGAGCATCTAGTGAGTGCAGAGTAGAGGCACTCGAGAGAGTACAACAGTTGGTAGACGTGTTCCCTGCCCGCATGGAGCTTGCAATTCCACCTCTTTTTCTGGAATCGAAGGGGATGTTCTGGTTAAAGCAAAATCACTCTTCTCTCTTTTTGCTTCCCAGGCCAGAGACTAGAGTGGCCAGCCATCCAGTTTTACAACAGACAGTCTAGTTCATAGCAGGTCTGCCCTGTATTTGGTATGAATACAGAAACAGGTTCCATTATGTGCAGGATTTTTAATTTTCAGTGCCCATTCTCCCTTCCCCTGTTACTCCTGAAGCTGCTGGAACATGGTACCAGAGGCCACCTAGACCTGGTGGGGGCGGGAATGTCTACACACTCTGGAGAGATTAACCAATCCGTGTATTTGTAGAGCACTGTACTAAGTACAACAGAGGGGTTTTTTCATGGTATTTAAGTGCTTATTACATGTTAAGCACTGTTCTAAGTGCTGTGGTAGATACAATTTAAAGGTCCTGTCCCCTCTGGGACTCACAGTCAAGTAGGACGGAGACAGGTATTGGATCCCCATTTTATAGGTGAGGAAACTGAAGCACAGAGAAATTAAGTGATTTGCCCAAGGTCACACAGGGGAGTGGCAGAGCTGAGATTAGAACTCGGGTCCTCTGGCTTCCAGGCCCATGCTCTATTCTCTAGGCCACAATCCATGCCCACAATTAGTTTAAATAGACAAAAGTTTCATAAGAATAATGTATTTGTGTAGCTTTAAAAAAATGCACATAGTAAGAACTTAGTAAATAGAATATTAGGCAATTGGAAAATATGCAGAAGTAGAAGAGATGATCCCTGCACTCAAGAGACTTAAAATATGAAGGGGTGATCAAGTGGACACAAGATGCTGGTAGGTAAAATGCCAATATAGGTAAGAGTGAATGGGAGCAAATGAAAAGCACTAGTGAGGGCAAGAATAGAGATGGGCATTCCAGTAGGGGATGAAGGCATAAGCAACAGGAGAATCAACAGCCAGGTGCAATTAGAAAGTACTTAGAGGGAGCTGAGTGTAGCAATATAAGAGTGGGTAGGCAAGTGGGAGGCAGTTTATGCTCAGAAATTCCATGCTCGTTCAGACCCAAAATGTATTGAGAACTGGGCTCAAGTCCAATGCCTTGCACTACAAAATGACTAGTTTCTTGACAAGCTTAATGAATTTTGACAGTTCTTCAAGTGAATGGGCGTAAATGGAGAATAAAAGGGGACCCAGTACTGAGCCTATGCCATTAGTGGATGGGAGGCACTGGAGGAATCCATGAAAAGAGACTGCAAATGAGCTGCCGGCGAGATAGGAGGAGAACCAGGAGAAGACAGTGTCAGTGAAGCCAAAGTCAGTTAACGTTAACGTTTCCAGCAGAAGGGGTGGTTGTCAGTGTCAAAGTCAGCTCAGAGGTAGAGAATGAGTAGGCTGGAGTAGGGGCCATTCGAGACCAGGCTTGGTAGTCATAAGGACTTGGGTTCTAATCCCGGGTCTGCCATGTGTCTGCTGTGTGACCTTGGGCAAGTCACTTCACTTCTCTGGGAATCGGTTACTTCATCTGTCTAAAGGGAATCAAGACAGTGAGGCCCTAGGGGGAGGGGAATTGGGTCCAATCCAATTTGCTTGTATCTATCCTAGTGCTCAATATAGTGCCTGATACAGAGTAAGCATTTAATAAATACCACAGTTATATTTGGCAAGAAGGATATCAATGGTCACTTTTGAGAGTGCAGTTTCGGACTGAAGGGGACAGGAGCCAGATTAGAGGGAGTCGGAGAGAACTGGAAGAGAGGAAGTGGAGACAGTGCGTTTATGGACAATTTACTCTAGTAGTTTGGAGAGGAATGGTAGGAGGAAACTAAACCAGTTTGCCTGAGTTCTGAGCAAATAAGAGAAGTACTTACACAAGGATACTCACAGTAGCCAATGGGAAGAGCTAGGATTAGAACCCAAGCCCCCTGCCTCCACCCCCAGGGCCATGCTTCTTTCTTAGCAATTTTTGTGTTGTTACCATAACCCATTTTGAAGCAGTGGAACTCAGTAAGGGTTAGATTTAAGGGTTTTTCCCTCCGACTCCCACGCATTATTGCATAATGGACCAACAGCTCCTGGGAGAATGTTTGTGCTTCCTTAGCACTATCCTTGTTTGTCCTTTACAGCTGTCTCCTTTTCACCAAATCACTTCTTGTCCCTGGGCTACAGAACCGTGAGTTGATAGCCTCTCCATCCAGGCTGCTGTTGCTGCTGCTGCTGCATCAGAAAGGGTGGCCCTGATAGCTGTCGCCCCTGGAGAGTTGAAGGGAGAGAAGTTGTTCCAATTCAGCTTCAAGGCAGCCGTTCAAACTAGATCGTGACATGGTCCAGACTATAGTGTACCTGTCAATTAATCAACCAATCCATTTCTGTCTCCCTCTTCTTGCTCGGCCCTAGTCTCACATCAATACCCCTGTTGGGTTTAGGGGCCTGGCAAAGTAGGGCAGCACCAAGGAGAAAGAAGAGCCTGGTTCCAAGCAGGGATGATGCTGTTTTCTTGACTGCCAGGGTCATGTCACCCAGGAGCAGGAGGGCTGAGACACTGACAAAGGGCCTAACAAAAGTTTGTCACCAGCCTGACATGGTGGAAGAAATGGTTCCAGAGGGCAGCACCTCAAACAATCAACCTTATTTACTGAGCAATTAGTGGAGAGTTCATTCAATAGTATTTATTGAGCGCTTACTATGTGCAGAGCACTGTACTAAGCGCTTGGGATGAACAAGTCGGCAACAGATAGAGACAGTCCCTGCCGTTTGACGGGCTTACAGTCTCATTTGGGAGAGGACAATATGTTGAGTTAGAGATGAAGTCTGCCCTCAAGGAACTTACAATCTAGTCGAGCGCTTAGTACAAAAGTGGGAGACAGGATAATATTAATTACAGGTAGGGAGAAGCAATGGAGTGTAAAGGTATGTACCCATATTCTTAGGTGGTGTAAAAATGCTGAAGTGGCAGTAGGGTGTGTGGGTGGGGTGGGGGAATAAGCTGAGGATATGAGAAATTAATCAGGGAAGGCCTCCTGGAGGAGATGTGATTTCTGAAGAGATTTGAAGATGGGGAGAGCAGTAGTCTGCCAAATGGGAAGGGAGTTCTAGGCAGAAGAAGAGAGAGCCTGGCAGAGGGGTCAGCAGTGAAAGCAGAGAGAATGAGCTGTAGTAAATAGATTGGCTTGAGAGGTGCAAAGAGTGCCAACTGGGAGTATAGTAAGCCAGAAATGAAGCTAAGTAGTGGGGAGAGAGCTGACTGAGTGCCTTAACTTACTGGTCAGGAGTTTCTCTTTGCTTTGGAAATAGCCAGGCAACCATTGGAGGTTTTTGAGGCTGGGGGAGATATATGCAGAATGATGTTTTTTAAAAAGTGAAGCGGGCAGCAGAGTAGAGTAGACCGGAGATGGGGGAGACTTGAAGTAGGAAAGTCAGAGAAGAGGTTGATGGCCCTGCTGTGATGTCTTTGGCTAAGGACCTGGGCAAGGCTGCCAGATTCTTATCTTCCCGCTCAGCCCTGCTCCTAGGGTGATCACTCTCACCCTGGAGACACTGGATGCCTAGATACCTGTAACATCACCACTGTAATTCCAAGCCTGCAGCAATATGTTATTACGCCATAGTATCAATTTACATATTCTCTCACAGCTTCAATTACTATCTCTATGTAGATGATTCCCAAATCTACACCTCCAGGCCAGACCTCTCTCCTTCCCTGCAATCTCTCATTTCCTCCTGCCTTCAAGACATAGCTACTTGGATGTCCTGTCAACACCTCAAATTAAACATGTCTAAAACCGAACTCCTTTGTCTTCCCACTTAAACTCTGTCGCCCCCCTGTCTTTTCCATCACTGAAGACAACACCACTATCCCTATCTCATAAGCCCGTAACCTTGGCACCGTCCTCGACTCCTCTCTCTCATTCCATCCATCCTCATATTCAGTCTGTCACGGAAACCCGTCAGTTCTACCTTCACAACACTGCTAAAATCCATCACTTCCTCTCCAACCAAACTGCTACTATGCTGATCCAAGCACTTATCCTCTCCCACCTTGACTACTGCACCTGCCTCCTCACTGATCTCCTGTCTCTTCCCACTCCAGTCCATACTTCAAGAGAAGCATCAGAGCCTGGGTTCAAATCCCGGCTCTGCCACTTGTCAGCTGTGTGACTTTGGGCAAGTCGTTTAACTGTTCTGTGCCTCAGTTCCCTCAAATGGGTATGGAGACTGCGAGCCCCACGTGGGACAACGTGATTCCCTTGTATCTACCCTTGCTTGGCACATAGTAAGCGCTGCACAAATACTATTATTATTAGAATTATGTGACTTGCCCAAGGTCACAGAGGAGCCCCGTGGTGGAGACAGAATTAGAACCCACGTTTTGTGACTCCCAGGCTCGAGCTCTCTCCACCAGGGCGTGCTGCTTCTCACTGGGGTCTACAGTAAGTACTGAGCCCAGCAAGTGATCAATCAATCAATAAGATCGATTGATTCATTCATTCAATAGTATTTATTTATTTATTTATTGAGCGCTTACTATGTTTAGAGCACTGTACTAAGCGCTTGGAATGGACAAATCGGTAACAGAGACAGTCCCTGCCCTTTGACGGGCTCACAGTCTAATCGAGGGAGACGGACAGACAAGAACAATAGCAGTAAATAGAATCAAGGGGATGAACATCTCATTAAAACAACAGCAAATAAAGAGAATCAAGGTGATGTACATCTCATTAATAAACAGGAAAATATATACAGTTGACCCTAAGCCGGGGTCCTATGAATGGGCTCAGCGCAAAGACGGTGAACTTCGATCCGGGGCCTGTAGGGGGCGGAGAAGGACCGACTCAACGCCGCCCGGCCCCAGGAACACTCTCCGGGCGCCCCCCGGCCAGGCGGGACCATAGAGGTCGCTGGCTAGAAGGGACGGCGGGAGGCCGGCCTTCCGCCCTCCCGCTGAGGGCTAGCTAGCTCACTTCCGGTGAGGGGGGCATCTCGCCTCCTCCGACGCGAGGAGGGTGTGACGTAAGTGGGCGCGAGGGGAGCGCGCGAGGGAGGGCACGCGGCGCGGCCGGGCCCCGCCCCCCTCATTAGCTATGCGAGGAGGAGGGCGGCCCGGCCTGGCCCGGCCATGGCGGCGGCTGAGGCGGGGACTGAGGCGGGAGGCGCCAACGGGACCCCGATGGCGCCGCTGCCTCCTTCGAGGCCCCGGGCCGGCAGCGCGGTGAGGGGCCGCCAATTCCCCGTCCCGGCTTGTCCTGAGGGGTTTAGTGAGGAGGCAGGAGGAGAGGATGATGGCGTTGGGCCTCACGGGGTCAAGAAGGCCCTGGGCCTGTCAGGCTCCATTCCTCCAATCCTTCCTTCCCTTTTCCCTCTCCCTTTCCCTTTTGCCTCTTCCTTTTCCCTCTCCCTTTCCCTTTTTCCTCTGCCTTTTCCCTTCCCTTTTGTGCCCATCCCTCCCCAATCCGCACTTTGCCCATGATCCTCCGCGGGGAGAGATTTCCCAGCAGCCCTTTCTCCAGGACCTCGGCCCCCTCCTCCCTTCCACCAGTGCTTGGCACAAAGTGATGCAGGGTGGGGTTTGGTTAAGCGCTTACTATGGGCTGAGCACTGTTCCAAGCGCTGGAGGGGAGAGGACACGAGCACGTTGTCCCACGGGCTCACAGTCTGAGTGTCCATTTTACAGATGAGGGAACTGAGGCACAGAGAAGGAATTGATGATGGTGTGTGTTAAGCGCGTACTATGTGCAGAGCACTTTGTCCCTCACAGTCTGAGTGCCCGTTTTGCAGATGAGGGAACTGAGGCACAGAGAAGGAATTGATGATGATGTGTGTTAAGCGCTTACTATGTGCAGAGCACTTTGTCCCTCACAGTCTGAGTGCCCGTTTTGCAGATGAGGGAACTGAGGCACGGAGAAGGAATTGATGATGATGTGTGTTAAGCGCTTACTATGTGCAGAGCACTTTGTCCCTCACAGTCTGAGTGCCCGTTTTGCAGATGAGGGAACTGAGGCACGGAGAAGGAATTGATGATGATGTGTGTTAAGCGCTTACTATGTGCAGAGCACTTTGTCCCTCACAGTCTGAGTGCCCGTTTTGCAGATGAGGGAACTGAGGCACGGAGAAGGAATTGATGATGATGTGTGTTAAGCGCTTACTATGTGCAGAGCACTTTGTCCCTCACAGTCTGAGTGCCCGTTTTGCAGATGAGGGAACTGAGGCACAGGGAAGGAATTGATGATGGTGTGTGTTAAGCGCTTACTATGTGCAGAGCACTTTGTCCCACGGGCTCACAGTCTGAGTACCCATTTTGCAGATGAGGGAACTGAGGCACAGAGAAGGAATTGATGATGGTGTGTGTTAAGCGCGTACTATGTGCAGAGCACTTTGTCCCTCACAGTCTGAGTGCCCATTTTGCAGATGAGGGAACTGAGGCACAGAGAAGGAATTGATGATGGTGTGTGTTAAGCGCTTAGTATGTGCAGAGCACTTTGTCCCACGGGCTCACAGTCTTAGTGCCCGTTTTGCAGATGAAGGAACCGAGGCACAGAGAAGGAATTGATGATGGTGTGTGTTAAGCGCTTACTATGTGCAGAGCGCTTTGTCCCACGGGCTCACAGTCTGCCCATTTTGCAGATGAGGGAACTGAGGCACAGAGAAGGAATTCATGATGGTGTGTGTTAAGCGCTTACTATGTGCAGAGCACTGTTCTAAGCGCTGGAGGGGATAGGAGGCGAGCAGGTTGTCCCATGGGCTCACAGTGTGAGTGCCCATTTTGCAGATGAGGGAACTGAGGCACAGAGAAGGAATTCATGATGGTGTGTGTTAAGCGCTTACTATGTGCAGAGCACTGTTCTAAGCGCTGGAGGGGATAGGAGGCGAGCAGGTTGTCCCATGGGCTCACAGTGTGAGTGCCCATTTTGCAGATGAGGGAACTGAGGCACAGAGAAGGAATTCATGATGGTGTGTGTTAAGCGCTTACTATGTGCAGAGCACTGTCCTAAGTGCTGGGGGGGATAGGAGGTGAGCAGGTTGTCCCATGTGAGGCTCACGGTCTTAGTGTCCATTTTACAGATGAGGAAACTGAGATGCAGAGAAGTGAAGTGACTTGCCCAAAGTCACACAGCTGACAAGCGGAATTAGAACCCCTGACCTCTGACTCCCAAGCTTGGGCTCTTGCCACTGAACCATGCAGTGTCTCTACAGTAAGCGCTTAACAAGTGCCATCATCATTATTACTATTATCATTATTGTTTCGCGGGACAGGGTTGCGGATTTAATAAATGTGGCTTGGTGGAAAGAGCACAGGCTTGGGAGTCGGAAGTGGGGATAAAATGAAGATTAAAGACTGTGAGCCCCACATGGGACAACCTGGTAGCCTTGTATCTACCCCAGCACTTACAACAGTACTCGGCACACAGGGCTTAATAAATACAATTTAAAGAATGAATGAAAGGTCGTGGGTTCTAATCCTGCCAACACTACTTGTTAGCTGTGTGACTTTGGGCAAGTCGCTTAACTTCTCGGTGCCTCAGTTCCCTCATCTGTAAAATGGGGATTAAAGACTGTGAGCCCCACGTGGGACAACCTGATAACCTTGTATCTACCCCAGCGCTTACAACAGTGCTTGGCACATAGAAAGCGCTTAACAAATACCATCATCATTATTATTATTCCACTTTCTTTCCGGAATGGCATAATGGAAACAACTCAGGACAGGGAGTCGTGAGGCCTGAGTTCTAATTCCAGACCTGACCCTTGCCTGCCCATAGATGAGTCATTTAACTTCTGTGCCTCAGTTTCCTCTTCTGTGAAATTGGTATTAAATACCTATGCTCCCTCTTCCTGAGGCAGAGCCTCATGCGGATCAGAGACTTTGTTCTGTTTACACTGTATTCATTCATTCAATAGTATTTATTGAGCGCCTACTATGTGCAGAGCACTGTACTAAGCACTTGGAATGTACAAATCGGTAACAGCGGCAGTCCCTGCCCTTTGATGGGCTTACAGTCTAATTGGAGAAGCAGCGTGGCTCAGTGGAAAGAGCACGGGCTTTGGAGTCAGGGCTCATGAGTTCGAATCCCAGCTCTGCCACTTGTCGGCTGTGTGACTGGGCAAGTCACTTAACTTCTCCGTGCCTCAGTTCCCTCATCTGTAAAATGGGGATTAAGACTGTGAGCCCCACGTGGGACAACCTGATTCCCCTATGTCTACCCCAGCGCTTAGAACAGTGCTCGGCACATAGTAAGCGCTTAACAAATACCAACATTATTATTATTATTGGTATCTACCCTGATGCTTAGCTCATACTAGGTGCTTAACAAATACAGATGGTATTGTTTCCCTTCACCTTCCACTTCTGCCCTGTTTCCCGAGGGGATGCCCCAGAGGTTAGGGGACATTTTGGAAGATGAAATGAATAGATGCCTGTCGGGGAGAGCTGATTCTGTAAAGCTCCAAGATGGTTGGTGTCATCCTGGCTCCTAGTTCTGGCCTCTCATAACTCTTCCCACCTTGCCGCTTCTTTCCCTAGCAGACTCCGGGTGGCTTCAGGAGATTGGACAAGGCAGCGACGGTGGAGAAAAGGGGACCGTACATCATGGCCCGGCCCCCTTCCATCCACACCAAGCTACGTGAGTGTTGGCTGGGATCAGACTTCCGTTCTTCCTGGTGCAGGGCCTCCGATCCTGCCAACCCTCTGTGCAGGTGGATCGGTATCTTAGGGAGCTCGTGAGTGGCCCATATAATAAGAGAGAGGGGCTTGGGCTTGTCCAGACTGAGCACGTGGGCCTCTCGCCATCCATAGCCTTAGCTCAGCTGGAAATAGGGCCTCCCTTTTCACCCCCAAGAAGAAGATTGTAGAAGAGAGCTCTCACCCAGGCAAGTGTGTGCTCTGGGACTAAGCCAGGACCACTTCTGCACTGAATCTGCTCTTCTTTCCCTCCATTTAGTTTGCCAGGTGCTAAAAAGGTTGAACTCAGCCCCTCTTTATTCTATTTCAGGTTAGATTTTGCTTCTCTTGTACAGAGGCAGCAAAACATACTCAAGACCATTTGCGGTGTTTTCGCTCTGCAGGGTGAGCTGGGAATTAGTTCATAAGGGGCCCTCCTTAGGGATAAAGTGAGATTTCAGCGGGAGGGAGAGTCTTTCCAACCAGTGATCATTTCTCTTTTGGTTTTTCAGAGAAGCACCGGGACCTGGCAAAGGCTGCCCTGCGAAGGAAAGGAATATTGGGAGGTGCTTCTCCATACAATCCAAAATCTTCAGGAAAAAGGTCCCAACAGACTCCTAGTTTGCTCCACTTTGAAACTGCCCCTCAAAATTACAGAGGGTCTAGTTAAAAAAATCAGAAGACTCGGGTACTGATTTGGGGCTCTGTTACTGATTATGTGGCCTTTTGGTGCCTTGGTTTCCCCAAATGTAAAATTGGAGATAATCAGGAATATTTTTTGAGTGTCTACTTACTCTGTTGATGGTATAACAAATACTGTTATTATTATTATTATACCCTCCCAGCTGCTTTATACAGTGCTCTGGACAGAGTAAACACACAGTGAATACCATTCATTGATTACTGTGTGCAGAGCATTATATTAAGCACTTGGAAGAGTACAGTAGAATTAATAATCGTTATTATGGTCTTTGATTAGTGTTTACTATGTGTCAAGCATTCATCTAAGCACTGCAGTAGATATAAGTTATTCCGTTTGGGCACAGTCCCTGACCCACATGGGGCTCACAGTCTAAGTAGGAGGGAGATCAGGTATTGAATCCCCATTTTATAGTTGAGGAAACTGAGGCACAGAGAAGTTAAGTGACATGCCCAGCATGGCTCAGTGGAAAGAGCCCGGGCTTGGGAGTCAGAGGTAATGGGTTCAAATCCCGGCTCAGCCACTTGTCAGCTGTGTGAGCTTGGGCAAGTCACTTAACTTCTCTGTGCCTCAGTTACCCCATTTGTAAAATGGGGATAAAGACTGTGAGCCCCACGTGGGACCAGCTGATCACCTTGTATCCTCCCCAGCGCTTAGAACAGTGCTTTGCATGTAGTAAGCGCTTAACAAATGCCATCATTATTATTATTATTTTGCCCGGGAGGCAAGGATGGGAGCTGGGATTAGAACCTAGGTCCTCAGATTCCCAGGCCTATAATCTTTCCATTAGGACACGTAGCTTCCCTAAGAGTTAGTGGACACAAGCCCAGCCCACAAGGGAGCTTATCGTCTAGTCGGGGAGACAGACACTAAAATAAACTACAGGTACGGAGAAGCAACGGAGTGTAAATTCAACGTAGGTGGATGTAAGCACCAAGGACTCGGGTGTCACCGAAGTGCTGAAGGGGCAGTTGGGGCGATATAGGGTCGAGAGATCAGAGAGTCATCGGGCGGGCCTCCTGGAGGAGATGTCCTTTCCAAAGGGGTTTGAAGATGGGGAGAGCTGCTGCCTGCCAGGTGTTTAGGGGGAGAGAGAGAGTGAGCAAGAGGTTGGTCTATGAGAGAGGTGAGAATGAGGCACAATGAGTAGGCTGGCTTCAGAAAAAACAGACAAATTGGGGTGAAGCGGGAGAAGAAAGGATAAGGAGAGAGGAGATTGCCAACCTCTATGTCACTGGGATAATTAATGAGATGATAGATTTGAGAGTCCTTTGGAATCATGGTACTAAAAATTAAAATTATAATGACTTCTCTAGCAGGTCAAGGAGGAAAGGAGCTGCAGGTACTGATATTTCCTTTCTGTGCACTTGGTATTCACCCCAACTCCACAGCACTTGTGCACATATCCTTATACTCCCATTTCCACTATCTGTAATTTACTTTAACGTCACTCCCCTGCTAGACTGTTGACTCCTTATGGACGGGGATCGTTTCTACCAATAGTGTATTCTCTCAAGCAGTCAGTACAGTGCTCTGCACACAGGAAGTGCTCAATAAATACCACTGATGGGTTGATTGACTGTGGGTCAGGGTGGAGGTGTTTTGCTGGCAAGTTGGGGGAAAATTTTTTCTGTTGCTTTCTGTACTTAGGTTTCCCTGCTTTGTGAAAAGGGCTGAACTCTCCAGGTATGGAAGTTTTCCCGGAGGGCGGGGTGCTCTCCTGGCCTGGGAGAGTTCTCATCGGTGTCTAGATCCTGGGGTCTGATCAACTGTGTGATGGTAGTCCAGGGACGGGTTTACGCGATAAGGCGTTGGAGTGGGGCACAGGAAAATACACTACAGTCGATCCGCTGGAGTCAACACCCTCAGCCTTTCATAGGTTTTGACACTGTTTCATATTGCTGTCTCTCTTGTCCTTCTGTCCCCTCAGGTCAGTGAAGTTTAACAAGGGCTATGTCCCTCTCAGCCAGACTGCAGATGAAAACCTGGTGTCTCTCGATTCAGACAGGTGAGCCCTGGTGGCGGCTACCACAGTCCTGTGTGTTTGGGATAGAAACCCAGGCTCGGAGGCCATTTTACTGAGACTTCTCCTGAGGTCAGCCCCTTTTAGCCCAGTAACTTGGTCTGATAATACGCCATTGGGGAGGGATTGTCTCTATCTGTTGCCGGATTGTACTTTCCAAGCGCTTAGTACAGTGTTCTGCACATGGTGAGCACTCAATAAATATGATTGAATGAACGAATGAGTAATAACTGTGGTACTTAAGCATTTACTTTGTACCAAGCACCAAACTATGAGCTGGGGGTGGATGCCGGATAATCAAGTCAGATACGGTCCCAACCCACATGGGGTTCATAGCCTCGAGTTCCTTAAGTCCTGGTGGGTGACTCCACTTCCTGGGCCTCAGCGTTCCCAAGTCTTGTCTATTGATACCTGAACTATGTGATTGTCAGGCAAGATGACATCCTTACCCTGCCAGGGTTAATCTATCGAATGAGAGGATAACTCTGGGTTCCTCTTTAATTGATTCCCCGGAGCACAGATGAGTTGGTGATTTGGTCATCTGCTTTCTGGTATAGTTGCTTTCTTGTATCTTTGCTTTAAGATTCTCTCCCCTCTCTTGCCAGCATCCTTCATTCAGCCGCAGTTAGGTACTCCCTCCCACACCCTACCCCTGCTCACTTTCTTGTTCTTCTTCTAGTGACGGGGAGCTGGAATCCAGGAACTCCTCCGGTTACTCCTCTGCTGAGGCAAGTCCAGAGTTTCTGTGCTGAGTTTCTTTCTGTGCTTAGTTCCCGTCCCCGGCAGAACTCTGCCTCTATCCTTGTTTCCAGCCCCTTGATGCCTTAGCATTTCCTGGAGGCCGTCTTCTCCGAAAGGGTGTAGAGAACCAAAGACGGACACCAAGAAGCGTGGAAAATGGATGTTGCGAGAAAGGAGAACTCAGGCTCTGGGAATCCCTGTCTTGTGCTTCTGTTTTTCTGGTCATTGAGCCCGTGACACTCTCTCAAGAGAAAATAGTATGCATTAGAACAAAAGGAAACATCATTTTTTGAGGTTCTTGTCTTTAAAAAGGGAAAAGAGGGTTTTAAGGAAGACAACCCAAAGGGCTAACTCTACCTCTTGATCTCCTTGGGTGTTTCTGGTGTTTCCCTGGGTGTCATTCACATGCATGAGGAAATTATTTTCCTCAGGGGATGGGGCGATAACTTCAGAGTGGTGAAAGTGTAGAAGACCATGGGCTATGGAGAGCCACATCCTTTCCTTTTCAGTGCCTCCATGTGGTATGTTTACTACTTACTGCCTCTTGTTTAAAGATGCTTGTGAAACCTGGCTGGCTGGTTTCATTCTGATGTTCTTTGGGTTTCCAGCAAAAAGGAGTTTCCACTTTTAAAAAAGGCGGAGGCAGGGACACTTTTTTCTCTCTTGGTTCTGCTGCCGGATCATCCTGGACTAGTGAAAAGAGGATGGGCCTGGGAGTCAGAGGACTTGGGTTCATTCATTCATTCATTCAATAGTATTTATTGAGCGCTTACTATGTGCAGAGCACTGTACTAAGCGCTTGGGATGAACAAGTTGGCAACAGATAGAGACAGTCCCTGCCGTTTGACGGGCTTACAGTCTAATCGATCTAATTCCGAATCTGCCACTTGCCTCCTGTGTGACCTTAGACTTAACCTCTCTGCCTCAGTTTCCTCAACTGTAAAATGGGGATTCAGTCTCTTTCTCCCTCCTAGACTGTGAGCCCGGTGTAGGACAGGGACTGTGCCCAACCTGATTAACTTGTATCTATCCCAGCACTTGGAACAATACTTGACACATAGTAAGTGCTTAGCAAGTATTATTAATATAATTATATATCAATGTAGTAATGCATTATATTAATAATTTATATTATTAATAATGATTGTGCAATTCAGTGCAAGTATTGAATCCCTATTTTACATTTAAGGAAACTGAAGCACAGAGAAAGTAAGCGACTTGCCCAAGTTCACAGAGCAAGCAAGTGACAGTGCTGGGATTAGAACCCAGATCCTCCGACTCCCAGGCTAGCGCTTTTTCCAGTAGGCTATGCTGCTTTTACTTCGCTCACTTAATTAGCTGGCTTTCTCCTCCACAGGCCAGGGAAAAAACACCCCATGTAGAATTAGAGCTGGCGTCAGACCCAGAGATGGCAGGGTTTTGAATCGGTGGTTCTGTTGGGGCAGTGGTCATCCCAGTCAGCTTCCAGTCCACTCACCCTTGTTTCTCTCCCCTCCTCTCAGCAGGTGAACCAGGATCTGAGCCGGCAGCTGCTCCAGGACGGATACCACCTAGATGAGATCCCAGATGACGAGGATCTGGACCTAATTCCCCCGAAGCCCATGGCTACTGCCTCCTGCCCCTGCTGTGGCTGCTTTGGAGAGTCCTTCTCCTGCTCCATCCAGTAGGCGTAGCTGGGTAGGGTGGGGACAACCCAGGATGGGGAAGGTCAGCCTCTGGGCAGGGCCGGAGAAGCCCTGGCTGTCTTCTTCCCTAACCTGTTTTGGATCTCTCGGTGGGGCGGCTATTAATACCAGTCTCATCAGGAGCCAGAGAACCCATAGAGGCCAGTCAGAGTGCTGCAAGGAAATGGCTTCATGAGGCCAGGAGCTTCCAGAGGGCCAGAGCAGAGCTGGGAGCCCTTGCACCGTGGGTGCACACGGCTTATCCCTTCACTACTGCACCAGAGGTGCGGAGGCCCTTCCGTGGTTCAACAGGTTTAGGGAGCTGGAAGGACATGAACTAGAAACCCTTTCAGTAGACACTAAAAATAGTCCACGTTTCATTTAAGTGTCATTAACCAGCTGCTCGGTTGCGCAGGGTGTTGGGGAACAGGGGATCTGGGGGGCAGTGGTTAGAGCACCTGGGCAAACGCCTTTGGGGATCCCATTTCAATGGAAGCTTCTCTGTGCTTCCTTCCCACTTGGAATCTTGGGGTTGCGACTGTGGTCTGCAGCAGAGTCGTGCATTCTCCCATAGCTGGGCTCTGCCCCATCCTCCATCCTCAGGTTTGACAGGGATGTTAAAGCAGAATGTTTCGGAGAACACTCTCTTCCTCGCTCTGACATTTCCTTGACTCCCAAAGAGTTTGAGGTTGTTTCAGATCCATTAGCTCTGGCATTTGCCTGTGGAAATAATATGCTTAATGGTTGTGACTAGAGTTCTGTTGCCAGTGCCTTTCAGGACTGACAAATTCATGCTGTGACTTCAATCCCCGGAACACCTAAATTGCTGCTGGCCTCCCATTTCCACCTAAGAGGCTGGCTTCCGGGAGTCAGCCTGGCCCTTTCCCCTGCGGGCTTCCTGGAGACAACCTCATGCCGAATCCTGGGATTTTTGATTGATTGATTGATTGATTGTTTCACCTGGTCACTTTTCTTAGCCTGGTTCTTGCCTTCCTTCCTCAGTTTCCTTTCTAGGGTGGCAGATAGCACGCGGGGTGATCAGCAGGCAGGGAGTTCAGTGGGATGCCTTAGGGAACCCTCGATCCCGTGCTCTAAAATTGGTCATTCCTTTTCCTCTACTCAGAGGTAGTATCATATTCATCGTCATTAATGGTATTTATTGCATGCTTTCTATGTGCAGAGCTCTACAGTGAGCTCTTGGGTGAGTACAGTGCAACAGAGTTGGAAGACAAGTAGTAAAATAGTGTTTATTAAGTGCTTTCTGTGTACAGGGCATGCAGTTGGGCCTTCCGATCTATGAATATTGGTGGGGGAAATCCTGGAAGGACATTGGTTATGCTGCTCTGTGGGCTTTGGCCTAACCCTAGTAAATGGACCCTGACCCAGGGAGGGTCATCCCATCTTAGGCGGCCCTGAGCTCTGCCTCTGGCCGTCGGAGCAGCTCTCAGGCCAGAGCTCCATCCGGGGGACCCTGTACGAGAGACCGGTGGCCAGGTTTGGGAGACCCGAATTGACCCAACCCGAGCCCCACAGGCCCTGAAAAAGTCTGGTTCTCATCTCCTTGCATCCCGGTTCTTTTGAGAGACAGGCCGGGGCAACTGGACTTCAGTTTTGGACGTCGTGGCTGCCCTATTGGCCCAGCCTGGGGTTGGCTCAGGCAGCGGCAGCCATCGCAGGGAGGTAACAGATCTATCTGTCCTCTGCTTAGTGGAGATAACAATTCAGGTCCCTTTACCTTTCATGTCTCTCCCGAGCCCCCTGCTTTCTCTTGCTGCTTAGCCCCAAATGAGGGGGACAGGGGGCTGTCCAAGCCAGTCTGAATCCCCAACTAAGCTCAATTCTATGCCGGCCCACTCCAGCTCCCAGGCTTGGGTTCCTCGGGACAGAGTGGACCCAAACCAGAGTGGCTGTAAACTCTGCCAGTTGTCCCTTGCCGAGCGAGACAGCACTTTAGAAAACCCAGCTGTGGTTTACCCTCTCTGATTCTCCCGGAAGGGCCTGATCTCTCCCTGTGGTTTTGCCAGCCAGTTAGTTGGTAGCTCATATGGGGTCCGGAACAGGGCAGCATGTGGGAAGGCCAGTGCCCCCCGAAAAAGGAGAGCCTGGGCATGCACTGCAGGCTAAGAACCTAGCAGGGCCCTTTGGTTGAGAATTTACACCCAAGACAGCACAAATCGTGATAACCCCTGGGGCTCCCTTCAGTTCCGTGATCCTGCCCATTTCTTGGAAGTCCACTCATTGACTCTGCTACGCAGATAGTCCCTTTAGCACCTGCCAGTTTCCTGGCACTCCCACCTGAGATGGCGGTCAGATAGCAGAAGTCAAAGTCCGTTTCTTCTGAAGGCAGCTGCGACTTGACGTACTGCTCCAAGGCCAGAGCTCTGCCAGGGGTCTGCCAGAGAAGTTTATCAGATTCCGGGATGAGGAGGAGGGGCTGGGAAAGAGAGGGCCATGGAGACCGGGGAGGGACAGCTGGCAGCAAATATGCCTGTAGGTGTATACCCATCTCTGGCCCCAGTTCTTTTAAGATTCTATTTCTCCGGTCAGAGTTTCCCCGGTTCTCAGGCAGAAAAGAAGCCGAGAAAGCACTGGTGTCTGCTAGGTGGCTCTGGGGAGTGGACTGCCCAGCTGGGT
The DNA here is from genome assembly GCF_004115215.2 of Ornithorhynchus anatinus. Lineage (NCBI taxonomy): Eukaryota > Metazoa > Chordata > Mammalia > Monotremata > Ornithorhynchidae > Ornithorhynchus > Ornithorhynchus anatinus. Next base: position 13,876,610 of record NC_041732.1, read on the forward strand.
TGGACCCAGAATTTGGGGGATTGGTCTTGACACTACTGTAACACCCAAAGGAACTCCATTCAGGTTCTTCTCGGGGACTCGGTGACTTGGAAAAAGCCGAGCGACACCCCGGCTCCAGCTTTGAGCGAAGGACGGGAAACTTGATTTTCCCTGTGGATCTTGGCCAGAGCCCCTCCGGAGGGGAGCCTGTTCGTAGCTCTGTCACCGTGGTCTGGGCAGAAGGGCTCCCTGTTTTTGGTTTCCATGGAGAGCTGGGAAAGGGGCCAGGGAAAGGAGGGCCACAACTGGCTGTCTTGAGACTCGTTTGCTCCCTTATGCCGGAGATGAGGGGAGTAGGAAAGGAGGAGTGAATAATGGGAGAGGAGGGGAAGTTTCAAAACGGATGCAAGCAGAGGCACGTACTGAAGGATTCCACTACTAAAGAAAGCTACCCGGTGTAAGAGGCTGGCCAGCCAGCCAGCCAGGGCCCTGCTTAAACTTAACCCTGGGAGTCAGGCTCGAAATGGCGGCATCCACCTGGCCCAGGTTGTATTTGAAACTGGACATTGGTGCACCCTCCTGCAACTAAGTCATCAGGGTGGTATTCATTGAGCGCTTACTAGGTGCCAAGCACTGAACTACTGAGTACTGGGGCAGAGACAGAATCATCAGGTCAGACACAGTCCGTGGAGAACCGATTTCATGAACAAAGCCAAGAAGAACCCAGTAGTTGTAGGAAACTGTAGGCAGTGTCCAGGGCGGGGTGGACTTCGAGAAGACAAGGGAGGGTAAGCACTTATTGTGCACTGGGGCCAGCGGGATGCTAGCAACCTGGAGCTAGTGAAACCAAGGAGGTGTCCACTAGCCGCCATAGCTCAGTATGTCAGCAGATCGCTGGGACCTGCGAGTCACCGGTAACACAGCTGCCTTAAGTCACACTGCCTCTGGGGCTCTGCAGATGACAATCAGCACACAGAGAAATGGAGCTATTTATCTCAATTATATATGACACATATATATGTAGACACATGTCTGTGAATGGGGTTTGTGAGTACTGTATATATTGAGACGTGTATGGCTTGAGTTTTCTATCCCTGGCAGAGTTTATAATATATTATCAATAAATTTTCTAGTGCTGCAGAAGCATGTTTCTTTCGGGGCTGGGGGGCGGGCTGCTGTTGCGTGGGTCATAGGGAAAGGCTTTGAGAGGCCTGAACGTGAAGGTCCCTCAATAATGAGGATTGCAGAGAAGCAGCATGGCCTAGTGGCAAAGACATGGGCCTAGGAGTCAGGCCTTGGGCTGTATGAGCTGTGTGACCTGGTGTGTGACCTTGGGTAAGTCACTTCACTCTCTAGGCCTCAGATTCCTCACCTGAAAATAATGATTTTCTCTCCTTATTCTCCCTCCCCCTTAGACTGTGAGCCCCGATTGGGGTAGGGACTCTGATTGTATTGGGCCTATCCCAGCATTTAGCACGGTGCTTGGCACCTAGTAAGAGCCTAGTAAAAAGCACAATTGTGACTCCTCGAACCCAAGCAGAAGCGGCTTTTCTCTTTTGATTCTAAAATCTGGAGACAAAATTCCCTCCTAGGACTGTTTCTTGCTGCTTCTCTATCCATTCCCTCCTCAGAACGGTCAGCCCCGCCTGCTCGGCAACATTCTCTCTCCTCCCCTCCCTCGCCGCTGAATTCTTCAGTGTTTGGAGCGTCCCAGAATGGGGAACCCCAAGAGCAGAGAGGTGGAGGAGGGAATGTCCTTTTCGCCTTAGTTTTTGACATAATCTAGCTGTGTTTCAGAAATCCCAGCTCATTTCTCAAACCAATGGATGTTTCTTTTCTTTAAATTAGCATTCGTGGCCCACATGGCCCCCAAGCTCTAAGGGGATTTTTAATAAAGCACTACATGATCCCACGATCCTCCCCACTCCCCTTGAAACTCAAAGCTATTAGAGTGGCTGTGGAGTGCAACTATTGTGTCACTTCTGTCACCACCTGAACTGGTGAGACTGGGCCCTTAGCCCTGGAAGCTGAGCAACAGGACGAAATAATAATCGTGGTTTCTGTGAAACACTTCCTATGTGTCAAGCACTATACTAAATGCTGAGGTAGATACAGGATCATTGGGTCCCTTACGGGACTCACGGTAGGACGGAGAACAGGTATTGAATCCCCATTTTGCAGATGAGTAGCTGAGTCCCAGAGAAATGCAGGGACTTGCCCAGGGTCACTCAACAGGCAAGTGGCAGAATCGGCATTAGAACTCACATCCTCTGACTCTGAGCCTGTGTTCTTTTCATAAGGCCACGCTGCCTCACACTGCCATTGGGGTGTGTAGACCTAGTCTACACCAGACCAAATTCATCTCAGAAGCCACTGGCTTCACCTCCCCTAATAATGAACAACTCAAACACTTGACCCAGCCTATATCTAGCAATCTGCCTGGAGATGAGGAGGCGGCCCATGGCTCGACATCCAACAGAAACTCTTTACCAATGGCTTTAAGGCACTCCGGTCGGCTCTCCCCCACCTACCTCACCTCACTAATTTCCTACTTCACCTCAGCCCATACACCTTGCTCTTCTAAATGCCAACCTACTCACTGAACCTCCATCTCATCTATTTTGCCACCAGCCTCTCACCCACATGATCCCTCTGGCCTGGAACTCCCTTCTCCCTTTCTATCCAACAGACTACCACTCTCCCCTCTTTCAAAACCCTCCTAAAATTATATCTTCTCCAAGAGGCCTGCCCTAAAAGCCCTCATTTCCCCTCCCCTCTGCACCATCTATGCACTTGGGTATGTATCCCATAATTAATACATGGTATTTATTGAGCGATTACTGTGGGCAGAGCACTGTACTAAGTGCTTGGAGTGTACAATGCAACAAAATGGGTAGATGTTCCCTGTCCTCAAGGAGCTCACAGTTTTGTGCATTTTGATGTTCACCCTAATAATAATTGTGGTATATGTTAGGCACTTACAGTATGCCAAACACTGTGCTAAGTGCTGGGTAGGTACAAGATAATCAGGTTGGACACAGTCCCTGTCCCACATGAGGCTCCCATCTAAGAATCCCTGTGTGGCAGGAACGGGGGGGAAGAAATTGGGGATTGCAAGGTCACACTTCAAACTGGCTATGTCTATTCTAGGGAGAAACACCACTGGTGTTACTCCACGAGACAAGGTATCTATGCGGCTTTTTACAAAGTGCAATTCTCAATTTATAGAGCAGAGGAATCAATGTTCCTTCCAAGCAATATGTCCTTCATCTAGAGGAAACCTGATCCGATGATCCAGGAGGATGAGAGTGAGTTTCAACTGTGTCCTTGGAAAGAAACCCCAACCTCAGTTAACCCCGTGGTAGTGTCTGACTCTTTTTCCACAATTCCTGATAAAAAACTTAATTGCATTCATTCAATCAATCGTATTTAATGAGCACTTACTGTGTGCAGAGGACTGTACTATTGGAAAGTACAATTCAGCAACAGACAATCCCTACCCAACAATGGGCTAGTTCTGTAGATAGAGTTCACCACGTGATTGGTCAGTTGCTGAAATCAGTTATCAGTGTTGTTTACCCTCAACTGGAGTATTTTCTTTTGGCCCTGAGAGATACCTCTTTCCTGACTTTGGGAGTGTATGACACAGTTGGGCTCTCTCCAACTTGTGCATTTCCTTATTATAAATCTACATCCGCCTAACAACCAGTCCATCAATCAATGGTATTTATTGAGTGTTTACTGTATGCAGAGCACTGTACTAAGCACTTGGGGGAGTACCTTACAGAAGAAGGCAGACATTATTCCTGCCCACGATGAGCTTACGGTCTACAGAACAGTCCGCATTCTTTTAAACCCCTTGTTATAAGCTTGAGATTCTCCAACAGGCTAAAATTGCTTTTTACATCAAGGTTGACAGTACATTTAGCACCATTCACCCTGGGATTTCCTCACTCTATTTCTACCTAAAGGGAGAAACTGAGGCAAACAGGACACGACCATGCGCAGCAACTCGTGGGGAAACGTCGCCTGATCTTCCATTCGAATCCAAGTCTTGTCAGGCTCAGCCCTGGCAAGGGCACCCTTGTTCAGATCTACAGACTAATGCTAGGGACAGGGACCCAAGATGCCCAAATGCTGATTCTGGAGTGAATAAGTCTCAGGAGTGTGGCAGAAAGGGGAGAGATGAAGAAAAACAGGACTGAGGCTGCTACTGTTTAGGTCGGCTCCTGTCAGATCCAGGAGTCCCTGGAAAAAGCCAGAGATGGAAGGTCTGTAAAGAATAGGTGTGATCCCTTTAGTTTGGGCTACCTGAGGCACAATCCTGCCGAGACACGGGGACGGAGAAGCCGACCCTTGGAGTGACTTTCCAGGTAGTCGCTAGGCTCTGAGCTCAAAGCCATCCTACCGCAAAATTCAAATAAGGTTCCAGGTTGATGCTAGTTAATAACATAGTGGTATTTTTTAAGCACTTACAATATGCCAAATACTGTACTAAGCGCTGGGGTAGACAGAAGGTAATCAAGTCCCACAGGAGGCTCAAAGTCTAAGTAGGAGGGTGACCATGGATTGAATCTCCATTTTGCAGATGAGGTAATTTAGGCATAAGTAGTGAAGTGGCTTGCCTACGGTCACATAGCAGGTAAATGGCAGAGCCGGGATTAGAAACCAGTTCCTCTGACTCCCAGGCCCCTGCTCTTTCCACTTGGCCATGTAGCTTCTCTAATCAAGACTCGGCCAGAGGGGCGAAAGGACCTGCAGACCCTTCTGTGGAGCTCAGGAAAGGATGGTGAGGAAGGTGGGGGTCGGGGGGAGGGTTTCAGTGGGAAATAGAACCCACCCATCCCACTTTCCCACATAGGCTCAGGGACCAAGCAAATCTCACCTAAAGGAGCCAGGGACTTGGAGAAACCAAGTCCCTTATCCCTAGAGACTATTCCTCTACCCTACGTCCTTTTCCCATTGCCTTCCCAGGGAGCTGAGGTCTTCAAGATGGGGCAATGAAAATCAATGCCAAGATCCTTCTATGTCTCCTATTCCACCCCAAAGCCAATCAACCCAGGATCTCCAAAGCTTTTGATACCGTGCTCTGACAGTAGTGAGTGCTTTCTAAATATCACTGATTGATCAGTTTGGTACCAGGAGGTCCTCCTTGCGGGGATCGGGGCTGCCGCTTCTGCAGCTGCTCTGAGGCACTTGGCTAAGTCCTGGTCATGGGCACATACCACCTGAGATGGGGGGACATCTCCAAGGGGGACAGGGGCGAGGACACAGAAGGCTACAGCAAGCAGCAGGCCCGGAACATCAGCAGGCTGCCGGACGAGGTGAGCTGCAGAGAGACGCTCTCGTTGGCTGCGATGAAGAGCACCACGCCGCGTCGCAGGGCTATCTCAGAGTGGCTCGCCGTTGAGGGGCCCGTGGCTTCTCCCTGCACCACCAGCAGGATGCTGGCGGAATCCAGGGCCGAGACAGTGTACGGTTTGGCGGAAGCGGGGACCTGTCGGGGGAGGAGGGGAAGAGCGGTTGAGCTGGGTTAGCGGGGCAGTCTCCTCCTCAAACACTTGTTCCCTTTCCTTGAGTTTGCCGGTGACCCTCCAGAAGGATAAAAGAGCCCGTTCTCAGTGACAGATTCCCCCTTAGGCTCCCTGGTCAGCACCCCAGGGCCTGGGAATTCCCCTCGCTCTGAGACATGGATTGGGAGAGACCATTCTTCCTTGTCGTCTGCTGCTGGTTCAGTCCCCTGGCCAGATTTGAGTGGGATCCTCCAACTTCATACGTGAGCAAACTGCTATGCCAGCTCATGGACCCTGGCCTTCTGAGAAAGGAGAAGGGGAGCTAGGTGGGCAGACTATCTTCTTCAGTCGCCCTTCGCTCTGTAGGATCTCTGCCGTTCCTCTCATTCAACCTCCTCCGGTGACTCCTGGCTCCCACTCAGCCTGCTGGGAGCAAGTGCCTCATGGTTGGCCTCACTCTAGCACCAGACCGAATCGATCCCAACTGAAAGCTCTCCAAATCTTTCTGGTTTGGAAATTCTGGTGGGAGACATTAGGGAGCTTCCTGTCTTTCCCTGACTCACACTTAAATGGTCTGTGACATTTGAATGGAAATGACTTTCTTCCAACTTTTTTCATTTTCTCCCAGGTTTCGTCATACTGTGATAGGATTTAAGGAAGAGGGGAAAGAGTCTTCCCAACAAGCAGGGAATGGGTAGAGAATATAGTTGCTGGCAGAAGAGGCTTTGGCTCATCTCTCTCTAGTTCAACCTGGAGTAGAAGGAACTGAGAAGTCAGGAACAATCTGTCTTCAGCTTATGCTGCCTCCCTCCAGCTTAATCGCTTAGCTTTCCTCGGAATTTTCTCTTCCACCCTTTTCCACCTGAGTTCCTAACTTACTAACTGGGCCTTGCTCTTTGCAAAAAGGAAAAGGGGAGATCAGTTGAAAGCCAAATAGAGCCCCCCACCACTCGCTTTTCATTTTTTTAAGGAGGGATGGAGCCCCTCGTGAGGGAATTGTCATTTTTTCCATCTAGCCGTTGTCGTCTCTGTCGCAAAGATCTCTGTATTAGAAGGAACATGCTTACGGGTCCCAAGGCGAACTCGTTGGGAGGGAGCAGTGAAAAACCACTAATGCCTGGTCGACACCCTACGCCTGCTGCTTAAAATCAGCTTGGAGGCTACTTCTTTGGGGGTCCAGGGCTAGACAGACTGCCTAGCCATGGGGTCCCCGGCTCCACTCACCTCTATCTTCATGACAGTGAAGTCGGGCACGGGCGGATTGTAGGTGAAGACGCAGGGGTCCAGGCGGTCTTGCACGGGGGTGAACAGCTTGGCGCTACTGGGGGCGGGTGTGTAGTTAAGCATCTCGCAGAGAGTCAGCACGTCAATGAACTTGGGCGTCAGGCCGGCCCGCACAGTGTTGTCTGAGCAGGCCATGCATTCCACACAGTCTGCGAGGAGGTGAGAGTGAGGGTGAGCACATCGACCCAAGCTTCCCTGACCTCCCCAACTGGGCCCCCGGGTTGCCACCAGCCCAAAGACCACATCTCCTCCAAGAGGTCTTCCCCGATTAAGCCCTTTTTCCCCCAGCTCCCTCTCCCTTCTGTGTCAACTGTAGACTTGGATTTGTGACCTTTGGGCATTTGGCATTCCCTTCGCCCTCAATCCCACAGCATTTATGGGAATAGAAACTATACATTATAAATTATTTGTATTAATGCCTATTTTCCTCTCTAGACTGTAAGCTCATTGTGAGCAGGGAACATGTCTACTGTCTGTGAACTGTACTCTCTCAAGCACTTAGTACAGTGCTCTGCACAGAGTAAGTGATCGATAAATACCATCGATGATGACGAAAAACCCTCCCATCTGGCTTCCGCAAGGGGACCCCTAAACCCCAGTGACCTGAGATGGTAAACAGGTTGGCCAAGATCTATGGTGACCTTTCCGTAGGGTCTCCAGGCCTCTCTGCTCGATTTTCCTGAATCCACAATACTGAAAAGAGGGAGGAAGAACTGAGAGGGTTAAAACCTTTTAAGGACAATACTAATAGGAGCAAAAATTGAATGTTAACTTGAAAATTTCCTGGGAGAGGCAGAGGGGTCATGTAAATAAATGGAAGTCCTGGGCCCTTCTCCCAGGAGTTCTGTCCAGCAATCCGGGGTTCCCAAGACCCCTCCCTCCACTTTGGTGCGGGATGGGTGCAGCAAGAAGCACAGTGGACTTCCCAGTTCCTGGACGGGGCTTAGGGTGAGGGTTGGTGGTGATGTTTTAAAGTTATTTTTCTGTATCTCTTCTCCCTGGATTTTAAACTCCCTGACAGCAAGGACTGCCTTCAGTTTAAATGCTTTATGTAAAATTCCAAGTAGTTAGTACAGTGTTCTGCCCAAAATGGCCCTCAACAACAATAATGATAACTGTGGTTTCTGTTTAGTGCTTACTGAGTGCTGGTTAGATACAAGACAATCAGGTTGGGCACAGTCCCCATTCCTCAAGGGGCTCACAAGTCTAAGGAAGAGGGAGAACAGGTTAAGTTACTTTAATTCCCTGTGCCTCAGTTTCCTCAACTTTAAAATGGGGATTAGATACCTGTCCTGCCTCTTATTTAGACTGTGAGCCCCATGTGGGATGGGGATTGTGTCCAACCTAATTAACCTGTACCTACCCCCGCATTTACAGCAGTGTTTGACACCTAGTAAGCACTTAACATATACCATAAACAGCAAACAAAAACAGATATTTTTCAACTCCATTTTACAGATGAGGAAACTGAGGCAGAGAGAAATTGCCCAAAGTCATCCAGCAGATGGGTGTCAGAGCCAGGATTAAAACCCACATCTTCTGAATCCAAGGCCCAGGCTCTCTCCATTAGCCCTTGCTACATATATTAATTATAAGGAGTATTCCTTCATTCATTCAGTTGTATTTATTGAGTGCTTAATGTGTGCAGAGCACTGTACTAAGGGCTTGGGAGAGTACAATAAACAATAAATGGACACATTCCCTCCCCCAGTGAGCTTACAGTCTACAGTATGCAAATGGACTCATGGAACGCCACATCTAGGTGAGGCCTTGGAGAAAATGTTCGGGGAAACCACAGACCCCATGGACAAAGGTGCCCATTCCAAGCACCTGGCTGTGCAGGGGAATGACTCCCTCCGACTCGCAACCCCTCCCCACCTCACCTCCGTTCAGGTAGGCGTGGGGCTCGTTGGCTTCCAGGAACATGGCCTCCCCTGGCTGCAGCTTCACCAGGTTCAGGAAGTAGATAGCAAAACAGCCAATGTCGCCTGGGTACTGGGTGTGCAGCTGCAGCAGGAGCTCTCCGTTGCTGGCGGCCACATCCCCTCCCGTGGCCACTGTCAGGGGGGAGTTGAAGGATGAGTCGGGCTGAGGCAGACCATCTCCCACCCCTGTGATTTCCAGGCCCCACCAACGGGCCTAAGCTCTAGGCGAGAGGAGAAGACCAAAGGCATCGTCTTGTCCCGAGCCCATGGTCAACGGATTATGGAAACGAATGCCAAGTGGACCGGCTCAGCTCTGTCTGACGCCCGACTCCTCCCTCACCCCAAGGAAAGGGACCACAAGGGCAATCCGGCCCCATCCCGCCCTTCCCCCGGCCCGCCTCGCCCCCGCCCCAGGCCCCACCTTCCTGGGAGATCCGCTTGACGAGCTGGTTGAGCTGCTCCACGAAGACCTTCTTCTCACTCTTCATCATGCTGGTGAAGCAGATGCGCAAGGCGGAGGCCATCGCGTGGGGATCATCCCCCATGCTCCGCTCTAGCTGTTCGGCTGCCACGTTGCCAATCAGGGCCCGGAATTCAGGCACCTCTGTGGGAGGACAAAGCCGGGTTAGCTCTCACACCAGGGCTGGGCCTGCCGGGCCATTTGCCCTCCTTCCCCCATCCACCTACAACCTGGGCCAGTGTACCCTTACAGGAGCCTCCCTCGGTCACAGTACCCTGACCCTAGTTTCAGGGAGTTGAGGCTTTGAAAAACTTCTTCCCCCAAGAAGTTGCTTCCCCTATCTTTATTTTACTGTCTGTCTCCCCTGCTGGATTGGAAGCTTGTAGAGGGCAGGAATTATGCCTATTTATTCTATCACACTGTCCCAAGTGCTGAGTACCATTGATTAATTCCCTGACTCAGGCTGGCATGAGTGAAAGACAGTGGAAAGTCAATTATCCAATAGTTGATTTTCACAAGGACCAGTTAACCAAGGCTAGAGAGAAAAACCCCAAACAAAAGTTTATGGAATATTAAAATTGGGCCTGTATCTTTCAGAAAGAGCCAGATCATTTTTCATTTGTTTTTTAAATGGTATTTGTTAGGTGCTTACTATGTGCCAGACACTGTACTAAGCACTGCGATAGATACAGATTAATCAGGTTGCAGAGAGTCCCGGGTCCACAGAGTGCTCACAGCCGAAGTCAGATGGAGGAGGATTTAATCCCCATTTTAGAGATGAGGTATCTGAGACACAGAGAAGTTGTGAGAAGCAGCAGAGCCAGAATTAAAACTTGGGCCCTCTGGCTCCTAGGCCTGTGCTCTTTCCACTGGGCCATGCTACTTCCTGGTTGTATTTTTTTTACAGTATTTGTTAAGCGCTTCCTATGTGCCAGAGACTATACTAAGCACTGGGGTAGAAACAACCTAATCAAGTTGGACATAGTCTTAATCCTCAGTTTCCAGATGAGGCAACTGAGGCATGGAGAAGTGAAGTGACTTGCCCAAAGTCACACAGCAGACAAGTGGCGGAGCCGGGATTCTGACTCGCAGAACACTGCTCTAATCACACTGCTCTCAGTTATTTGTACTTTCAGTTATATGAACAAGCCTTGGCTCGATTTACCAGTTTCAATTCAAAAGAGTCAAAACGAATATTGTGCACAGCAGGTGACAACCATATGAAATTCCTCACCATAAGAGGAAAATATCAGTAGGTTCAGAAGTGTTTGGATAAATCCATGGACGAGAGGTCCACATGATGGAAGCAGCATGGCCTAGCGGAAAGAGCAACACGGGCCTGGGAGCCAGAGGAACTGGGTTCTAATCCCAGCTCTGCCAACTGCTTTATGTGTGATCTGGGGCAAGTCTCGTCACTTCTCTGTGCCTAAGTTTCTTCAGCTGTAAAATGGGGATTCAATACCTGTTCTTCCTCCTACCTAGACCATGAGTCCCCTATGGGACAGGGGCTATGTCCAACCTGATTAACTTGTATCTACCTGAATGCTTAGTGTTTGAAACATAGTAAGTGCTTAACAAATACATAAATAAATACATAAATAAACAAATTAATTACTTAAATTGGAAAATTAGGGCAGGGAGGGAAAAAATTAGGTATTTTAGATGGCACATGTCCATCTTTTGGCTGCTGTTGGAGAGGGCACACTGGGCTGGGAAGACCCCAGGTTTGATCTTATGTGGCACTGCCTGCCTTCTTTTGGAGAAACTCCAGGCATTCTTATTATCAAAGTCCTCAAGTTCCCTTCACTATGAGTCATTCACTGACCCCAACCAGTTCCCCCAGCCCCTTTTGCTTCAACTCTTCCTCCTCCCCGCAAGTCTACCCATCCCTCCGGAGCCCGGCCCCACCTTACTTTGAAGGAATTCCACAATCTCCTGAACAGGCCGGAAGCCACAAAGGCCCTGGAAAGGGGTGAGGGCAATAGCTAGCTCAGGCTTATGGTTGGCATCTGGATAGTGCTCTGGGGCTTGAGCGTGCAGCTTCTCTGCCAGCTCCTACAAATGAGGAAGAGAAAGGGTCACTGTTAGGTCTCCCAGGTATCCCCCTGCCAAGAAGCAGGAACCTTAATTTAAGAATATCCCTGACCCACCTCGGAGGCATCAACTGTACCAGAGTCTGCCCTTCGGGGCCCTATTTGGGATAGGATCCTATTTAAGGATTCTTAAGTTTTGTTTCCCAATTTATTCCTTGCACCACACATGAGGTTCTGTGCAAAGTCTCCTCCCTCCCACCTGGGAAGAATCCTGTGGCAAAGAGGGTGTTGATCAACAGTGCCTTGGGGCTCCACTCCCACTGGACTTCAGCCCTGATGGGGCACATGCTCAACTAACGGGCTGCCCATGCCCAGTCACATCAAAGATGGTGGCCTGTAAAACTTCTCCCGGCTTCCCGGGAGCTAATGGAGAACACCAGTTGGGAAGTACTACCCTAGGTCCCAGTGGGGGTAAGATCTGAACTGGGGCAAGCACCTCACTCTGTGACTAGCAGAGGGGTGTAGCAACTGGTTGGCACAAGAAGAGTTTGTCCAGGCCTGCCCATTCTGGCTGGGCAGGGCTCCAGAGGCTCCAGGGCCAAGAACAGCCTTTACCGAGACATAATGAGAAACTTCTGTGTTGGTCTGCCTTGGCACCGCACCCAAGAGAGGACAGAGAAAGGCAGATGAGCTCATTGTTAGGATACTTCATCAGGGCCATAAGATATGCTTAAAATCTGTCCGCTGGCATCTGAACCTAGGAGAGAATCCCCCTGCTGAATCCCTAAACACTGTGGCTTTGTCTGCTCTGTGGTCACTGGGGGAGGCAGGAGGGAGCAGATGACAAACCAAGGCTCTTAAAGTCCAGAGCAGCTACTGTGGAATTTGCCTGGTGTCACTTGGGGTCCTCCCTACACTGCTCAACGGCAATGCCCACCGGCAACCTCGTCCCAGCTGCCAGAACTCTGAGACGGGTTCAGGGGGACTGGAGGTGGGTGAAAGGATGCCGGGGTGACCGGGGCTGCCCCAAAGGACAGCCCAACCGACACGACTCAGCCGCATTTCTATCAAGCCGCCCAGGCACTAGGCTTCTGCCAGGCAAGGTTTGGCCGAGGAGAGCTAAATTGGGAGATGTCAAATAGTTCCGGATTTAGCCTCGGGCTCAAGTCCGGGGAGGGGCTAGGGCCACCAGGAGAATCCAGAGTGGGATGGGGAAAAGTGAAAAGAGGAAGGGAAAGCTCTAAGGCCAGCAAGCTCAATACATAGACACTAAATCTTCTCGATTGCCTGAAGACCACCCCCTCCCCTTCTCCTCCTCGGGTCTCATCCCCTTACCTTGTTGGGATGCGCCTGGATGGATAGGGCTGTGTTGACTGACAGCACTTTGAACAGGAAGGGCAGCTGGCTCTGGAAGGCATCTCTGACCTTTGACCCCAAGCAAGTGGGGTTGTCGGCAATCCACTGCCCTAAAGTCTTCTGGACGATGCGGTTGTCAAGGATCACAGCGTCCCCCCGGGGGTGGGTGCCCATCCAGAGCTGGAAGGGGTAGAATAATCAACCAGATTAACTAGTACCTACCCGGTGCGCACCACAGTGCTTGGCATATAGTCAGCGCCCAACAAATATAATAACAATGATACCATATTAATCATAATCACTCGTTGAGCCGGAAGGGCCAAGAAGACCAGTAGCTTTGCCAGAGGGGAGATAATCTTTCCCCAGTCCAGGCCACAAGGGTAGGGGGACCTCAATCCAGTTACATAAATTGAACTCCACAAAAATCACTTTTTCGGCTGAACTGGATTCTCTCCTCCTCCCTGTTACATCCCCATCTTTTAAACTGTGAGACCGTTGTTGGGCAGGGATGGTCTCTACCTGTTGCCGAATTGTATATTCCAAGCACTTAGTACAGTGCTCTGCAGCCAGTAAGCGCTCAATAAATACGACTGAATGAATGAATGACTCCCCCAAGAAGAACACAGGGCTGGGCAGGTCCACTACTGAATATCCCGGGATTCATAAAACAAGGAGTAGGGACAAGTCACGTGCTTGTCTGGAAGGGGCAGCCAGTTGCCCCCTATAACTCTGTTTTAGCCTCCTCTGCAGCTGGTGCCACACCCCAGAGACCCAGGGGAGAGGGAAACCAGAATATCCAACTTCCTGAACAGAGTCACTCCCGGGAGATTCACCACATTCTCCTTTCCCCAAGTCATGAGCAGCTCCCTTCCATTAGCAAGAGGTGGTCTCGGGGGAAAAAAATATTCCCCCAGGGATGTATTTTTTGGCCCTGATCTGATCCCTAAAAACTGTTTGGTGCCTCAGTTTCCCCCTCTCAAATAAAAACAAATAATAAAAATATATAAATGCTACATATTTACATTCATTCATTCATTCAATCATATTTATTGGGTGCTTACTACAGGCTCTCGTTATATCCCGGCTAGACTACTGTGTCAGCCTCCTCTCTGATCTCCCTTCCTCCTCTCTCGCCCCACTCCAGTCTATTCTTCACTCCGCTGCCCGGCTCATCTTCCTGCAGAAACGATTTGGGCCTGTCACTCCCCTTCTTAAACAACTCCAGTGGTTGCCTATCAACCTCCGCTCCAAACAAAAACTCCTCACTCTAGGCTTCGAGGCTCCACATCACCTTGCCCCTTCCTACCTCTCCTCCCTTCTCTCTTTCTACCGCCCACCCCGCACGCTCCGCTCCTCTGCCGCCCACCTCCTCACCGTCCCTCGGTCTCGCCTATCCCGCCGTCGGCCCCTGGGCCACGTCCTCCTGCGGTCCTGGAACACCCTCCCTCCTCACCTCTGCCAAACTGATTCTCTTCCCCTCTTCAAAACCCTACTTAAAACTCACCTCCTCCAAGAGGCCTTCCCAGACTGAGCTCCTCTTTTCCCTCTACTCCCTCTACCATCCCCCCCTTTACCTCTCCGCAGCTAAACCCTCTTTTCCCCCTTTCCCTCTGCTCCTCCACCTCTCCCTTCCCATCCCCACAGCACTGTACTCGTTCGCTCAACTGTATATATTTCCATTACCCTATTTATTTTGTTAATGAATTGTACATCGCCTTGATTCTATTTAGTTGCCATTGTTTTTACGAGATGTTCTTCCCCTTGACTCTATTTATTGCCATTGTTCTCGTCTGTCCGTCTCCCCCGATTAGACCGTAAGCCCATCAAATGGCAGGGACTGTCTCTATCTGTTGCCGACTTGTTCATTCCAAGCGCTTAGTACAGTGCTCTGCACATAGTAAGCGCTCAATAAATACTATTGAATGAATGAATGAATGCACAGCATTGTATTAAGCAATTGGAAAGTACAATTCGGCAACAGATAGAGGCAATCCCTACCCAACAACAGGCTCACAGTCTTGAAGTGGGGAGACAGACAACAAAAGAAAACAAGTTACATATACTTATATTTATATTTATAAATATAAATACTTATATTTATATAGTATGTATTTATATACTATAAATACTATAATAAAAATAATAAAAATACTTTCTATGGGCCAAGCACTACTCCAAGATACAAGATAATCAGGTTCCACTTTGGGGCTCACAGTTTAAGTAGGAGGTAGAACAGGTACTGAATCCCCATTTTGCAGATAAGGAACTGAGGCATAGAGGAATTAAGTGACTTGCCCAAGGTCACATAGCAGACAAGTGGAGGATACAGGATTTGAACCCAGATCCTCTGACTCCCAGGCCCTGGTTCTTTCTACATGGCCTCGCTGCTTCTCTGCGAAGCAATCTTTTCTTGTCCCCGCTTGACTGGGCTGGGGTGCAGACCACTTAGATTCTCTGAGCTCCTTTGAAAATGGTAAACTAGAAATCTTTCTGATGTTTATTTCTGCCCTTACATCCCCAACTACTTTATTATTAAACATTCCCCCACCCTGCCAGCATTGAGTAAAATGCCCCCTGTCCTTCTGCAGTTCTGGCATTACATTGCGTGCTCTTAATGTTTGTTCAGATTTTCTAAGGATATTGGCATATAGAGATGCTTAGTACAGTCCACACGATATGATTAACTGACTGTTCTTCAGATTCACAGCTGGCCTCCCTAGTAATGGAAAGAGAGCCCAGGCGCATGGAAGCAGCGTGGCTCAGTGGAAAGAGCCCAGGCTTGGGAGTCAGCGGTCATGGGTTCTAATCCCGGTTCCGCCGCTTGCCAGCTGTGTGACTTTGGGCCAGTCACTTGCCTTCTCTGTGCCTCAGTTCCCTCATCTGTAAAATGAGGATTAACTGTGAACCTCACACGGGACAACCTGATCACCCTGTATCTCCCCCAGCGCTTTGAACAGTGCTCTGCACATAGTAAGCGCTTAACAAATACCAACATTATTATTAACTGTGAAGTTCACATGGGACAACCTGATCACCCTAAATCTACCCCAGGGCTTAGAACAGTACTTTGCACATAGTAAGCGCTTAACAAATACCAACATTATTATTATTAAAATGGGGATTAAAAACTGTGAGCTCCACATGGGACAATCTGATCACCTTGTATCCACCCCCCCAGCGCTTAGGGCAGTGCTTTGCACATAGTAAGCGTTTAACAAATACCACCATTATTATTATTATTATGCAGGAGGGCAAGAAGCTGGAAGAGAGACTGGATCTTACCTCTGCATATGGCTTGTCTTCCTCAATCTGGGCCAGCGGATCACTGCTGGCCAGCAAGCTGGCCACCTCGCTGTCAGAGCCCAGTTTGCCCCAGGCATAATGCTGCACCTTGCAGGACAGGGGAAAGACTACACGCAAGACACCAAAGTTAGGGGAATCCCGTGGGTCACATCTCCCCACCCTGTTTCCCCTCCAGCTACCCCTTATCAGCCCTACCTAGGCACCTGGGCAGACCCAGCCACCGGGCTGGATTTATGCTCATCTCTTTACTTTCTCCTGCTTCCTCCTACCCTTAATGGTCTCTCTCCCCAGCTAGCCTGTAAAGTCCTTGGGGGGCAGAGATCAGGGTCGACTACTGAACCCTCCCAAGTGCTTCGGGCAGTGCTCGGCACAGAGGGGGTGCTCAATCGATCAGAGGTATTTACTGAGCGTTTACTATATGCAGAGCACTATTCAAAGGGCTGGGGAGAGACAATAGCTCAGCTTCCCCTCCCTTCCACGTCACCCTGACTCGCTCCCTTTAGCTCTTCCCCCTTCTCTCCGCCCCACAGCACTTATGTATATATGATGTTAATGGTCTTACTATGCGCCAAGCACTGTTCTAAGCGTACACCTCTGATTCTACTTATTTATATTGATGGCTGGTGGCCTGTATTGATGTCTGCCTCCAGGCTGTGAGCCTCTGGTGCGCCGGGATTGTCTGTCTTTATTGTCCTTTCCAAGCGTTCAATCCAGTGCTCTGCACCTAGTGAGCGCCCAGGAGATACTATCGAATGAATGAAAGAGTGGATGAAGGATTACTGGTGGATTAGCTGAGCTCCCCTCATCATCTCCTCTTGTCTCTGTGCCATCCCGGGAGGGAGGGAGGATGCGCTGGGGGGAAGACTCCGGCTTTCTTCCCCCCCGGGGGATCCCGACCCACGGGATCCCGACTCAGGAAGCCAGGATTTCGGGCTCCCAGCCGGCCGGGATTGCCTCAGTGGGACTTCCCCAGCGTTCAGCGCACAGTAAGTGCTCAGTAAATAGGAATGAGTGGATGAATAAAAGGGTCCTTGGAGCCCTCCCCGCCAGGCCCCGGCTGTGGCCACCCTCGGGGCTAGCAGGGGAGGCTCACCTCTCTGCTCCGCCATCCTGTCCGCGTCCCCCGGCCTTCTCCCGCAGGTCTGTCCCGCAGGCCACCAGGTCTGTCCCGCAGGCCACCGTCCCGGCCGGGCACCGTCACGAGTCACCTGGGCATTCCGGGAAATGAAGTCCTAATTTGCCACCCTGAGAGGGGGAAGAAGAAAAAGAAGAAGAAGAAGAAGAAGAAGAAAGAAAGAAAAAGAAGAAAGAAAAAGAAAGAAGAAGAAGAAAGAAAAACAAGAAAGAAAAAGATAAAGACGAAAGGAAAAGAGAAAGAAGAAAGAAAAACAAGAAAGAAAAGAGGAAAAAGAAGAAAGAAAAAGAAGAAAAAGAAAAAGAAAGAAGAAAGAAAAACAAGAAAGAAAAAGAAGAAAAAGAAAGAAAAAGAAGAAAGAAAAGAAGAAAAAGAAGAAAGAAAAAGAAAAAGAAAGAAAAAGAAAAAGAAGAAAAAGGGGGAGGAAGAGGACTACTCGTTGAGGGCTGGGGACGAGTGACTGTCCTCTCCCAAGCGCTCAGCACCGTGTTCTGCACACCGTTAAGTGCCTGGCACGTAACGATGGCAATGCTGGCATTCCTTCAGCGCCAACTGTGTGCCAGGCGCTGGGGTAGGTACAAGCAAATCGGGACAGTCAATCAGTCAGTGATCTTTATTTGGGGGCTTACTGGGTGCAGAGCACAGTGCTAAGCGCTTGGGAGACAATGCTACTTTCAGGATGCAATGATAGGGTGGACTGAGTTATAGGTCTGGGAGTCAGAAAGACCTGGGTTCTAATCCCGGGACTGCCACTAAAAAATAATAATAATAATGTCTTCCACTTAAAAATAATAATAATAAAGTCTGTCACTTAAAAATAATAATAATGGTATTTGTTAAGTGCTTACTATGTGTCAGGCACTGGACTAATCGCTGTGGTGGATGATAATAATAATAATGGTATTTATTACGTGCTTACTATGTGCCAAGCATTATTCTAAGCACCAGAGTAGTTACGATTTATTCAATTGTGTATTTATTCATTCAATTGTATTTATTGAGCGCTTACTGTGTGCAGAGCACTGTACTAAGCCATTGCACTAAGCGTTACAAGGTAATCAGATTGTCCCACGTGGGGCTCACAGTCTTAATCCCCATCTTACAGATGCAGTAACTGAGGCACAGAAAATTTAAGGGACCTGCCCAAAGTCACACAGCTAAGAGATGGAGTGGGATTAGAACCCATGACCTCTGACTCCAGAGCCTGTGCTCTTTCCACTGAGCCATGTGGCTTCTCACAAATGCTTCTCACTTGTTCGCTATGTGACCTTGGGCAAGGCACTTAACTTCTCCGTGCCTCAGTTTCCTCATCTGTAAAATGGATGCGACAGGGACTGCGTCCCACCTGATTAGTTTGTATCTACCCCAGTCTTTTGTACAGTGCCTGGAATATAGTAAGCACTTAACAAATGCCATAATAATTATCAGGCAAAATAATTTGCTGCTACAATCTACATCGTTAAATGCTGATTAATAATGCAGGTTTCGGTCTTTTGAGTACCCACAGTCTCCCAACACCCTGACAATAACTTCTGCCATCTTAGAGTTTGCAGATGGAGGTGACAGGGGAGTTTTCAAAAGTTTGAGGGCCATGGGGACTTTATGCCTATTTACCAGCACTTAGAACAGGGTTTTGCCCAAAGTAAGCGCTTAATAAATGCCATTGTCGTTACTATTACATAACCACCTAGATAGACTGGCAGCAGCGTGGCCTAGTGGATAGAGCACGGGCCTGGGAGGCAGAGGGACTGGGTTCTAAACCCGGCTCTGACACTTGTCTGCTGTGTGACCTCAGGCAAGTCACTTCACTTCTCTGGGCCTCTGTTCCCTCATCTGTAGAGAAGCAGCATGGTTCAGCGGAAAGAGCCCGGGCTAGGGAGTCAGAGGTCATGGGTTCGAATCCTGTCGCCGCCACTTGTCAGCTGTGTGCAAGTCACTTAACTTCTCTGTGCCTCAGTTACCTCATCTGTAAAATGGGGATTAACTGTGAGCCTCACATGGGGCAACACCCTGTATGTCCCCTAGAGCTTAGAATTGTGCTCTGCGCATAGTAAGCGCTTAATAAATACACCCGATTACCCTGTATCTCCCCCAGCTCTTAGAACGGTGTAAGCGCTTAATAAATGCCAGCACTATTATTATTATTAAAATGGGGATTAAAAGGGTGAGCCCCACGTGGGACCACCTGATTACCCTCTGTCCACCCTAGCGCTTAGAACAGGGCTTGGCACCTAATCAGCGTTTCACACACACCACCCTTATTGTTATTAGCCATTCTTCCTGTCGATTTGCCTAGGAAACGTCACTGCAAGGACATAAATGAAGAAGTTGGTGAGGAGCCCAAAGGGGAAGTTGCCCTCTGCATCGGTGCAAACAGTTGCAGGGCTGCAACCTACCAAAAAAGGGCCTGCCGCTCGAGCCCAGAGGGGTGAAATGTCTGCCTTAAGGATGGGGGGAGAAAAGGGAAAGGCAGAGCGCACTGCAAAGGAAGGACCTCACCTCCACGCCCCTCTGGTCTCCAAGAGCTTGGGAGGGGGGAGGGAGGAGGGAAAGGGAGTGCGCATGCGTCGATGGAGAGGGGAGGAGGGAGGAGGGAAAGGGAGTGCGCGTGCGTCGAGGGAGACGGGCGGGGGGAGGAGAGAAAGAGAGTGCGCATGCGTCAAGGGAGACGGGCGGGGGAGAGGGGAAAGGGAGTGCGCGTGCGTCGAGGGAGGCGGGCGGGGGAGGAGGGAAAAGGAGTGCGCATGCGTTGAGGGAGACGGGCGGAGGGAGGGAAAGGGAGTGCGCATGCGTCCAGGGAGACGGGCGGAGTGAGGAGAGAAAGGGAGCGCGCATGCGTCGAGAGAGATGGGCGGGGAGGGAGGACGGGCCGGTCGATGACGTCACAAAACCCCACCCCCCCTGCGCGCGCGCGCCTCGTTCCTGCGCAGGCCTCCCGGAAGTGGTGTAGGATCCCCGGAAGACGGCGGCGCGCGGGTGCAGGGAGGCGGCCGCCACCCTCCTCCTCCCTCCCTCGCCGCCGGCCCGTCCACCATGTCCGCCTTCGACACCAACCCCTTCGCCGACCCGGTGGAGGTCAATCCCTTCCAGGTACGGGGGCTCGGCGGCCGGCGCTCGGCGGGGCCGCCGCCCGGGCCGCCACCTCCGGGAGACGTGGCGCCGGAGGGACGGGGCCGCCGGCCAATGGGAGGGCCGGGGGCGGCCGGCGCCGGCCAATCGGGGCGCGGGGGGGGCGGGACCCGCCGCAGGGGGAGCGGGGGGGGGGGGGGCCTGCTGGGAAGCAGTTGGGGGAATTATAATGGTGGGGTATAAGCGCTTCCTATGTGCCGAGCACTGTTCTAAGCGCTGGGGGAGATACAGGGCCATCAGGTTGTCCCACGTGAGGCTCACAGTCTTCATCCCCATTTTACAGATGAGGTCACGGAGGCCCAAAGAATAACAATAATGTTGATATTTGTTAAGCGCTTACTATGTGCAGAGCACTGTTCTAAGCGCTGGCGGAGATACAGGGTCATCAGGTTGTCCCACCTGAGGCTCACAGTCTTCATCCCCATTTTACAGATGAGGTCACTGAGGCCCAAAGAATAATAATGTTGGTATTTGTTAAGCGCTTACCATGTGCAAAGCATTGCTCTAAGCGCTGGGGGAGATAATACAGGGTCATCAGGCTGTCCCACGGGAGGCTCACAGTCTTCATCCCCGTTTTACAGATGAGGTCACTGAGGCCCAGTGAAGTGACTTGCCCACAGTCACCCAGCTGACAAGTGGCAGAGCCGGGATTTGAACCCATGACCTCTGACTCCTAAGCCCAGGCTCTTTCCACCGAGCCACGCTGCTTAGTGGAGAGGGGCTCCCCCTTCTCTGCACCGCCCACCTCCCCAACATGTCGGTCTCAGCTGTGAGCCCGTCGTTGGTCTCTCTCTCTCTCTCTCTTGCCCAGTTGTACCCTCCAAGCACTTAGTCCAGGGCTCTGTACACAGTCAGCGCAGCTTTGATCTGCCTGCAGCCTCAGTGCTTAGGCTGCCTCCCAGTTCTCTTTCAAATCCCAGGCTTGGGAGTCAGAGGTCATGGGTTCAAATCCCAGCTGTGCCACTTGTTAGCTGTGTGACTGTGGGCAAGTCACGTCACTTCTCTGGGCCTCAGTGACCTCATCTGTCAAAATGGGGATGAAGACGGTGAGCCTCACGTGGGATAACGTGATTACCCAGTATCTACCCTAGCGCTTAGAACAATGCTCTGCACCTAGTAAGTGCTTAACAAATACCAACATTATTATATATATATATAATAGCAGTGATAGTATTAAGTGCTTACTAGGTGCCAAGCACTGGACTAAGCGCTAAGGGGGACTAAGTCTTTGTTCTAAGTGCTGGGGTAGATACAAGACGGGTTGGACACAGTCCCTGTCCCATATAATAATAATTATGATCCTTGTTAAGTGCTTACTATGTGCCAAGCACTGTTCTAAATGCTGGGGTAGAGACAGCATAACCAGGTTGTCCCATGTGGGGTTTATAGTCTTAATCCCCATTTAACAGATTAGGTAACTGAGACCCAGAGATGCGAAGCGGCACAGAGACGAGTGGTGGAGTCGGAATTAGAACCCACATCCTCTGACTCCCAATTCCGTGCCCTTGCCACTAAGTCACGCTGCTTCTCACAGTCTGGATCCCCATTTTACAGATGAGGTAACTGAAGCACAGAGAAGTTAGGTGACTTGCCCAGGGTCACATAGCAGACAAGGGGTGGAATTGGGATTAGAACCCCTGACCTTCTGACTCCCAGGGCCATGCTCTATCCACTGGACCATGCTGCTCACCTCACATAGGGTTCACAGTCTTAATCCCCATTTTCCAGATGAGGTCACTGAGGCACAGAGAAGTGATTGGCCTGAGATCATACAGCAGACAAGCGGCACATCTGGGATTAGAACCCAGGTCCTCTGACTCCCTAGCCTATGACCTTTCCACTAGGCCATGCTGCTTCTCACGCTGGTTCTAACCTGCCACGATTCATTCATTCATTCATTCAATAGTATTTATTGAGCGCTTACTATGTGCAGAGCACTGTACTAAGCGCTTGGGATGAACAAGTCGGCAACAGATAGAGACAGTCCCTGCCGTTTGACGGGCTTACAGTCTAATCGGGGGAGACGGACAGACAAGAACAATGGCACTAAACAGCGTCAAGGGGAAGAACATCTCATAAAAACAATGGCAACTAAATAGAATCGAGGCGATGTACAATTCATTAACAAAATAAATAGGGTAACGAAAATATATACAGTTGAGCGGACGGGTACAGTGCTGTGGGGATGGGAAGGGAGAGGTGGAGGAGCAGAGGGAAAAGGGGAAAATGAGGCTTTAGCTGCGGAGAGGTAAAGGGGGGATGGCAGAGGGAGTAGAGGGGGAAGAGGAGCTCGGTCTGGGAAGGCCTCTTGGAGAAGGTGATTTTTAAGTAAGGTTTTGAAGAGGGAAAGAGAATCAGTTTGGCGGAGGTGAGGAGGGAGGGCGTTCCAGGACCGCGGGAGGACGTGACCCAGGGGTCGACGGCGGGATAGGCGAGACCGAGGGACGGCTGACTGTCTCCCCCAGGTCCCAGCCACTCAATCAGTTAATGGCATTTATTGAGCACCTGTGTACAGAGCACTGTACTAATTGCTTGGGAAAGTAGAGTTGCCCAGCTCGCTGGACAGGAAGCACATCTTTTAATGTCTGTCCCCCTTTGGGGCTGCAAACTCCTTGTGGGCAGGGAACATATCTATCGATTCTGTGGTATTGTGCTTCGTTCAGTGCTTTGCCCACAGTAAACACCCAATAAATACCATTGATTGATTGTGGAAGAGAGAGGGGGCAGTAAGCCATGAGTTCTCAGTAAGTAGGAACCCAGCTCTGGTAACAGAATTTACCTGTCTCATGAGTCATTAGTGATTGCAGCCATGAAGATGCTCCTTTGAAATCTTTCCCCTCTGTTCTGATAGCACCCAAAAATATTATCTTAGGCTAAAAAGGCTGTGGGACAAGTTCCTTTTTTTTGTTAGCTTAGTGGCCTTCAGCTTAAAGTGATGATCTCTGGTCACTAGTTTGGATCCAGTTCTAGGGAAGTAATGACATCACGAGAGGTGAGGCTCTGTCCTAAGCCCTAGGGAGAGTCATTCAAGGAAACTGATTCAGGCGTGCCCCACAGAGGACTCAATCTAGTCAAGGGGGAACAGACTCATAAAGGAAGAATAATAGTGCTCTCTGCTAGGAAATAACTTCAGTCAGTTGGTATGCACTTACTGTGTGCAGGGCACTGTACTAACCGGTTGGGAGAATAGAGTACAACAGAGTTGAAAGACACATTCTCTGCCCTCAAGGAGCTTATAGTCTGAAGAAGAATAATGGTCAGGACCCTCACCAACCCACTCTATCAGTGGCATTTCTCGAGTGCCTCAATCAGTGGTGTTTATTGAGCTCTTACCGTGTGGAGAGAGGACAGTACGTTATAGTTGGTAATTTTTTTTTTTAAATGGCATTTGTTAAAGGATTTGCTGTCAGGTTGGACACAGTCCCTGCCCCATCTGGGGCTTATGGTCTAATAGGAGAAGGAACAGGTTTTTAATCCCCATTTTACAGGTGAGAAAATTGAGGCACCTAGAAGTTGTGACTTGCTCAAGGTCATATAATTGGCCATTGGCAGAGTTGGGATTTGAACCCAGGTCTTCTGACTCCCTGGCCCGGGGTCTTTCCTGTAGGCTACACTGCTTCTCATCCCTGCCTACAAGGAATTTATACTCTAGTAGGGGAGGGAATCATTAAAATAAATTACAGATAAAGGAAGAGTCCAGGCAAACATTGGTCCAAACTTGAGAAGCTTACCCAATTCACCTGTTTTATTCTATTTTCTGTTTTATTAGCCATCCAGGGGCTATGTAACTTTTGAAAGCTCACTTTGTCCATGTCTTCTGTGGTGTCAATTCTTGAAACCTTGGCTTCTCAGAAGTCTTCTCAGACCTCAGGGGGAGCTTCTGGGTTTGTCGGCAGAGCTGGCCTTCAAGGGGACTCCAGATTTAGGCCCTGGAGACCTAGTATTTTTTCAACTCCCAGCTTCCCTGTTCTCAGT
Source organism: Ornithorhynchus anatinus (assembly GCF_004115215.2). NCBI lineage: Eukaryota > Metazoa > Chordata > Mammalia > Monotremata > Ornithorhynchidae > Ornithorhynchus > Ornithorhynchus anatinus. The sequence goes on from NC_041732.1 coordinate 13,900,702, forward strand.
CCCTCTCTGAGGTGCAAAGCTTTCAGAACTTTGGCTACCCTGATCAATCAATCTACTTTCTCCAGTGAAGGGAGGAGGAAAACATCTCATTCTCATTTACAGACTCAGGCAGTTTAACAAGAAACTGCTCATTCTTAAAGTAACATTGTAGCTCACTTTATCTTCTAGTTGCTTGGAATTGTGAGAGTGCCGTGCATTTACCCAACATTTTTTTGACAGATTTACAGCAATAACCTTGGAAATGGTCACTCACGCTTCCCAAGGCAAAAAACAGGGCTTTGCCAGACAAGTAAAAGGTAGCTGATTTCATTTGCTTGCCTGTCAGGGTTTCTCTCTGTAGGGAAGGCTGAGCCAAATTTATGTGGGCTAGTGTATTTTTTATATTTGGTTACCAGAGTGTTCCTCGGTGTCAGGGTTTGAGTTGCCTTTTTAGGAGGGTGGGACCAGCCAGGGAGTGATAAAGTGAGATGATCCGGTTGATTTGTTTGTTGGTTGATGAGGTGTGTTTGGAAAGAAATGTTTCCTCTTTTTGAAAAACTGGCTGACCAGAGACACACAGCCTTCTATCTGTTTCTGGTCTCGGTGGTGGGCATGATATTGACGGCAGACATCCGCCCACATCTGGATCCCACCCGGTGCAGGCCTTAGAGACGTGATTCTTCCCCTCTAGACTGTAAGCTTCCTGTGGACAGGGAATGTGCCTGTTTATTGTTATATTGTACTTTCCCAAGCTCTTAGTAGAGCACACAGCAAGCGCTCAATAAATGCAATTGACCTGACTGATGATTCCTGGATCCCAGAAGATTAATACTGTGTGCTAAGCGCTGGGGTAGATAGAATGCAGTCAAATCAATCAATGGTATTTATTGAGTGCTTATTGGCTCATTAAGTGCATATTGGCTCAATGCTTATAGAGTGCTGATTGGCTCAATGGTATTTATTTAGTATTTATTGACTGTGTGCAGAGCACTATACTGAGTACTTGGGAAAGGACAGTACACGGAGTTGGTAGACATGATCCCTCCAGTCAGACCAAGCACAGGCCTTGTCCCTCGAGAGCTCACAGTTTAAGGGATTAGGCCGGAATCTTAATTGTGGAGTCCATTGGCCACTGACTTTAGGCAACTGCATTCTCCTGAGAAGTCGGGAGTCATCTTCCCATTGGCCGTGCATGTGGAGGGAAGAGCCAGCCCGGCCAGCCGGGATAAGAAGTGAGGCCAGGCAGGAAACACCTGGAGTGCTGTGGACATTAGCATCTAGCAGGGGCCCTGCTCTCTGGACAAGAAAGTTCTGGGTTCCAGGTCTTAATGCCTTAATTCCCAGGGAGCGTATTAACCAGGATCTCCACTTGGGTTTGGATAAGAAGCTCAATCAGTCCCCAGCTGGGCAGTCCTGTCCCTCTGTCCTTCAGGTCTGCCCTCCAAGACTGTGGACTCCTCCACTTTCCCTTCGCTGCCAAGATTATTCTGGCAGGGTAGTGCCGGGCTAGGAGCATTTACTCAAGGTGTTGGCAGGCAGCACGGAGTGAACAATTAAACTCTGACCTTTAACAGAAAACTGATGTTCAGACCAAATTCTTTGAGTTCTAATGCCGGCTCTGCCCCGCTCCCTCTGGGTGATTTTGGGCAGGCAATCAATGGTATTCATTGGGCACTTACTACGCAAAAAGCCCTGTACTAAGCACTTGGGAGAGTACAGTACAACTGAGTGTGTAGATACCTTTCCTGCCCACATCAGTTTACAGTCTGGCAGGGAGACGAGCGTTAATATAAATGAATATGTTTCAGAACTTCTCCATGCCTCATCTGTTAAAAGAAAAAATTGGGGATAAGCTCCTTGTTCGCCCTCCCCCTTAGACTGCATCTGATCCACGCATCTTGTATCGACCCCAGTGTTTAGTTCAGTGCCGTGCTCATCGCAGACCTTCTTTTTTTCTTCCCTGGGCAACATGCGGTGGTAGTCATTGGTAGAATGAAAAAGCTTAAACTTCCCACTCTCTTCCTCTCTCTGATGGGAGTGTGCTTTTATAACCCCTTCCTCGGTTTCTGGGATCATTCTAATTAACAATAATAATAATAGTAATTCTGGTATTTGGTAAGCTCTTACTACGTGCCAAGCACTGTTCTAAGTAGTGGAATAGATGCAGATTTATCAGGTTAGACACAGTCCCCGTTCCACATGGGGCCCACAGTCTTAATCCTCATTTAACAGTTGAGGGAACTGAGGCACAGAGAAGTTGAGTGGCGTTCCCAAGGTCACATTCAGACCACTGGCAGAGCCCGGGTTAGAACCCAGGTCCTCTGCCTTCCAAGGTCCTGCTCTTTCCACTAAGCCACGCTGCTTCTTACTGGAAGTCTTTAGGCAGAGGAGGAAAAGATTGCTATGGAGTAAAATTAGGAGGCATTGTGGGACTCCAAACTAGAAGGGAAGTTGCAAGTAAGAGGGGAAAGGTTTTACAATTCACTCCCTGGACGCAAACTAATTGCTCCTTTAATTACAGCTCTCTGCTCATGTGTCCCATAGTACTTTCCCCCCTTGTCTCCCCCCCCCCCCCCCCATAGGGTGGAAGGCTTCTCTGGTTTGAATTGGGCCTGGCCTGGCTAATTCCCATTCAGGTGACATCCAGGGTGCTGTACTGGCTTGAATATCTGAGATATTTTTTTTTCTGGTAAGCAAAGAGAGTTGGGTCACCCAGCCCGAAGCTAGGGCCCATTTTTTAAAAGCTAGCATTCCTGCTAGACTGCCCCAGAAAGTTGCAACCTCAGTAAAACGGCCTGAGGCAGGAGGTGGAGTCTCTCCTGAATAAGTAATGCTCTCAGATCCTGCACCTTGCCAAACAACATCATATCGTTTTCTCCCATTCCACCCTCACGGTTATGATCATTTCGGTCCTGTCTCCGTTCTCGAAGGACTTGAAACATTTCCTCACCGCGGAAGCCACCAGTGGCATTCCTTGGGGAGGCAAATAGCAAAACAGTTTCCCGTGTCCGTCGTGTCTTTCCAGAGAAGTTTTGGCTTCTGTCAGGCTGGCCTGTGGGTGTCAAGTGAGAGAAGAGGCCGTGCCCTTGAGTTTGAGAACCAGGAGACTCTGGGAGCGCAGTAGCCATCCCCGAATGTAAAATTGACCAACAGTTTCTGCCCCAGTGAGGTGTGGAAATACGGTCTTTGGTGTGGAAGTCTGTGTGTCCTGGTTACGTCCAGTCATTTTCGGTGTTGGAAGGTACCCGGCAGATTTCTAAATGCTCCCCGGCAGTGAGTCTGCTCTCCTCCAGCTTCCTCTTCCCAAACTTCAACCCCCAAAGTCATCATCGTTGTCATTCACACCCACACGTATATTGAGTGTTGTGAGGGTCTTCCACAGTAGGGCTTTCCTTGCCCAGTTGAGACAAGGCCAGTTCTCCCCATCAGAGAGACAGGGTTCAGGAGTGCTGACCATGCTGGTTTATCTTATTCACACCCACACTTCACCTGCTACTATCATGGATAGTAATAATCATCCTTATACTAATATGTATATATAATGTTATATAACGTATAATAATGTGGTGTTTAAGGATATACTACGTAGCAAGGACTGGGGGAAATACAGTATAATCAGATCAGGGAAGCAGCATGGCCTAGTGGATAAAGCATGGGCTGGAGAGTCAGAGGACCTGGTTCTAATACCGGCTCCAATATTTGCCTGCTGTGTGACATTGGGCAAGTCACATCACTTTTCTGTGCCTCAGTTTCCGAAACTGCAAAATGGGGGTTCAATACCTGTGATCCCCAAATGGGACAGGGACTGTGTTTGACCTGATTAACTTCGACACCAGCACTGGGAACAGTGCCTGACATATAGTAAGCCCTTAACAAATGCCATATTTAAAAAAAAAATCAAAGATCAGGCACAGGCCCTGTCTCACAAGGAACTCACAGTGAAAGAAAGGAACGAGTCTAGAAGTTTAATCCCCATTTTACAAGTCAGCCAACTTGCCCAAAGTCACACAGTTGGCAAGTGGTGGAGTCGGGATGACAACCCAGGTCTTCTGACATCCAGTTCCCTGCTCTTTCCACTAGGCCAGGCCGCTTGATATAACTGTCCATGGAAATTGAGTGCTTGGTAGTGGGTTATCTTTGAATCTGGATCTCTATTGCAACAGAGAAGACAGCAAGGCCCTCCCTGGGAGCCTTGAGCTCCAAGAAGCAGCATGGCCTCGTGGAAAGAGCCTAGGCCTGGGAGGCGGAGGACATGGGTTCTAATTCCAGCTCTGCCACTTGCCTGCTCTGTGATCTTGAGCAGATCACTTCACTTCTCTGGGCCTCAGTTCCCTCATCTGCAGAATGGGGATTCAAACCCTGATCTCTCTCCTACTTAGACCGTGAGCCCCTTGTGGGACCTGATGATCTTGTGTCTATCCCAGTGTTTGGTGCGGTGTTTGTCACATAGTAAGCACTTAACAAATACCACAATTATCATCATCCTCATTATTAATTATCATTATTCCTCTTTCGCCTCTTGCTGGTTATATTTTCCTCGGAGCCGGGGTGGGAGTTTACCTTGAAGAAGATTATCCCTCAACAGGGACATAAGAGTGTTTAACCACGACACACAGACAGGAACTGGTCCCTATCCAGAAGAGGTGGAGCAGAGGGGACGTGAGGGCCCTCTGTCCGAGTTTTGGCAGGGCTCGACTATCCATGTGGTTTCCCAGCAAGGTTCTGCTCAGGCCATTGGGCCTGTGAGACTGAGGTTACAGATTGTTCTTCCTACCCTCTGGCTTCTTTCTTTCTCTTCATCTTCCTCCCCAGCAACTTGACAGCCTGGGCTTGGTAATCCAAAGGCCTTCTCCCTTTTCAAGTCAGCCAGCCAGAGTCTCTCAGCCTCCTTGAAAAAATTTGTTGGCTTAGGTCTTCTACTCTAAAGCCCAAGGTCCCCTCCTTGAGGAAGGAGCCCTCTCTGTAGACCAGCCCAGAACCCCATTTGGCTGAGTGTCTGTAGGGCCCAAGAGCCCAGCACTGTGCTAAATGCTGTGGTAGATATATGACAGTCAGCTCAGGCACCATACGTATCCCACAGTCTAAACTGGAGGGAGAACAGGTGTGTAATCCACATTTTACAGATGAGGAAACAGGCCCAGACCAGTGAAGTGACTCTCCCGAGGTCACACAGCAGGCAAGTGGCTGAGTTGGGATTAGAACCCATGTATCCTGATTCCCAGGCTTGTGCTCTTTCCACTAGGCCACTCTGTTCCTCTTTATTCATTAACTTAATTGGAATCACCTGGGAGAGAGGAGAGACAGTCTTGCCGGGATTCATTTCAAGGCTCTCTCTCCTTATACCACAGTCTTCCTCTTGGGTAACTCCTTATAGAGGAGAAATAATGCTAAGTGCTGGTAACGTTCAGTGCTAGGAAAGCCCCCCGACTTCATTTTAATCAATCAGTGGTATCTATTGAGTGCTTACTTTGTGCAGAGCACTGTACTAGATGCTTGGGAGAGTGCAGTAGAGTTGGTAGAAAGGAGTTGGTGCCCACAAAAAGCTTATAGTCTATAGGGGAAGAAAGACATTAAAATAAATTATAGTTAGAGGAAATAGTAGAGTATAAAGAGGTGGGCATAAGTGCTTTGGGCCTAGGTTGAAAATCAAAGTTCTTAAGGAGTACACAGCCAAGTGAGTAGATGACACAGAGAGGTGGGCAGGGGAAAAGAGGGCTTTGTCAGGGAAGACCCCTTGGAGGAGATGTGATTTTAGGAGGGCTTTACTCCCTGGGACCCTTCTCTAGCACCACTCGAGGAGATTTTGTGGGCTGGTCATTTTGTGTGTGTGTCTGTTCGCAAGGCCACCTTAAATGCGCAGCCTCAGCATCCTTCCAGATATCAGGTGGGGGCCCCCAAACCAGGAGGTGGCCAATGCTCCAGGCTGAACATCCAGCAGTAAGCGCCGTCACACCCAAGGAAGCGGCTGCTTCTGTCTGGGAGAGGCACACATCTCTGGAATCCAAAGTCAGGCAACACCGCCCTGTGAAAACCAAGGAGGGCCTTCTTCGTGGCCTCCACCCAAGGGTCCTTTCCCAGAGGAATCCAGGCCTCTGGAAGCAGTATCTTTAAGAACCACCCCCCCGCAACTGACCTCCTACCCTCTCCATAAACCCCCACTTTGTGGGGCAGGCTGACCAGGCTGAAAGCATGCTACCTGTCTCTTCCCAAGGTCAGGAGGCTTCCGCCCTGCCCCTTTAACTTACTCAAGTCCTTGTGAGTCAGGAAGCTAAGTAGCAGGGCGGAGGATGACAGGTCTTTGATGCTGCAGTTGGATTCCTTGGCAAGGCATCGAAGTCTCTGGGAGCAAAGCTGAGCAAAGCAAAGCTTCGGTTTCGGCCATGCAAGAGACAGGTCTAGCGGCCCTCTGGTAAAACCTACCCGGCTGTTCCCCGACCAAAGGCCAGACCAGATTTTCCACCCTGAGATCGCTTGCTCCCTTTCAGAGGAGCAGCTCTGTCATGAGAGTTTGGCCTTCATTTTCCAGTCCTTCAGGGCCTTCAGCCTTTTCAGCCCATCGAGGCTGGCCAGCCCCAGCTGATCTGGGCAGTCCGGTCCTGCGGTGGCTGGGCCCGGCCACCCAGACCAACCTGGTTGGGGGACAGTGCTCCTCACCGGTTGTGGGGCGAAGCAGTCAGAGGGCCGTGGCTTCCTGGTTTGATGGCAAGAGTGCTGTCACCAAGAAGCAGAGGCCCGATTAAGTCACATGTGCCTTTGGATTGAGTCAGATAGTTGGATTTAGACTACCCACTCCTCCTGCGGCTCCTGCTCTTCTCTGGAGCAAAGGAAACAGGTGAGCGGAAACTCCCCTTTACCACGTGCTGGGAAGACCAGCCAAGATGCCGCCAAAGCAGGAGTAGTCAGGGAGCAACTGGAAATATGGACCCCGTGAGCAGAGGTTGAAAGGGAATGACGGAGCCTTTGGCAGAATCGGACCCACAGAGCGTCTCGCACCCCACAGCCTTATTTGGTTTCCTGCCTCGGCAGCCCTCTTGGCAACTCTCGCTTTACTCGCTATTCTTCCTGGAGATTCAGCTTCTCCACTGGGCTCGAGCGACTTAGGGATCCATTTCAATGCATCTTGGGCTTCAGGCGCATTAACCAGGCAGTAGATCTCCTCTACTAGGGAAAGGTCACCCCCAGGCCAGCTTTGGGAAACTGGAACTTGGCTACCCAGTAAGCGGACCTGCCTCCTCTTCACCAGTCAATCAAGCAATGGTATTTATTGAGCACTTACTGTGTGCAGAGCACTGTACTAAGCACTTGGGAGAGTACAGTATAACAGATTTGGTAGCCATTCTCCCTGGCCATAACGACCCATGCAAGAATAGCCTGTTCTCTTGGAAAAAACTCCTGGAAGCCAAAAAATCTGGCATTTGGCTTGGGGGGTAGGGGGAACGTCTCTGTGCCGACTGCAGCAATGGGGTGGTCATTTTGGTGGCATTTAGCAAAGGAAACAGTTGCCCCGATGGACGCACAAAGTCTCTCCAGGGGGCTCGGAACTCTGGACCCTCGAGCTGCTCATGGCGTTGGTCTTCCCACCTCGTCTGGAAGTCTGGAGCCCTTTCCCTTGGCCAAAAACAGCAAAGCAGTTTGGAAGAGTTATTGGTCTCGGCGGGTTCTGGGGGTTTAGGTACTGGGCTTGGGGTTGGTCTGGGGGTCCTGTGGCGAGGAGAAGGGGTGGGAGAGAGCTGCTGTGAGCGAAACCAGCTCCAGAAGGCCCACAGACTGTCCGGGGTCACCCTTAGTCACCAGATTCTGGGGAAGGGAATGACCTTGCTCCGCTGCTCACGGAGCCATTTGGTCCCACCTCCCTGAACTGTCTACGGGACTGAGGTATGTCTGTCTTCTCTTCTCAGGATCCCTCGGTGACCCAGTTGACCCATCCGCCGCAGGGTGGCCTGGACGAATTCAACCCTTTCTCGGAGACTCCTCGGCTGGTGAGAAAGCCCAGCCTGCGGGCCAAGGCCTGTGGGAAGGGGCCTGTGGGACAGAGCCTGGGCAGCACACAGTCGGATTGGTCAGCCAGAGTTGTCCTACTCTTTTTATCCATTGCTCACCTCCTCCCTCCACCCCAGCCTTTGATTCCCTGGTCCCCACTGCCGCAGCACGGGGGCACTTGCTGCTTGCACTCAGAGAAGTGTGTGGGTGAGACTTGGCCCAGGCCAGACACCTCCAGAGAAGAGCTGCCAAAGTGTGCAATCTGCAGAAGGTGCCCTTTAATATCATAAGACCCAAACGAGGCTCAGGAGGCCTATTTCAGTCCCCATTGCCCCTGGTCTATGAGTAAATAGTCCCCAAAGGAGAGCTGCAGGCCAAGAGAGCTGGGATGATTCTCGGCAGGGCCACCCACGGGGGAGTGGCCCAAACCCATTTAGATTCCCCCAGGATCAGTGGCCAGGCCCATGAGGTGGTGTCGCTGCGCCAAAGCATTGAGGGAGAGGCTTTGACAGAACAAGAAAGTTTAGTGGACCGACAGCTCACCCAGGCCAGCCAACTGGGCGTGGGAGGTAGTCCCTGGCTAATGAGCAAGGAAGGCAGGCAGAATGGCAACGTTTGGCCCACCCTAAGCCCATCTCTCCCAACGATGCTTCCCCATGCCTGGGGCTGTGATGCAGCTGAGAGGGAGAAGGTGACCAGGTAGGGCTGCCTCCATTAGGGAAGCAGCGTGACTTAATGGAAAGAGCCCGGGCTTGGGAGTCGGAGGTCATGGGTTCTAAGTCCCAACTCCACCACTTGTCAGCTGTGTGACTTTGGGCAAGTCACTTAACTTCTCTGGGCCTCGGTTACCTCATCTGTAAAATGGGGATCAAGATTGTGAGCCCCAAGTGGGACAACCTGATAACCTTGTATCTATCCCAGCGCTTAAGACAGTCCTTAACACACAGTGAGCGCTTAACAAATACCATCATTATTATGATTATTCGGGCCTTCCGAAGAAGCACCTTGGCCCTGGGTCTCCCTTGGGCCCCATCCCCGATCAAGTGGAAGACCTCCCCAGGGCTTCCGACTTCAACCGCCTTCATCTCTTCCCTCAGACCAATGTGGCACCAACAACCGTTCCCATCGCCCAGCCCACTGGGCCCTCCCAGCCCGCGGTGCTCCAGCCCTCCGTAGAACCTACCCCCAAGGTACTGTCACCCTCTTGCTGTCCGTTGTCTGCCTGCCCGTCTACTGGGTTTTCCCTGCTACCTTGGGAGGGAGTGGGCCGGTGGGTGGTCGGGGCCTGGCTTTTGATAGGGAATTGAGGCTTACCAGAGGCAGGGTGAGCCCTCGCCAGCGGGAGTTCCCACACCAGCGGAAGTCCAGCTCCCCCCAGCGTTGCTCTGAGGCCCAAATCAGACTCCTGGGAGCACGAAGGATTGGGGTCGGAGACCTTGGTGGGCTGCTGGAGAGCAGGGCTTTTCCAACTTTTTCTCCCACCCCGGCCACTACGATCCCTCCTCCATTGTGCCGCAAGCAGGATGCCGTTTGAGGCACTTGGAAGAGGGCAGTAGCCTTCGCAGACGTCCCTGTCCTCAAGGTGCTTACAGGCTAGCGGCGGATTAAGCTAACTCCCGCCGCAGGTTCTTGCGCCCCTCCCCACCCTCCTGGCCGCACCCACCCTGCCCCGCCCCGCCCTGGCCTGAGGGGGGTCAGTCACAGTGTAGTTGTGTGTTGCAGCTGCTGCTTAGACAGGCCGGCAAGTACCTGCCCCCCAAGTTCCTGGCAGAGAGCAAGCTCTCAGAGAGACAGAGGTTGCTAGGAGGAGATAATGTTCAGAGTGACAGCCACAAGCGAGCAAAGGTAGGCGGAGCAGAGCTCAGAGGGAGACAGGGCCCTCTCCGGGAGTCCCGAGCCCCACACTGCCACAACGGCTTGGCATCCTGGGAAATCTCCCTCTCCACCCGTCGCCCCGCTCCCGCCTTCCAAGCCTTCCTGGGACCACTGGAGGGGCCCATCTTCTGGGGCCTGATGCTCTCACCTTCCCTCTCTTCAGGGAGTTTTGTTTAACTTGCAGGCAAAAGCCCATTTTAAAAAAATGCAAGGTCTTTCTGATTCTCCGTTGGTTGTGTGAGCCCAGGCCAACGGGGCAGGAGACCTGGATGGTGATCCCTGCTCGGCTGCCGGCTCCTGGGATGCCAGACAACTGCAGGAGGGTTCAGGAACACAGAGCAGCAAGAACGGAGTAGAGGAGGGGGTGCATCGGCTGCCCACTCGGGGAAATCACTTGGTTTTCAGGAAAAGACTGGCACCCGCAGCAGGAATACCCGAATGTGACTCAAATTCCTCCCCTTGCTCCCCTCCTGACTTCCACCCTGGGCTCAAGGGGAGAGGCGTAGAGGCTGAGAAGTCCTGGGCCCTCAGGAAACAATGTTAGATGAAGAACCAACATAATCAATCTCTGATAGTTATCGAGCACTGACTGTGCGGAACACTGAACTAAGCACTGGGGAGCGGACACTAGAGTGTATAGACACAACTCCTGCCCTCCAGGAGTTTACGGTCTAGTGGGGATGGAAAGGGGGATGTGAAGCCTGGGAGACTTGTCTGATGAAAGCGACAGTTCCCTTTTTGAGGACGTTTCCCCTTCTTCATGCTTCCCCCCTCCTTCCTCCCCTCCTCTGCCTCCCCCCCCAGGTGTGGTGCTTTTGCTTCCTGCTGAATTTTGAGCTTGTGGCGGAGAAGCAAAAGCTCTGTACAGCTGCTAAAGCCTGGCAGAAGGATGGCATTGGTCTAACCTAGAGGGAGGGGAGGACTAAGGGAAGAAACTACCTTCCAGTTTCTCTGAAAAGAGATCAGGAAGCCGTGAGAGGAAGACCAGAGGGGCCAAGTGACCATGGTGGCTATTCCAGAGGGAGAGAAAAAGAGAGGGAGAGGCAGAGGGAATCAGAGGGTCACTGCCGCAGCTTCTCCAAACCATGGAGAAGGACCAAGCATCACGCAAGCTCTTTGGGAGCCCCCGCCTGAAGGCTCATTGTGTCCGTGGTTGGGTCTTGGGCGGGGGTAGGAGGGGGTCTCTCCTGACCTTTCCTTTGGGCTGAGCATCTCTCCTCCACCCCCGCCCACACCCCAACTAGTCGGTAGCATCTGCAGCCCAGGCTGGGCTGCTCCAGCAGCAAGAGGAGCTGGAGAGGAAAGCGGCGGAGCTGGACAGGAAGGAGCGAGAACTAAAGAACAGCGCAGCCAAGTTGAATGGTGAGTGGGAGCCTTCGGCTCCAAGCCGTTGCCCGCTGACAAGCCCCGGGTGAATGTGGGACAGAGTGTCCTCTGCCCATGACTCTTGTGGGCTGGCGCTGTCTCTGGGCCACCTCGGGGCAGCGGGGCAGATGTCAGATCCACCTTGTCCTCTCTCAGGCCAGTGCTGGGCCAGACCGAATGCCTTAAACTGGAGCTGACCGGTCCCTGGGAGTGAGGGTTGTGGGCCCCAGGGAACAGAGCTGTGTAGAGAGCTGTGTAGAGAGGGAGACGGGCTCCCTCCTTTTCCACTGTCTCCATCCCATCCCCCAACCCAGCCTTCCGCTAACCTCCCTAAAGTTCCTAGAGACCCGATGGTGCTGTTGGCAACCGGAAGAACCTTCTGAAGGTCCTTGCTCTGGATTCCAGCTGTCCAGGTTTCTCTTTAAGGGAATTCCTCCCCTACCCTTACCAGACTTCAACCGCCCGCCCCGCCGCCCCCCCAAGTCAGTGAGCAAAGCTTCTTCCTGTGGCATTAAGCAGGCCAGCGACCCATCCAGTTTCAAGGGACTCTTCGCCTTTTCTTCCTTCACAGTGAGACAAAACAATTGGCCCCCCCTGCCCCAAAAGTTCCCCATCAAGCCCTGCTTCTACCAGGATTTCTCTGCAGACATCCCAGCCGATTACCAGCAGACGTGCAAAATGCTGTATTACCTCTGGATGTGTGAGTGCGACGTGTCCTCCCTCCACCCCAAACCCTCCCACCCCTGCCCTGGTTATCACTCTGCCCAGACAGAGCGCGGGAACTGGGATGGAGTTGGGCACAAGTTGTTTCAAGACCCCCGGGCAGCGCCTCTGATGGGGACACGGTGTTCTGGGCCTCGAGCTTCTTAATTGAGTTTTCTGAAAAGCACCGAGAAGCACATTGGCCTCGTGGAAAGAGCCTGGGCCTGGGAGGCAGGGGGCCTGGGTTCGAATCCCGGCTCTACCGCATCCCTGCTCTGTGATTTTCAGCAAGTGACTTCACTTCCCTGGGCCTCAATTTCCTCAACTGCAAAATGGGGATCCAATACCTGCTCGCCCTCCTACTTAGATTGTGAGCCCCATACGAGACCCGGTTATCTTGTGTCTGCTCCATTGCTTAGCCTATAGTAAGCGCTTAGCAAGTGCTACAGTTATGGCCATTATTATTCCAAGGCCTAAACAGAGAATCACAGCCTCTGTCAGAACTGTTTCCTGTTCACAGCGGCTCCAAAAAATACCTGGACTTCCATAGGCAGAAGTACGTCGGAACACTCGGGGTCTACCCGGAATGGAATGGGCCCTCTAAACGTCAGGGGTCCTGGGGCGGTTGCCCCAGTTGTTTCAACAAAAACCGGGCTAGTGAGTGGCCTCAGGACTCTAAGTGGGCGGATTGCTGGGATGGCAGTTGAAAGGTCTCCCTTCTCTTCCCCCTCTCCCCGGCATCTCACCAGTGCACTCTGTGACTCTGTTCCTGAATCTGCTGGCCTGCCTGGCCTGGTTCTTTGCTGACCCTGCCAGGGGGGTCGACTTCGGCCTGTCAATCCTGTGGTTCGTGATGTTCACCCCCTGCGCCTTCCTCTGCTGGTACCGCCCCATCTACAAGGCTTTCAGGCAAGTAGAAGTTGGGGCAGGATATGCAATCTGGTACAGGGGCTTGGGACTTGAGCCACTCAGTGAAGTAGGTGCAAAACAAGCCTGCAGTGGCAGACAAGAAGCCTCATCAGACTGCTCCTACCCTAAAAAAACCCCTCCCTTGACCCCACGGCTCCCTCTGGTTAAACTCCATCTCCCTCCTACTATCCTTCTCCTTCCCTTCTTCAAAGGGAAGCAGCGAGGCCTAGTGGATAGAGCCCGTGCCTGGGAGTCAGAAGAACCAGAGTTCTACTCCCGACTCTGCCACTTGTCCACTGTGTGACCTTGGGGAAGTCACTCCATGTCTCAGTGCTTCAGTTACCTCAGCTGTAAAATGGGAATTAAGATTGTGAGGTCTGTATGGGACAGGGACTGTGTTGAGCCTGATTAGCTTTGGTCTACTCCGGCGCTTAGTACAGTGCCTGGCACATAGTAAGTGCTTAATAAATAGCATTATTATTATTATTATTCTCCAGACTCCTTCAGCAAGTTGTCTACAGCCACTGTCTCAAGTCCCTCTCCTCCAACTCTCTCTTTGACCCCCTCCGATCTGAATTCTGTCCCATTCACTCCAAAGAAATCTCCTTTTCAAAGGTCACCAATGACCTGAACTGTAAGCATGTTATAAGCAGGGAATGTGTCTGTTCAGTCTGGTGGTGTACTCTCCCTAGTGCTTAGTACTGTGCTGTGCACATAGTAAGAACTCAATAAATACAATTGAATGAATGCCAGATCTAATAGCCTATACTCCCTCCTAATCCTCCTCAGCCTCTCAACTGCCTCTGACACTGTCTACCACCCCCTTCTCCTGGAAACATTATTCAACTTGGACTTCACTGACACTGTCCTCTCCTGGTTCTCTTCCTATTTTTCTGGTCACTCAGTCTCTTTTTCAGACTCCTCCTCTGCCTCCCACGCCCTAACTGTGGACAGCACCCCCATCCTTCCTGCCTCAAAAGCCCATAACCTTGGCGTTATCCTTGACTCCTCTCTCTCATTCAGTCGACATATTCAATCCATCACTAAATGCCGTCGGGCCCACCTTCACAACATCGCTAAAATCCGCCCTTTCCTCTCCGTCTCCAAACTGCTACCACATTAATTGAATCACTCATCCCCTCCCGCCTTGATTACCGCATCAGCCTCCTTGCTGGCCTCCCAGTCTTCCTGTCTCTCCCCACTCCAGTCCATACTTCACTCTGCAACCCGGATCATTTTCCTACAGAAACATTCAGGACATGCCTCCCCACTCCTCAAAAACTCCACTGGTTGCCCATCCACCTCCACATCAAACAAAAACTCCTCTCCATTGGCTTTAAAGCACTCAATCACCTTGGCCCCTCCTACCTCACCTTGCTACTCTCCTATTACAACCCGGCCTGCACACTTTGCTCCTCTAATACTAACCCCCTCACTCTGCCTCAATCTCATCTGTGTCACCACCTCGTCCACATCCTGCCTCTGCCATGTAATACCCTCCCTCCTCAAATCCAAGAGACAATTAATTACTCTCCCTCCTTTAAAGCCTTACTGAAGGCCCATCTCCTCCAAGAGGCCTTCCCTGACAAAGCCGCACTTTCCTCTTCTCCCTCTTCCTTCTGTGTTGCCGTGCCCTGCTCCCTCTGTTCTTCCCCCGTCCTGGCCCCACAGCACTTATATGCATATGTATAAATTATTTATGTATTTATTGTCTGCCTCCCCCCTGTGGGCAGGGAATGTCTGTTTACTATTATTTTATATTTTCCCAAGCTCTTAGTACAGTGCTGTACACATAGTAAGTGCTCAATAAATATGACTGGCTGAATGAATGAATGACTGAAGGTTCATTTCTGGGTCCTCTTCTAATCTCCATCTACACCTAGTCTCTTGGAGAACTCATTACCTCCTGTGGCTTCAACTTCCACCTCTATGCGGATGATTCCCGAATCTACGTCTCCAGCCCTGATCTCGCTGCCTCTGTGCAGTCTCATGTTTCCTCCTGCCTTCAAGACATCTCTACATGGATGCCCTACTGTCACTTCCAACTTAACGTGTCCAAAAGAGGGCTCCTTGTCTTCCCATCCAAACCCTGTCCTCCCCCTGACTTTCCCATCATTGTAGATGGCACCATCATCCTTCCTGTCTCACAAGCATCTAATCTTGGTGTTATCCTTGACTCCTCTCTTGGATTCAACCTACATGTTCAATCCATCACTAAATCCTGTCAGTTCAACCTTCACGACATGGCTGAAATCTCTCTTTTCCTCTCCATTAATTATTAATGTTGTTGTTATTATTGTATCTGTAAAGCGCTTACTATGTGACAGGTGCAAGCAAATCAGGTTGGACACAGTCCATGTCCCGTGTGGGGCTCACAGTCTCAATCCCCATTTTGCAGATGATGTAACTGAGACACAGAGAAGTGAAATGACTTGCCCAAGTTCACACAGCAGACTAGGGGTGGAGCCTGGGATTAGAACTCATGATCTTCTGACTCCCCAGCCCATGCTCCATCCATTGTGCCGTGCTGCTTCACAAACTGCTACCACGCTTAATTCAAGCGTTTATCTTATCCCACCTTGATTACTGTATCAGCCTCCTTGCTGACCTCCCTGCCTCCTGTCTCTCCACCCTCCAGTCCATAATCCACTCTGCTGGCCAGATCATTTTTCTACAAAAATGTTCATGTTTCCCCGCTCCTCAGGAACCTCTAGTGGTTGCCCATCCACCTCTGCATTCAACAGAAAGTCCTTAACATTGGCTTTAAGCCACTTAATCACCTTGCTCCTTCCTCCCTCACCTCCCTACTCTCCTACTACAACCCAGCCCACATTCTTCACTCCTCTAATGCCAACCTATGACTTGATCTCTTCTATCTCACCACCGACCTCTCGCCCACATCTCGCCTCTGGCCTGGGACACCCTCCCTTTTCATGTCTGACAGTTACTCTCCCCACCTTCAAAGCGTTATTGAAGGGACATCTCCAAGAGGCCTTCCTAAGCCCTCATTTCCTCTTTTCCCACTCCCTTCCTCCTCATCCTGACTTGCTCCCTTTATTCACCTTCCCACCTGTCCCATGGCACTTACGTACATATCCGTAGTTATTTCTTTATATTAATGTCTGTCTCCCCTTTTCGACTGTAAAGTTGTTTTAGTCAGGGAATGTTTATATTAGATTGTTGTGCTGTACTCTCCTAAGTGCTTAGTAAACAGTAAGCACTCAATAAATATGGGTGATTGATTGAAAGGGCTAAGGAAATGGTGGTTCTGGTACAATCTGAGACTCTCTGGGCTCGATGCTGGATGATTCCAAGGGAGATAAAATCATTGGTTGGAGTGGGGAGCACGGGATCAGTTGTATTTATTGAGCACTTATTGTGTGCAGAGTGCTGTACTTGGGAGCATATAAGACAATTGAGTTGCTAGGTATGTTCCCTGCCCACAATGATGGGGACTTGACTCCTGGAATCCAGTCTCCAATCGGTAGTATTTAATGAGCACTTACTATGTGCAGAGCACTGTACTAAGCGCTCAGGAGAGTACAATAGAGCTAGAAAAAATGACCCCTGCCCTCAAGGAACCTACAGTCCAGAGGCGGAGGCAGACCCAAATAATTACAGAAAGAGGGAAAAAGAGAATGGAACAGTGGATATCTAGATAAGTAAATGCTTAAAATACACAAGTCTAAATGTGTAGAATGTGCCTTGACTGTAAGCTCTTTGAGGGAAGGGATCGTATCTACCAACGCTATTGTCCTTTCCCAAGTGTTTGGCACAGTGCTCGGCAGGCAGCAGTAAATTACGTTGCTCAGTGGTTGTGAGCGTTAAAGTGCCGAGCGGGTAGTTGACCCCTTGCCACTTGGGGTCTCACGGTTTCGTGGTTGAAATGCTTTGAGCCCCTTGAAAGCAAGGTGCCCATGTGATTACACAGTTCTGCCCAGAGCCCACACATGGAGAGTCTCCACTGCTGGGCCCTTTAGGGGGCATCGCCCGAGAAGCGAGTACCAGAGCTCTCTCTCTCTCTCTGTCCTGACTGGGAGGCCCCAGAGGCGGAAGCCCTGGAAGGACTCTGGCTGGTGCCAGGTCAGCTGTCCCAGTGGCCTCTGTCATCTCCCCGCCCTTTCTCCTCCCGTGGACTATGCAGAGCCAAGATTCCTGCAACCGGCACCTACTTTAACTCTGTGTGTATGTATGTGTACATCTGGGTGCCGGTTAGAGCACATGTGTGTGGGTGTGTACATTTGGGTACCTGTAAGAATCTGGATATGCTTTGTACATCAATGTGACTAGAAGAACCCAAATGTATAGGTGTTTATAAATACATTAAGGTGTGTACCAAAGCCGAAGTTTGCATGTGCGTTTGTGTGTGTGTGTTTTTGTACACTAAGAATTCAAGCTGATCCTCCCTCTTACTCTTTTCTTCCTCTCTCCCTACAGGTCCGACAACTCCTTTAGCTTCTTTGTGTTCTTCTTTGTATTTTTCTGCCAAATAGCTATCTACATCATCCAGACTGTGGGGATCCCTGGCTGGGGGGACAGGTGAGTTCACGGTGCTGTGGTCACAGGCCCAAGAGCTCACTGGGGGCATGGACCCAGGAGCTCGCCGGACTTCTGCAGATTTTTCCAGAAGCTCTCTCCACCCTTCCTTCTCTCCCTGTCACTCAGATGGCACTCCCCTCCTCTGGTCCTACCCTAGCCGAGACCCACCCCATCTCTTGTGTGTCTTCCCTCTTCCAGCCCCGGAGCCCAGTGAGCCCCTTCTCCCCCGCCCCCTTCCTACCAGGCCCATTCCTCCTGAAGGAATCTGTGTACACGAGTGTTCCGGTTCATTGGAGATCCAGATCTGCATTTTCTGCATCACGGCCTCTCAGTTCCTGTGGCGAGAGGTCTGCCCAGCAGCAGGCCTGGAAACCCTTCTAGGGCCGCAGAGGCGGGGCGGGGGGCCGGTCAGGCCGAACCGGGCCCCCGGCGCTCCCCAGGCGGTGGGCTTGAAGGACTTCCTGGTTGGATGAGTTGCTTCAGCCTTGCGGGCAGCGCAGCCAGCCAGGCCGGGGGAAGGGGCGCTGGCTTCGCGCCAGGCCCTGAGAGGAACTGCCGACTGAGTTCTTTCCTTTCCGCCCTAGTGCACACGGGGAACAGCAGAAAGGTCAAGCTGAATGCTCTGCCTGAAGGCAGGGCGAGAGCCAGGAACCATATGCAGACTGTTTTGGCTCATCCCTGCCGAAGGGCCTCCCGGTTCATTTCCAGGAACGTCTGTGAAATCCAGGGCAGGGGGCGGTGCCGGTCTGGGAACTCCCCCATCCACTGAACATGGGCAGATGTCTTCCATTCCCATCCTCATCCCTGTCCCCTTGCTTTGCTAACCCCAAGCCTAGTCCACTTTCTACCCAAGAGTCCCCTTCTCTGACCATAATGGAAACCCCGGTGGGAAGAAGGAGACGCAGCATGGCCTAGTGGATAGAGCAAGGACTTGGTTTCTAATCCGGGCTCTGCCACCCGTCTGCTCTGTGACCTTGGGCAAATCACTTAGCTGGTCTGTGACCCAGTTACTTCATCTGTAAAACAGAGATTAAGACTTTGAGCCCCATGTGGGCCATGGACTGTCCAACTTGATTACCTAGTGTCTATCCCAGCAGTTAGAACTGTGCCTGGCACATAGTGAGTGCTTAAAAATACCAGGAAAAAAAATGAAATTAAGGAATCGTTTTGCACACATTAATTGCCTGACCATCTCCCCTTCAAAGGCTAACTAGGCTTTTAGAGGTGGCTTTCCCACGGGGCTGGATTATTTGGGAATTGGCTGTCATCCAAGCCCAGTCGGAGGGTTCTGAGTGGCCCCGGGGTCCCAGAGTGGAAGGATGAAGGTGCTAGCTGGCCTGCCTCTAATAGTCGTTGGTTGGCATAACTGCCAGCCCCCCATGCAATGGGAGAGGGAGGGTGAGTGTCCCACGGTCATGCCAGGCAGCAGTGGACATACGGTCCTCTTTCAAACTCCTTGAAGGCAGGGATGTTGTAGGTTTGGCCATCTTGTTTGGCTCCCAGCCACCCATCAACGTTCCAGTTAGTTAAGTGTATTTGTGGAGAGCTCACTATGTGCCGAGCACTGTACTAAATGCTTGGGAGAGTCCAACACAGAGAAGTAAGTATAATCGACCTTGTCCATAAGGAGCCTACAGATTAGGCAGACGTCTCCAGTATCCTGGTTGGCAATCTCCAGTGAGAACTGAATGGAGACCCGGAGGAAGCCCACATCGTGGGTCATGCAACAGGAGTGGGGAAACGTAACAACTGTGCTATTCGTTCAGCACTTACTATATGCCAAGCACAATGCTAAGCATTAGGGAAAATAACAGCTTGGCACTTGGACCTGTACTCTTAAAGGACTTGATATACACCCCTTCCTCAGCCCCATAGAATCCAAGTACATTTCCATAATTTAGCTATTTATATTGTCTGTCTCCTGCTCTATACTATAACCTCACCGTGGGCAGGGAACATGTCTACCAACTCTGTTGTACAATTCAAGCACATAATACAGTGCTTGGCACACAGTAAGCGCTCAATAAATACCACTAATTGATTAGTAGGCCACAATTCCATTCCCTCCTTGTCCACAGGGCTCTTAATTTCAGGGGGAGAGTGAGCAGGTATTGAATCCTAGTTTCACAGATGAGGAAACAGGCCTGGGGAAGTTAAGTCTTGCCCAAAGCCACAGAACAGGCAACTGGAGGAGCCAGGATTCAAACCCAGGTGTCCCCATGCCCTTGACTCTAGGCCACGCTGCTTGTTGAAACATCTCTGGAAACATCCAGAGAGCAGTTCCAGGCTAGGAGCTCTATGTTGAAGTCAGTCAATCAATGAATGATATTTATTGAGCCCTTACTGAGTGCAGAGCACTTGGAAGGAAGGACGAGGGTTAAGGACCGGTTCTTCTGAGGGTCCCCGCTTCTCTGTTCTCTCCATCCCAGCGGTCTCCCCTTCTCAGTCTGGCTCCCTCCCTCCCTCCCCATCACCCTGACAATTTACCTCCTGTGTTGCAGCGGTTGGATTGCGGCCCTGTCTGAGCTGAAAACCGCCCCGGCAGTCTCGATCATCATGATGGTGGTGGCCAGCTTCTTCACCCTGTGCTCCGTCCTCTCGCTCGTCCTTTTGAAGCGGGTGAGTGGGGTCAGGCCCCTGGTGGTCCCCGGCCAGCTGCCTCTGATTTTCATATTGTGGTTTTTCTTAAGGGCTGACTATGTGCCAAGCCCTGGGAGGAGATACAAGTTAATTAGGTTGGACGTCCCTCCCTGGGGGCTCCTCTTCTAAGTAGGTGGGAGAACAGGGACCGAATCCCCATTTTACTGATGAGGAAACCGGGGCCCAGAGGAGCGAAGTGACTTGCCCAAGGTCACACACAGGCAAGAGGCAGAGTCGGGATCGGAACCCAGGTCTTCTCAGTCCCAGACTTTGCTCTCTCCACTATGCCAGGCTGCTTCCCGAGAAGCTAACCGGGAAAAGGGAAATGGGGTGGGACAGGCAGGCCTACGGGAGTGGGAGCCAACTTCAGTCAAATGATGGCATTTATTGAGCACTTACCAGGTGCAGAGCGTGGTACTGAACATTTGGGAGAGGACCCTGCAGTAGAGTGGATGGATATGATCCCCACCCTCCAGCAACTTAGCATTTAGTGGGGAGAGGGACGCTAAATGAATTACAGGTCACGGGGAAGTGATAGAGTATTAAGATTGGGATAGTCATCCATTCAGTAGTATTTATTGAGTGCTTACTATATGCAGAGCACTGTACTAAGCGCTTGGAATGTACAATTTGGCAACAGATGGAGACAATCCCTGCCCAATGACGGGCTCACAGTCCAATCGGAGGAGACAGACAGCAGAGCAAAACAGAACAAAACAAAAACAAAAAGGATATAAGTGCTTCCACAGAGAGGAAGCTAGTGCCCAAGTGCTTAGCAGTTGCAGAAATGCAGAAGTGGCAGTAGGGTGGGAGGATAAGAGATTAATCAGCTTCTGAGGCCTTTTCCCCCCCGTTCCCCAAGACATCCCTTGGAGCCCTGAAGACACTGGAACCTGACTCAGGCTCTTAACTGTAAAGCGGAGGTGTCCTGGTGGCTTGGGCCAGGGCTTGGGGACAAAGGGCCATGGGGCTAAACTGTCCATAAGCCAGGCCGCACGGGGGGACCGAGGAGCAGGGGGTGGGGGACTGGCCGAAGGCTCACAGGTCTTCCTTTCCTCCCGTAGGTGCACACACTGTACCGCCGAACTGGCGCCAGCTTCCAGCAGGCCCAGGAGGAGTTCTCCCAGGGCATCCTCACCAACAGGAACTTCCGCAGTGCCGCCTCAGGCGTGGCCGCGTCTGCTGCCCGGGGGGCTTTCCAGGGGAACTAGTCCCTCCCTGGCTCCTCCTCCTTCCCTCACCCTTCCCTCCCTCCTCCCCACTGCCACCGTCCCCTCCTCCCCCTTCCCCTCCCGAGATGCACTTTCCACTGGTGCCTTGCTTCCTCGGCTCCAGTCACGGCCGGGAGTTGCAGAGTTGGATCTGGCTTTGGCTCCCCCCTTGACGCTTCTTGGTGACCAGCACTCCCTCCCACTCGACGTGTGGAGGAGAGACAGAACACTGTCTCGTACACAAAGAAATTAACTTGGACCTCTTCCTTCCTGTTTTTTTCCGTTCCTTTCTCCCTCTTTGGGCAGTGAAACTCAATTGCTGTCTGCTGCATTGTCTGTCTAGACCCTCAGGAAGTCACTTGGTGCCCACCCCAAGGCTGAGAACTGAAGTGGGGTCTCCGGGGCAGCGGGCGACCTTCGGAGAGTTTCCAGCGGGCTGACCGCCGGTCCTGGTTGGCCCTTCTCTCTTGCCCTGGGGCTTTCTGAGTTTTCCACCCGTGTCGGGGGCCTGAGGCGGGCAGAGCCTCCCCTTTTTGGGCCTCGGCATGTCCATCCCCTCCCTGCCAACTCTGCCCAGGCCACCACACCCCTTCCAGACGGGTTTGGATGGAGGGGCAGCAGTAAGTGAGCAGTGCCCACGGGTGGCTCTGGAGGTCAGCGTTGACTTCCCAGGAGCCCCTTCAGGGCGTTGGTGGCTGTTTTGGAACCCTAAATGGGACATGTCCCCCTAGCCCTCTCCCCTCGGCTGTAGCCTAGAGGTTCTCCACAGACAGCCCCGTGTTCCCACAGATTTCCACGCCATCCTTCCCCTCCCCTCAGAATAGCTATTTTTCTCAAAGTCACTGGCCTTAGGCAAATCTATCTTAATTCCACCCCCTTCCACCCTGAGCCCCTCCAACGTCAGGCTCCCAAGCCATTTCTTATTTCCGCAGCCTTAAGATAACAAAATAACAAACCCCTGGCTTTGGGTCTGGGGATTCAGAGGGTGAGTCCCGGCTGGCTGGGTTTCTCTTGTGCCACTGAATTAATGTGCAGTGGGGGGGGGTCAGTTGGGGATTGAGGGGAGGGGTGAGACGGTAAATTCAGCCATCAAAGCTGCTGCTGTTTAAGAAAGAGCCCATCACCCAGGGAAGGGTGTGTGTGACGTGTGTATAACTTTACTTGTGTGTGTGACTTTTCCAACTTGTAAGAAAGCTAGTTTCGATGGCCACTTGGCCAAATTTCTCTCCTGCCACAGCCCTCCCCTTGCAAGGCACATCAGCCATTCTTCCCACATCCCCTTCTCTTCCAGCCTCTAGCCCCTGCGTGAGGCCCCGGGGGTGCCGAGGGAGGAGATGTTCCCAACAGAAGCCTCCAGCTGCTAATTGCCAGATGAGGAGAGCAGCCAAAGCCAGGGACCGCTTCTACAGTGCTCCGCTAGTCAGAGGGGATTCCCTCCGTGCCACCCCCAGCTCTGGATCTCTAGAAGCTCCACCGTGAATCAAATTGCTACCAAGGACCGACTGGCTGCAGCCCTTGCGTTCCTGCCTCCATCCTTGCCTCGCCCCACTGCGGGGCAGCCTTAGGTGAATAGGGTTGAAACGGTTCCAGTGACAGGAGAGCAGAGCACTCCAGGGATGGTTTGGTTGGTCATGGTTCCGGCAAGTCTCGGTGGGGTGGTTAGGCAGCACTGGCTTAGAACTGGGTTGTGGCTTAATTGGGAACAGGCATGTCAGTCTGGTTTAGTCAAGAGGGCGGATGGTCGGAGCCCCCAGGATCCTTTACACCTCAGAGATGCGCTCACGCTCTCCTTCCCACTCCTCTCACCTTGTCTTTTAGCCTGAATCTTTGGTCATCGTGGGGTCTGTAACTCTTTGTCTTTCCCCTGAATGTCCCTATGTGTGGTGGCAGAAAATTCAATTTTTTTTAACCATCCCCCTCCCCCCCGACCTTTCTGAATTATTTTCTTCCCATGTAAAAATGTATATGTCACATTTCAACTTCTATGCTGGAATAAAAACCAAACAAACATGCAAAGGGGCCGCTGTTCCACCCAGGACCTGCCTTGGTCATCCCTAGGCAGGTGCTGGAGGAAGGGGACAGTGCCAGGCCTGGCCAAACGGCAGGTGAAGGAGAGAGAGAGGTGATACCAGTACCTGCTCTGGCCGGGCCTCGCTTCTCCCCGTACTCATTCATTCATTCATTGTCGAATTTACTGAGTGCTTACTGTGTGAAGAGCACTGTGCTAAGCACTTGGAAAGTACAATTCAGCAATAGAGACAGTCCCTGCCCACAACGGGCTTACAGTCTAAAAGGGAGGAGACAGACATCAAAATACATAAAGAGGCATCAATAGCATCAATATAAATAAATGTAATTATAGCTGTATACACATCAAAATGAGAAAATATGCATTAATATAGAGTTATAGATATGAACATATATACACAAGTGCTGTATGGCTGGGGGGTAGAGTAGAGGGAGCGAGTTGGGGCAATGGGGACGGGAGGAGGAGCTGAGGAAAAGGGCTCAGTCTGGGAAGGCCTCTTGGAGGAGGTGAGCCTTCAGGAGGGCTTTGAACAGGGGAAGTGCACTAGTTTGGCAGATGTGAGGAAGGAGGGCATTCCAGGCCAGAGGTAGGACCTGGGCCAGGGGTCCACGGCGAAACAGGCAAGAAGGAGGCACAGTGAGGAGGTAAGCGGCACCAGAGGAGCGGAGTGTGTGGGCCAGGCTGTAGAAGGAGAGAAGGGGGTGAGGTAAGAGGGGGCAAGGGGATGGAGAGTTTTGAAGCCAAGTTTGAGCAGTTTCTATTTCATGTGAAGGTTGAGAGGCAACCACTGGAGATTTTCGAAGAGGGGAGTGACATCCCCAGACTGTTTCTGTAGAAAGAAAAACCGGGCAGCAAAGTGAAGTATAAATTGAAGTGAAGAGAGAGAGCTCGAGAATGCCTGTTCTCTGGTCGCCAGTTGAGGAAGCTTGGCTATCTCTGGCGTATGACGAGTGGATTGGGTAGTTTTCTGTCCCTGAGGACGTCATCTCTGCCCAGCAGACAAGTTCAGTCTGAATGGTAGATAGGCAGTGGCCTTGTGAATCCTTCTCAAAGTAATAATGTTGGTATTTGTTAAGCGCTTACTATGTGCCGAGCACTGTTCTAAGCGCTGGATTCATCAGCTGTTCTGAGTCCACCAGAGGAGAATGTCAGAGGCAAGCTCCCTCATTTATTCCTCTGGTGGTATTCGTAGAGCATCTACTGTGGACACAGCACTGTACTAAGCACTGGGAAAAGGTGTAAAGAAGCAGTGTAGTGGAAAGAATTTAGTGGCCCAGGAGTCAGGGAAGCTGGGATTTAATGCTAGCTCCACCACTTGTCTTCTATGTGACCGTGGGCAAGTCTCTTAACTTCTCTGTGCCCCGGCTTCCTTATCTGTAAAATGGGGATTCAGTGCCTGACTTCCTTCCCCCTTAGACTACAAGCCCAACGTAGGCAGGGAACGTGCCGATCTAATTATCTTGTATCTACTCCAGTGCTAAGTACAGCCCATAGTAATCACTTAAGTGCCAGTGTTACTATTATAAGTCATACCTAGTCCCAGTATATAGGGAGATCCCAAAATATGTAGAGAGAGGAGCACTGGGCACACAGGGAAAGATTGAAATAAAAGCAACATCTTCCCCTAAGCCAACAAGGACACTAATAAAAACAAAAATAGCAGTCTATCACTGGCAAAGCTGACCCGGGATGAAGGAGGCCTGAGGGAGCATGTCATCTTGGTGGCTGAGAGGACTTTGGATGGGGCTGCTAGCTCCTTGGAAGTAGGGACTGGAATATGAAATTGCAGACTGGAAAAAAAGGCTCAGTGGTAGAATGGAGTGGAAATGGGACATACGCCTCAGGAATGAAAAACCACACACATTCCGGACCGGGGGAAGATCGCTTAAAGCTCAAAAACAGCAAAATGTAACCAGGGATCAGCCTTAACTGGCAGCTGAATACGAGTAGGCCATGTTGCCCAGTACTGTGGTGGCTACTTAATTCACTCATTGAATAGTATTTATTGTGCGCTTACTACGTGCAGAGCACTAAATAGCAAATGAGCTATAGCAACAGGAGAGGCAGACAAAGACCAGGAAGTAATCCTCCTGACTCTGCATGGGTAAGATGCTCACTGGCTTAACGGGTCTAGTTTTGATTGTTGCCTCCTGACCGAAAGATACAGAGGAATGAAGGAGGGTCTGTGATGTTTCTGGGCATTTCTGAGATTGGACGCCTGACTAGAAACCAGTGTCCATGGCAGTTGGCGGCAAGGATAGGGATTCTTGGGGCTCTGATCAAGTCCTCTGAGACTGTCCCTGGCTCACTCGTTGCCCCCATCCTATCATTTAGGTTTTGGTACCCCCAAAAGGAGTAGGACGCCCTTGGGGCTCAGCTAGCCGGTCCTGCACCCTCAAAACTGGCTGCTGAAGTTGGATGGAATGCCTGCTGCCCCCCCCCCCCCTTCCTGGAACGGCAACCTTCGGACGTGCATGACTCATTCGGGCGCTTTGTGGTTATAAGCAGATGAAACTATTCCAGAGACAAGGGAGGTTATGTCTTCGGAGATCTTTATGGAAAGAAATGGGAAAATGTGTGGGCTGGATGCCCTGCTTGTTCATCTGCTCTGAGACCGTGGCCTGCACCAGGTGACCCGTTAGATTGTAACTTCTTGAGGACAGGGAAATGTTATCTTGCTACTGTTTTAATCCATTAATAGTATCAAACGCTTACTATGAGCACAGGCCTATACTAAGCACTTGGAAGAGTACAGCACAATTACCAGCGCATTCCCTGCCCATAAGATTACAGTTGAGAAAATTGTAGGAGATGAGTTTGACTCTTCCAAGTGTATAGTACAGTGCCCAACTCTCTTAGGCACTTCTCAAGTGACACTGATTTATGACTATGAAAATGTCAAATGGTGGCCAGGGAAGCCTACTTAAGGTAGCAGTAGTAAAGGTAGGTGTTTAATACCTATTGGGTGCAGGACACTGTATTAAGTGTTTGGGGCATGTAAGAAAAGCAAGTGACATATTCCCTACCCACAAAGAGCTTCCACTCTAATGGGAGAGACCTACTTTAAAGTATTTACAAGCAATTAGCAAAATAAGTAAATACCTGAACGGATTTTCAATATACTATTGAATGCATGTATATTCAAGAGCACTGAGGAGAAATATAAGTAGGATTGTAAGTGCTAGAGGTTGTGGATGGGTTTATATGACTTGGGATGCTGGGGATTAATCAGGGAAGGCTTGTTGGAGGAGGAAGGTTTTGACTGATTTGGGTGGGGTGGGTGTTTCCAATCTGGGGGTATGAGTGAGTGCAAGGGCAGAGGCAGGCGTCTTGAGAGCAAGGTCCAGTAAGGTTGGCTTGGGAGGAACAGAAAGAGCAGGTGGGAGAGTAGCAGGTGAAGAGAGTGGATATGTAAGGTGCGGTGAGCTGATGGAAAGCCTTAAGGCCAAGTGTGGGGAGTTTTGCTTGATGCAGAGGGCCACGAGCAGCCATTGGAGAGTTTTGAGAAGTAGAGTCGAGTGATGCTTTAGGAAGATAATCTTTGGAGGGAGGAGAAGCTGGAGGCAGGGAGATCAGTGAAGAGGTTGATATAATAATCTGTGAATGACCTGGGCTTCTATCAGGGTGATAATGTTTGGGTGGAGGGGTGCAGGAGGGAGGTAATGTGTGGGAAGAACTGGCAGAAGTTGACAGTAAAATTACATGCCAGGTGTTGAGAAGAAAGAACTGGCCGCAGAGCGGAGACTAGGGCAGCACTGACTACCCTTGCAGTTATCGGATGTCCAGATGCCCATGACATGGCATGTGTTTTCCTGGGCACACAGCATAGCATAATGATGTCCAGGGAACATCTTGAGTCAGTCGATTGTATTTACTGAGAGCTTACTGTATGCAGGGCACTGTACTAAGCATTTGGGAGAGGGTGATTCAACAATGTAACAGACACATGCCCTACCCTCAATGAGCTTACAGTCTAGTGGGCAGAGATCATGTCTACCTACTCCACTGCACCTGCCCAAGTGCTTAGTACAGAGTTCTGTGCACGGTAAGATCTTGATAAACACCACTGAAGGGTTGATTTGAGGAAATTTGCTGGTACCTAGCAGATTTCTCCCGAGGGCCCCTGAGCCCTCCCATCTACTTGCTCCTGAGCTGTTGTCTATTTCCCTCCCAAGTCTCAGGGAAGAAGGCCGCTGTTTCCAGCTACTGGAGCTGGTAGTGGGACCTGATGGGGAGGGAGACAGAGCGCTGGAAAACATAAATAAAGCAGGATGTAAAAGTGTTTGGTACAAAGCTGGAAGAATGGTCACCCTGTGTGAGGGAGGGAGGTGGCAGATAATGGCCACTTACAAAGATGGTAATATAATAATAATAACAATAATGGTTTTTGTTAAGTGCTTCCTAGGTGCTAAGCACAGTACTAAGCGCTGGGGTGGATACAAGGTAACCAGGTTGTCCCACACGGGGCTCGCAGTCACAGATGAGGTAACTGAGGCACAGAGAAGTAAAGTGGCTTGCCCAAGGTCACACAACAGACAAGTGGCAGACCCAGGATTAGAACCCACGTCCTCTGACTCCTGAGCCCGTGCTCTTGTCACTAAGCCATGCTACTCAGTTATTTGTTTTATAAGACCTATAGTGATTGGTTTGGTACTTGAAGACACAGATAATTATGAGCTGGGCAAGTAGTAAACCACCGATGCACAGGTCACCCAGCTGGACTACTGGCCTGGATATCACCTGTCCCAGGCTAAGTAAAGGGGGACTCGGGACCACTGTTTTGCAGAACCTGAAGCTCAGACTTTTTTTAAAAAAAAAACTGGTATTTGTTAAGCATTTACTTTGTGATCCCTTGGCACACAACCTCCTACAAGCTTTGCTTTTGGTTCGAGGCAGTGCTGGGCTGTCACCCCTTTCCCCTTAGACTGTGAGGTCATGTGGGATCAATAATACGTCCAATGGATTATCCTATATTTGTTCCAGCGTGTAGAACTGTCCTTGGCACAGAGAACTTACCAAATTCCACAGAGGAAGAGGAACCTAACCTTAGCCTGGAGTCCAGCGGGGCAGGGGAAGACAAGAACGCCAACCCTGGCCGTCAATTTTGGGAACCAAAGCTCTTCAAAAGGAGTGAGGGGAGCTAAGGATTCGGAACGGGCCCGGCCGGACTCAAATCCAGTCTCCCAAACTTCCAAACCTGTGCTCCAAATCCGCCCCGCTCCAAATTACATTCCCCAGGCGGGGTCGAGGGCCGCCAGGGGGCAGCAGGGAGCGCCGCTTGAAATTATGAGGCGACGGCCACTAGGGGGCATCAGGGAGCACTGCTTGCAGTTCCGAGGCAGCGGGCGCGAGGGGGCAGCAGTGAGCGCCGCTTGTGATTCTAAAGCGGCGGCCGCCAGGGGAGCCGTAGGGAGCGCCGCTTGCAATTTTGAGGCGGCGGCCGCTAGGGGGCGGCAGGGAGCACCGCTTGCAGTTCCGAGGCGGCGGTCGCTAGGGGGCAGCAAAGCGTGGCGTTGGCGATGCCAAGGCGGCGGCCATTAGAGGGCAGCAGGGAGCACCGTTTGCAGTTCCGAAGCGTCGGCCGCTAGGGGGCAGCAGAGAGCGACGCTTGCAATGCCGAGGCGACGGCCGCTAGAGGGCAGCAGGGAGCGCCGCTTGCTAATTTGAGGCGATGGCCGCTAGGGGGCAGCAGGGAGCGTCTCTTGCAAGGTCAAGGCGGCGGCCGCTAAGGGGCAGCAGGGAGTATTCATTCATTCAATAGTATTTATTGAGCGCTTACTATGTGCAGAGCACTATACTAAGCGCTTGGAATGAACAAGTCGGCAACAGATAGAGACAGTTCCTGCCGTTTGACGGGCTTACAGTCTAATTGGGGGAGACAGACAGACAAGAACAATGGCAATAAATACAGTCAAGGGGAAGAATATCTCGTAAAAACAATGGCAACTAAATAGAAACAAGGCGATGTACATTTCATTAACAAAATTAACTGCAGTTCCGAGGCGGCGGCCACTAGGGGGGGCAGCAGGGAGCGCCGCTTGCGATTCGGAGGAGGTGGCCGCTAGAGGGCAGCAGGGAAGCGCCGCTTGCAATGTCGAGGCGGCGGCCCCTAGGGGGCAGTAGGGGGCGCCGCTTGCAATGTCGCGGCAGCGGCCGCTAGGAGGGCAGCAGGGAGCGCAGCTTGCAGTTCCGAGGCGGCGGCCGCTAGAGGGCAGCAGGGAGCGCCGCTTGCAATGTCGAGGCGGCGGCCGCTAGGGGGCAGCAGGGAGCGCCGCTTGCAGTTCCGAGGCGGCGGCCGCTAGGGGGCAGCAGGATGCACCGCTTGAGATTCCGCTGCCGCGTAGGGAGGCCCAGCCCGGCCCGGCCGGTCCCTGCCCCCGCCCCCTGACCCTTGCCCCTTGCCCCCTGCCCCCGCAGGCTCGGCGGGCCTCGGTGCGGGGCTCCCGCGTCGAGGTGGGGGATGTCGGTCCCGGGCTGGGGCCCCCCGCGGCTGGACGGCTTCGTGCTGACCGAGCGTCTGGGCAGCGGCACCTACGCCACGGTGTACAAGGCCTACAGCAAGGTAAGGGGGGGAAAACTGAGGCAGGGGGCGGGGGTCGGGGGGGCGGCCCGGAGCTCCCCTTCCTCCCTCCACCCCCCTGAGCCGTCTCCGTCCCGCCCCTCGGCCCCCAGAAGGACGCCCGCCAGGTGGTGGCCATAAAGTGCGTCTGCAAGAAGAGCCTCAACAAGGCGTCGGTGGAAAACCTGCTGACGGAGATCGAGATCCTCAAGGCCGCCCGGCACCCGCACATCGTGCAGCTCTTGGACTTCCAGGTCCGCACCCCTGACCCCCGACCGCTCGGGCACGACAGGGCGGCCACAAGATGGTCTTTGGGAAGGGCTTCCAGGGTGCGGAGCACTGCGCCGAGCGCTCGGACAGGGCAATGCTGCAATAAAATGGTATTTGGGAAGGCCTCACTGGGTGCAGAGCACCGGGCCGAGCCCTTGGACTGTACAAAACTGCAACAAAATGATGTATTTGGGAAGCACTTGGTGCAGAGCACTAGGCCGAGCGCTTGGACAGTGCAATGCAGCAACTAAATGATATATTGGGGAAGCGCTTACTGGGTGCAGAGCACTGGGCCGAGCGCTTGGACAGTGCAATGCTGCAATAAAATGGTATTTGGGAAGGCCTCACGGGGTGCAGAGCACCGGGCCGAGCCCTTGGACTGTACAAAACTGCAACAGAATGATATATTGGGGAAGCGCTTACTGGGTGCAGAGCACTGGGCCGAGCCCTTGGATGTTACAGTGCTGCAATAAAATGATATTTGGGAAGCGTTTACTGGGTGCAGAGCACTAGGCCGAGCCCTTGGCTGTACAAAACTGCAACAAAATGATATATTGGGGAAGCACTTACTGGGTGCAGAGCACTGGGCCGAGCACTTGGACTTTACAATGCTGCAGTAAAATGATATTGGGGGAAGCGCTTACTGGATGCAGTGCACTGGGCCGAGCCCTTGGACTGTACAAAACTGCAACAAAATGATATATTTGGGAAGCGCTTACAGGGTGCAGAGCACTGGACTGAGCTCTTGGACAGTACACTGCCGCCACAAAATGGTATTTGGGAAGCGCTCACTGCGTGCCGAGCACTGTTCTAAGCGTTGGGGTAGTTACACGATAATCAATGTTAAGCGCATACTGTGTGCAGAGCACTGTTCTTAGCGCTCGGGTAGATACACGGTGATCAGTGTTAAGCTTTTACTATGTGCCAAGCACTGTTCTAAGCACCGGCATAGATACGCAGTAATCATATTGTCCGTGGGGCTCACAGTCTTAATCCCCATTTTACAGATGAGGTGACTGTGTGCCCAAGGTCACACAGCAGACAGGTGGCAGAGCTGGGATTAGAACCCACATCCTCTGACTCCCAAGCTCAGGCTCTTGTCACTAAGCCACACTACCTCCAGGGTGAACATAGTAATAATTAGGTATTTGTTAAGCACTTTTTATGTGCCAGGCACTGTACTAAGCACCACGGTGGATACAAGCCTAGAACCCATGACCTTCCAACTCCCAAGCCCGGGCTCTATCCGTTACACAGGGTCTTCTGACTGGCAGGCCTGGGTTCTTTTCATTAGTCCACACTGTTTATTACAGTAAGTGAACATGTGGCCTTCCCCCAAGGAGAGAGAGGGTACAATAAATGGCTGATAGGGAAATGATTTGCATGGAAGAATGTTTGCATTAGAAAAGCAACTTGGCCTAGTGGAAAGAGCACAGACCTAGGAGTCAGAGGACCCGGGTTGTAATCCTGTCTCTTTCACGTGTCTGAGCAAGTCACTTAACTTTTCTGTGCGTCAGTTTCCTCAGCTGTAAAATGGGGATTCAATACCTGTTCTCCCTCCTATTTAGACCGTGAGCCCCATGTGGATAGGGACTGTATTGGATCTGATTAACTTGTATCTAGCCCAGTGCTTAGAACGGTGCTTGACGCATAGCAAGTGCTTAATAAATACCTTAATTATTATTCATATTCATCAGTGGTGTATATCGAGTGATTTCTGGGTGCAGAGCACTGTGCTTGGGAGAATCTAATACAAAAGAGTTTGGTATTCATTCATTCAGTTGTATTTATTGCATATTTACTGTGTGCAGGGCACTGTACTGAGTGCTTGGGAGATTACTAAGTAACAAAAACACATTTCCTATATTTACTCCAGACTTCAGCCGCCCCGTCCCCTGTCTGACACTGGCATGAGGTCGAGTACTTGTTGGACCCAGATTTTTTAATTTCAGCTTCTATCCCCCCCCACCTCCACCTCAGCTTCTGCTGCCGAGCTTCTTAACTCAAATGTGGCGCCCGCATTCTCAGTAGCCTGGGAAGGGGCTGTGGCACCTAGGGGGCAAGTAGGGCGAGTGCCTGGGGTCCCCAACTGCCCCACCTGGAGAATTCATTCCTTCATTCCTTGGGTATTTATTGAGTGCTTATTGTGTACAGAGCAATGTACTAAGCGCTTGAAAGTATAGTACAGCAATAAAGAGAGACAATCCCTGCCCACAGCAGGCTCACAGTCCAGAGGGGAGACTGACATCAATACAAATAAACAGGCATCAATATAAGTAAATAGAATTATAGATATATACATATATACATAAGTACTGCATGGCGGAGAGAGGGAAGAGACCTGGGATTCAGAGGGTCATGGGTTCTAATTCCGGCTCCACCACTTGTCTGCTGTGTGACCTTGGGTGAGTCACACTTCACTTTTCTGGGCCTCAGTTACCTCATCTGTAAAATGGGGATTAAGACTGTGAGCCCCATGTGGGACAACCTGGCTAGGGCGTATCTACCCCAGCTCTTAAAACAGTGCTTGGCACACAGTAACTGCTTAACAAATACCATTATTGTTATCATCATTGAAGGGAATGAGTCAGAGTGATGTGGAAGGGAGGGGGGCTGAAGAAAAATGGGGCTTAATCTGGAAAGGCCTCTTGGAGGAGGTGCGCCTTCAAGTAGTGCTTTGAAGGGGTGGCCCTTAGAAGAGAATGGCTCTAGGTGTGGGCACACTTGGCGGACTTCCATATAACAGCGCATATGATGTCAACTCGTTCCTCCGTGTGCTCGGAATGCCACGTTTGTTGTCACCTGCGTCTCCCCATCGGGTATTCCCGAGTGCCACCATCACGCCCCAATACCCACCCACACACCCACACACTCTGATTGAAAGGGTGTAGTTCTGTGCCCCGGGAGCCGTGTTCTGCTTCTGCTGGGCCCCTTCCCCAGGGCCCACCCCCATCTCTCTCCTCCGGCAGTGGGACAGCACTAACATCTACCTGATCATGGAGTTCTGTGCTGGGGGTGACCTGTCCCGCTTCATCCACGCCCGGAGAATCCTCCCAGAGAAGGTCGCCCGCATCTTCTTGCAGCAGCTGGGTAAAGGTTCCCTGCCCCCTACCCCTCTGCCCCGGGCCAGCTGCGTAACCTAGGAAAAAGCACAGAACTATTGCTGCGTGACCTTGGGCAAGTCACTAAACGACCTTAGGTCTCAGTGTCTTCATCTATAAAATGGGCATAAACTGCTTGTTTTCCCTCCCTCTTCGACTGTGAGTCCGAGTGAGAAAGGGTCTATGTCTGTATCTTGCATCTACCCCAGAACTTGGCACATAGTAAGTGCTTAATTAATACCACATCATCAATTTTATTGTTATTATTCTCCCTCCTGCTCTTAACTACCCTCTCCTGGCCCCAGCAACTCTTCCCCATCCAAGAGATCATCGCTTTCCCTTCTGAACCTTTTCAACACACCAGGCTTCCCTACTTAGACTGTGAGTTCCATATGGGGCCTGATTATCTTGTCTCTACTCCAGCGCTTAGTACAGTGCTTAACGTATAGTAAGTTCTTAACAAATGCCACAGTTAGTGTTATTGTCGATCACCCCCTCTGGGGCACGAAGTCCCCCGAAGACAGCTGTTTCCAGCTACTTTGTCTCCTGGATAGAAGGGGAGGTGCACGGGGGGTTCAGTTTCTCCTTCACCTCTCTGCCCAACTGTGTCCACCGTGCTCCTTTCCCCAGCCAGTGCCCTCCAGTACCTGCACAGTCGCAACATCTCCCACCTGGACCTGAAGCCGCAGAACATCCTGCTGACCTCTCTGGAAAGGCCACATCTCAAACTGGCAGGTGGGCGAGGGGCCGGCCAGCGAGTGGGAGTGAGGGTGGGGCTTGAGGGGGCCCAAGATCCTGTAGTTGCCTCCCCCACAGCCCCACCCAGGGGGTCCTGTGAAGCCACTCTGTCTCTAGTCTTCGGGGGCACCACCTGGGCCCCTATTTCAGAGTCTCCGGCAGGAGGGCAGCAGCTCTGGCCATGGGGACCTCCGGGATTTTAGGGTCGACAAGGGGGACCGAGTCTTGTCTTCAGCTCGTCGTGGGCAGGGAAAGCGTCTACCATCTCTGTTATATCGTACTCTCCTTAGTGCTCTGCCCACCGGTAAGCACTCAATAAATCTTCTTGATGGATCCATTGATCGGCCAGGTAGGAGTTGCTGCTTCTGGGCTGGGCTAGGCCTGTTCCCAGGTCCCAGGATCTCTCCCTAGCCTCTCCCTCCCCAGCCCTGAGAGCTGCCACTCCCTCTCTCCCTCTGTCTCTCCGCACGTCTCTCTCTCCTCCTCCTTGGGGCCTGAACCCAGCCCTTTCTGTCCACAGACTTTGGCTTCGCCCAGCACATGACACCGTGGGCCGAGCAGCACGTCCTGCGGGGCTCCCCTCTGTACATGGCCCCCGAGATGGTGTGCAGGCGGCAGTATGATGCCCGTGTGGATCTCTGGTCTGTGGGTGTCATCCTGTACGGTGAGAGCCATTCCCCTCTGGGGGGCTCGAGGGCAACGGGGCCCGGGGAGCGGAAGCGGTGGGGGCTGCGCCTGCGTACGGATGGCAGCGGGACCGACTCTCGACAGCGATCGGTGATGGCGGGAGGCGGCTGCTGCAGAGGGCACTGTCGACGGGGGCGGGGTGGGGCAGGGGCACAGCTTCGGATCCCAAAGCTCCCTCCAGCCACAGTTGGAAGTGGTGCCTGGGTAAATGAAGACCGGGGAGGAGAATGCAGTGGGTCTGGAACCAAACGAGGGGAAGCAGCCTGGCCGGGGGGAAAGAGGAAAGAGCCCAGGCCTGGGAGTCAGAGGATCCGGGTTCTAATACTGACTCAGCCTCAGACGAGTCTCTTAACGGCTCTGAGCCTCATCTCTAAAATTGAGATGAAATGCCTGTTCTCCCTCCCCCTTAGACTATGAGCCCCAGGTGGGACAGGGGTTTGCTTTGACCTGATTATCTTGTATCTACCCCAGGGCTTAAGGGTGGTATTTGGCAGACAGCAAGCACTTAACAAAAACCACTGTACAATTACTGGAAATTACTATTATTGTAATCCTGCCCCTTGGGCCTCCAGCCCCAGCCTCCGGGCTGGCCACAGTGCCGGAGAGGCCCTGGGCCCGTTGCTGACTGCCCCCCTCCACCTCTGACTCTCCCCAGAAGCTCTGTTCGGAAGGCCGCCTTTCGCCTCCAGGTCTTTCACAGAGCTGGAGGAGAAGATCCGCAGCAACGACGTCATTGAGGTAGGGCCCCAGTCAGAGTAGCAGTAAAAGTGGCAGCAGGAGGAGAAAGCAGCAGTAGCAGTAGTATTTATTAAGCTCTTACTATGTGCGGAGCACTGTATTAAGCGCCGGGAGAGACTATACAGGTGGGAATTAGTCCCAGAATCCATTCAGTCGTATTTACTGAGTGCTCACACTGTGCAAAGCACTGTACTAAGACACGTGGGAGAGTATACTGCAACTCTGAACAGACGTGTTCCCTGCCCACAACGAGTTTAACGATGAAGCAGCGTGGCTCAGTGGAAAGAACCTGGGCTTGGGAGTCAGAGGTCATGGGTTTGAATCCCAGCTCTGCCACTTGGCAGCTGTGTGACTGTGGGCAAGTCACTTCACTTCTCTGTGCCTCAGTGACCTCATCTGTAAAATGGGAATTAACTGTGAGCCTCATGTGGGACAACCTGATTACCCTGTATCTACCCCAGCGCTTAGAACAGTTTTCTGCACATAGTAAGCGCTTAACAAATATCAGCATTATTATTACTGTCTTGAGGGGAAGAAATACATTAACATAAGTAAACTACAGATTTGTACATAAGTGCTGTGGGGTTGGGAGGGGGGTGATGAATAAAGGAAGCGAGTCAGGGTGATACAGCAGGGAGTAGAAGAGGAAAAGAGGGCTTAGTCAGGGAAGGCCTCTTGGAGGAGATATGCTTTCAATAGGGCTTTGAAGGGTGGGTGAATGATTGTCCATCCAATTTGAGGAGGGAGGGCATTCCGGGCCAGAGGCGGGACATAGAGGAGAGGTCAGTGGCGAGATATGTGGGATTGAGGCAAAGTGAGAAGGTTAGCAGGAGAAGAGTGAAGTGTGTGGGCTGGGTTGTACGGGGTGAGGTGGGAAGGGGCAAGGCGATGGAGAGTCCCAAGCACAGGGTGAGGAGCCTGGCTGGGGAGTGGGGAGGGTCTGGGAACCCAATGAGAGGGAGAGGCTGCGCAGCGGCATGTCTGTGGATGAGCATTTAGCACCATGGATCTGGATCTGCCTCTAGGCTCAGACGATGGCAATTCCCCCTCCCACCTGACTCCAGCTTGCCACTGGGGGACATTGGTCAAGTCCTTTAAATTTCTCCATGCATCGGTTGCCGCCTCTTTAAAATGGGCCAAAGACCAGTGCCCTGTCCCTACCTCCCAGGGAGGTTGGGACTAAAGATTAATTCATTAAGTAGTATTTATTGAGCACTTACTATGTTCAGAGCACTGTTCTAAGACTACAGATGAGACGAGGCGGTGAGCGGGCTGGTGGAATCTCGGTGTTTCTGGTGGCTAGGCACCGAGGGGTTATCCCTCCCCTTTCCCAGCTCCCCACACGACCTCAGATCTCCCGGAACGGCCGGGACCTCCTACAGCGTCTCCTGGAGCGGGATCCCAGCCGGCGCATCTCCTTCCAGGACTTCTTCGCCCACCCCTATGTGGACCTGGAGCACATGCCCAGCGCAGAGAGCCTGGACCGGGCGGTGAGGGGATCGTGGGGCAGGGCAGGGCAGGACCAGAGCCCTCCCTAGGCCAGACTGACCGTCCCCCGCCCCCCTGTCCTCTCTCCACCCCAGACAGCTCTGGTCGTGGAAGCGGTGAAGAAGGACCAGCAAGGTGATTATGGGGATGCCCTCTCCCTCTACTGCAGGGCCCTGGACTATTTCGTCCCTGCTTTGCACTGTGAGTACTTAGTGAGAATCCCCCGGCTTCCGTCCTCCCCAGTCCCCTCCTGGGTCCTTGCAGCCAGAGTAACTCTGACCCTCCCCTCTGCAGTGGGTTATTGAAAAAGGAAAAGCGCCTCTTCAACCACAGCCTGGAGGTCACACAGCATTCCCTAGGGCCCCAGGGCAAGCAGCGGGAACCCAGAGGCAGGGGGATGGACTGCCTGATGTCCGGGAGTTGGCCAGGATTTGGTCAGAGCCCCTCCCCCTCTTTGAGGCTGTATTATTTTGCTTTCCCGGGAAGGGAGCTGCAGGGGATGGGGAGGGCTTCCTAGGGCCGGAGGGTCTCCTACCCCCAGCACCGACCTAGTGAACCCCCACTTCTGCTCCTCCCTTAGATGAAGTGGATGCCCGGAGGAAGGAAGCCATCAGGGTCAAGGTCAGTGAGGGGCGACTGCAATGAGAGGGGGGCTGAGGGAGGCTGGTCAGGGTGAACCCTTGTGGCACCGAGTATGGGGAGTAGTGCTCCTCCCCACCCCACCTCCGAGCCGCCTTGGCTCTGGGGGATGCAGGGTCTGTCCGAGTGTGTCCGGTGACCATCCTCAAGGTCAGTCAGTTGCCCCAACCCGAAACACCTACGAAAGCTGGACGAGTTTGGTTCGGATTGAGAACCCCAGGCTCCCTTGGAATGGGGCACACTCCCTGGCCCCCTTCCAGCGCCGCCAAAGCCAGCAGCCAAGGGAAGGGTGGGGTTACCCCCTCTCTACTGGGCTATCTCCCCACCAAAGAGACAACCTCCTGCAGGACCTGGACTGCAGTAGCCTCAAGTGGTAGGAAAGAGGGAGAAGCTAGTGAAGAGGCTTATGGGAGCAGGAAGACACTTCTAGTCTCAAAACATCTTGAGGGCAGGGATTGTGTCTGCCAGCCTCGTTGTCCTGTGCTCTCTCGAACTCTTACAATGCTCACTCTGCACACAGTAAGCGCACAGTGAATACTAAGGATGGTTAGTTCATAGCGCGGTCTGTGCCCGGTGTCTCCCTCTCCCCCATTCTCCCCTCAGGTGGGGCAGTACGTGTCCCGGGCCGAGGAACTGAAAGCGCTGGTCAACTCCTCCAACCGGACTCTTCTGCGGCAGAACAGCTCTACTCTTGACCTCCTCAAAGGTGCTGGGTGCCGCAGCACCCCTTGCTGGCCAGCGGGGCCACTTTGAGGCCTTTGCTCTCACGGCTCCCATTGCCCTCTCCTCCCTTTCCTCCTTGCTGTTTCCCAGCACCCCTGGACTGGACTTGGCAGGAAAGCAAGAGGGCTCCAGGCCAGTGGGAAGTGGGGATTCGGTGAGCTACTTGGGAGTGGTCTAGGTCCCCCCCTGCCATTAGAAAGTAGGATCCCTGAGGGCAGGGATTGTATCTACTAACTTCATTGTACCCTCCTAAGCTCTTAATATAGTGCCCGGCACCAAAAAAGCTCTCTATCAAGGGTATTTATTGAGTGCTTACCGTACTCTACAAGGCACTTGCGAAGTTAACAGTACATGAGAGTTGGTTGACACTGTGAGCAGGGATCGTGTCTACCAACTCTATTATATTGTCCTCTCCCAAGCAGTACAGTGCTCTGCACACAGTAAGCGCTCAATAAGTGCGATTGATAAACTCGATTGATCGCTACCCATATGGAGCTCGAAGAATACCAAATGTTGATTGATTAATTGGTCACCAGCTCCCTGGAATCCAGTGTAGGCTTATGGCCCGTTCCCTTACTGTGTAGCCCCCCCATTTGTCCTGATCCTGTGCGGAAGGAGGTCCTAATCATACCAGGCAGTGGACTTAGCAAGACCCTTGAGGCTACTATGGCACCAATGACCCCCAAACCCATTCATCCCACCCTCTTGAGTCTGAGCACCAACCTTGTTGTTGCAGAGATGGCTCGTGACAAACCCCGTCTTCTTGCTGCCCTGGAGGTGGCCTCCGTAGCCATGGCCCAGGTGAGTGGCTCGGGTGAGGGAGCCATGGGCGGGAGGCAGGTGAAGGGAAGAGGGGTGGGGCAGGGGGGGTCTCCACCCCCTGCTGTGACCCTGAAGACCCCTGTTCCACCCCCATTCTCTAGGATTGTTCCTGGCACCTGACCTCAGTCTTGACTCTTCCCCACCTCCCACCGCTTGCTCACTTTGGGTCTCCCCTCCTCCTCACCCCCCGCCCCCTAGCTTGAAGCAGCTAGTCCCTCCCTCTGATCCAGCATGGCTCAGTGGATAGAGCACAGGCCTGGGAGTCAGAAGGACCTGGGTTCTAATCCTGGCTCCACCACATGTCTGCTGTGTGACCTTGGGCAAGTCACTTCACTTCTCTATGCTTCAGTTACCTCATCTGTAAAATGGGGATTAAGAATGTGAGCCCCAAATGTAGGACAGGGACTGTGTCCAACCTGATTAACTTGTATCTACCCCAGTGCTTACAGCAGTGTTTATTACGTAGTAAGTGCTTAACAAGTAACATAATTATTGTCATCCAATAGACCGTGGCCTCTACCCATAGTCAGAGTCCTCCTGAAAGCCCATCTCCTCCCTGATGCATTCTCCGTATCCAAGTCTTGGAAATCTGTTGGCACTTGTGGGTCTTACATTTCTTTTCTGGGCTTATATGAAGTCAGTTGTACAGCCAATTAAATACATTGATTCCTTGGTAGTTACTTTCTGGCCTGTCTTCCCCATTAGAGTGGAAGCTCCTTGTGGACAGGGAATGGCCCTTGCTTGTTTTGTAGTTAGCCACTTAATACAGTGCACCGCGCCCAATAAGTACGCCTGTGACTACTGCTGCTTCCCTAGAGCTGTCACCGTTAATTCCAAGGAACTGGGATTTGTTCTAGGAGGAAGAAGGCAAGGACAATGGCGACATCCTGGATCTCTACCAACAGAGCCTGGGGGAGCTGCTGCTCATGTTGGCGGGTGAGTCCCAGCATCCACTGCTCCCTTCCTGCCCCCAGTCCAAGAGATCAGCTCGTCATTCATTCAGTCTTATTTACTGAGCGCTTACTGTGTGCGCAGCACCCCGGGCCAGGCTGGAACCCTCACGTATTTCCCCTTTACCTTGGCAGCTGAGCCCGCTGGGAGGAGACGGGAGCTGCTGCACGCCGAGGTGGGTGTGGGGGCTGTGGATGTCCGACCGGGACTCGAGGACCCTGGCCAGTCGATAGGCAGTGATAATTCTCTCCCGTTGACAGGTTCAGACCCTGATGGGCCGGGCGGAGTATCTGAAGGAGCAATCCAAGGTACAGCTGGGCTGGGTGGAGACAACCATAGAAATCTCATTATACCCCAAGGAAGTGCTTAGTACAGTGCTCTGCACATAGTGAGCAATCATTAAAACCATGGCTTGATTAGTTGGTTGTTCAGGGCCAGGGTGACCTTGACATCATAAAGCAGTTGTCTCTCTTTCCTTCTCCACCTACCCCTTTCTGTGATTCTCTCCCTCTGTTCCCTCTCTCTCGTACACACACAGATGAGAGAGTCCCAATGGGAAGCAGAATCTACAGACAAGGAGGGTCTCTCCGAGTCCATCCGGAGCTGTGAGTACACCCTCCACCCCATGGGGAGGCGAGGGACTTTGGGAGGGTTGCGGGGAGGGATCAGAGGGCATACATGGGGAGCAGAGGAGGGGCCAGCAGCCAATTGGGTTGGAGAGAGGATTGGGGACAGGCAGGACCCTCACCATAAAAAGCCCTGTTGTCAGGGGAGAGGAAGTGGCCAGTTTAGGGGAGCTCCTGACCGGTGTAGAAGACATATAGGGGGTCAGAGGGATGCATGGTCTAGTAGTCCCCTCCTGTGCCCACCACCCCTCCCAGTCCCCCAACCCAGCTCCTGCATACAAACCCAGGGAAGTTTCTCCAGCTCTGATGACTCCAGCCTGGGCCTCACTGGCCACAGGCCTTCATGGGGGCCTGGAGCCATGCTCAGTCTGAGTAACCAGGTCCAGAAAAAGTGGACAAAGTGTGTGAGAGAGACCCTCTCAGGGGCACATAACAGGCGCAGGTGCTGTCTCCCCTTGGCAGTCACGCCTTTGAGCCAAAGAGGAACCTGTCTGCTACAGGGAGGCCTGAGTGAGAGATGGGGGGCGGGTGGGACCAGTGACACGTCCCAGCTGTTTTGCAGGAAGAAGGGTACAAATAGAAAAGGGTTCCTGTCAGGTTTTGTCTGCCAGCATGAGGTTAGGAGATTCCCTCTCGAGGCTTCTGCATCTCCCACTGCCCTCAACTAGGTCTTTCCCTAACTTTGTTTTTCAATTAGATCCCAAGAACTTTTGGGTGGGAGGGGCAGAAATTCTGCTAGCCACACCCCCTCCCACCCCCAACCACCATACCTCTCTTAAAGTTCTACCAGTTTAGGGATGTCTCAGAGCAAACAGCCACACACCAGCGCTCTGACACTCTTTCTCTGCCTGTGGCCTTCTCCTCTCTGGGCCTCATCCTCTCAACCTCCCCTGTGGCTAGTGTAGACAGGGGATGAGGTTTCCACTGACAAAAGGCCACGACGGCTGCCAAAACACAAGTTTCCTTTGGGCAAGCAATCCCTCCTTCCTCCAGGCCCAAGCCCTCCTCAGCCTGTCTCTCTCCCTGCCGGGGGCTCTGGAGCAAGGAAGGGTGAAGCAGGCTTCTAGGTGTGAGTCCCCTAATTCTTTGTTCTCCTGTCTCCTCGGCTCAGCTTGCACACTGCAGTAATTCTCCAAAGGCCTGGAGTCAAACCATCGCCTGGAAGAGCAGCCCGGGGCTGCCGCCCCCACACAGGAAGACCTGCCTTGGACTCGAGGGAGGAGGTGGAGGGGACGGGGTTGGAATGGATGTCCTTTCTAAGTCATGTGGGAACAGCCCTCCTCCCCCTCACCTTTTCTATTCCCCTGAGTGCACATCATGATCTGTATTTGGTTTCTCTTCCGTATTCACTAGATTAAACCAGCAAGGACTGATGAACAGGGCTATGTAGGTGCCCTGACAAGGGACTTGGGGGCTTACAAGAATGGGGGGGTTTTGGGAGCCAGCCTAGGAACAGCAGATCTTGGGGTTATGGAGGGATTTCCCCGCACATGTGGGGGCATAGGGGGTGGATTGAAGGCTCAGTTTCTGAACAAGAGGCTTCTTTCACCAGAACCCCTTGCTTGCTCCCATGGGGCCAAGCGAGGATCTTGTCTTGCGGGGCTGAGTCCTAGCCCTGATGGTGGGAGTGAAGGGTCCCTTTGGCTTCTGTCCACATGCTGGCCCTGGGTCTCTGGCTAATCACAATTTCCCTCAAAACTGTGTTCTGGCAGGATTTTCCTGCTCCCAGATTTGTGACTTGCTGACTCTCCACAGCCCTCCCTGATCATCAGGAATCCAGTGCCCTTGATCTCAGGTGGGAATTGGGGAGCGGGGGAGATCTCTGACCTCACAATGTATCCCAGTCCCAACCCCATGGACCTCTCTGGTGCTGCCCCACTCCTCAGGCTTGCTAAAACCATCACCCCCTCAGACTCCCTTCTGGGGATGGTGCTGAATCAGACAGGTTCTCAGCAACAGACCTGAGTGCAGAAATGTGGACACTTTTTTTTCTCCCCTGGCATGCAATCAGGCTTGAATCTGAGTGTTTCTTGCAGCAGTATTCTGCACAGGGCAGAGCCAAGCATGATGAAAATAATTCGGGAGGAAACACTATCAAGGTGAAGCGGGACTGAGCTGTGAAGATGAACTGGCCCATTCTACTGACTGAAAAGGGAATCAAATTGCCTAGAAGCGACAGAGTTTAACTTAGACATTAAGCATGTGGTATGGGGTTAATGTCTTCAGGATGGGACCCCCAAACCTCTTGAAGTCCAATAATTCTTCATTTCCCAGCCCAGCCTAGGAGACTTGCCCCACCCCTGGTGTGGTTCCTGCAGATGAATAATGTTGAAACTGGAATCATTTAGCTGCCCCAGGTCCCCGCTTGGGTTTGTTTGGGCCTGTGACCTTCTCCACTGTGGCCCAGACAATCTT
The DNA here is from genome assembly GCF_004115215.2 of Ornithorhynchus anatinus. Classification (NCBI taxonomy): domain Eukaryota; kingdom Metazoa; phylum Chordata; class Mammalia; order Monotremata; family Ornithorhynchidae; genus Ornithorhynchus; species Ornithorhynchus anatinus. The sequence goes on from NC_041732.1 coordinate 13,943,688, forward strand.
GAGGGTTTCTATTTTGTTTTTAAATCCTTTAGGCTTAAAAAAAAACCTCTCGTGTCACATGATTGAGGGAGTCATCTCTCCAGAGAAATTTAGGTTACCCTAATATTTTAATTTATGATCTCCTTTCTGTCCATTGGTCACTCCCAGTCGCACAGGATTATTAGAGAAACTAAAAGGTTTATGCGGGATGGAGAGGGTGGTTAAGATGAGAAAGAGGTAAAAGAGACCAACAGGGAGACTGGGAGGTAGACCAGAAGGCCAGTGAGAGTTAGCTATAAATTGGTGTCACAGTGTTTTGCGACAATCATTTGGCCTTTTTTTTTTTTGAACTGGTAAAACTTCAGATCCTTTAATCCTGCAGCCTCCACCACCGGCAAGAGATTAAGGGGGCAAATCTCTTGTAGACCTCAGCACTTCTTACCAGTTAAAATGATGTGATGTATTTATTGCTTACTATATTAAATTATTTTCTAAATCCATTGCTCCTCTTTTTTCTTTCTCCTGGAGTTGGGTTACTGACCCAGGCTGGGTCACTTTCCCAAGTGAGGAATGAGGACCCTATGGAAAAGAGTGAATTCAAGGGCTGGGCTATGATAACATTGGTACTTAAGTGCTTACTATGTGCCAAGCACTGTACTTAACTCCAGGATAGATATAAGATAATCAGACTGAAAACAGTCCCTGTCCACTTGGGGCTCACGGTCTAGAAGGGAGAAGGATTTAATCCCCATTTTACAGCTGATAAAATTGAAGGCACAGAGAAGGGAGGTCACACAGTAAGCAAGTGGCGGAGCCAGGATTAGAACCCAGCTCCTTTAACTCCCAGGGCTAGGCTCTTTCCGCTACGGCACACTGCTTCTCATTACTGAAGAATGAGAAGCATTCTTCTATTCTTTTGAAAAGCAGCATGGCTCAGTGGAAAGAGCACGGGCTTTGGAGTCAGAGTTCATGGGTTCGAATCCCTGCTCTGCCACTTGTCAGCTGTGTGACTGTGGGCAAGTCACTTAACTTCTCTCTGCCTCAGTTACCTCATCTGTAAAATGGGGATTAACTGTGAGCCTCAGGTGGGACAATCTGATTACCTTGTATCTACCCCAGTGCTTAGAACAGTGCTCGGCATGTAGTAAGTGCTTAACAAATATTATTATTATTAATATTATTACTGTGGGTTCCTATTGGCTTTGTATTCCCTTCTCCCTGACCTACACCCAGCTTCAGTCTCCTTTCAGAAACAGGCTTGGGTGAGGTCCCTGAACTAGGATCACTATTCACTAATATTAGGAAGTATGTGTATAGGGGTAAGAAGCTTACACCGAGGTGGAGTTTCCCATTTTTCATTTATATTTAGTCACCCTACCCTCAGGATTTCTGTACATAGCTGTAATTTATTTTAATATCCGTCTCCCACTCCAGACTATAAATTCCTTTTAGAGAGGGAATGTGTCTACCAACCATTCATTCAATCATTGAGCACTTACTGTGTGCAAAGTACTGTACTAAGCACTTGGAAAGTACAATTCGGCAACAAATAAGAGACAATCCCTACCCAAAAACAGGTTCACAGTCTAGAAGAGGGGAGACAGACAACAAAACAAACAGGCATCAATAGCATCAATATAAATAGGATTATAGATCTATACACATATAAGTAGAATAATAAATATACATATACACAAGTGCAGTGGGGAGGGGAGTGGGGTAGAGCAGAGGGAGGAAGTAGGAGTGATGGGAAGGGGAGGAGGAGCAGAAGAAAAGGGGGGCTCTGTCTTGGAAGGTCTTCTGGAGGAGGTGAGCTCTCAGTAGGGCTTTGAACAGGGGAATTGCGCTAGTTTGGATGATGTTAGGAGGGAGGACATTCCAGGCCAGAGGTAGGATGTGGGGCAGGGGTCGACGGCGGGACAAGCTGGAACGAGGCACATTGAGGAGGTTATGCTATACCGTACTCTTAGAGCTTTATATAGTCTTCTACAGACAGTAAATGCTCAATAGTAAATACAATTGATTGATTATCAACACTGGTTGGCTTGGATGTGAGCAGGAAGACAATTGCCTTTGGGCCTGCCCTGTGCTGTTTGCCAGTGGGCTGGGGGAGCCTAGTGCTGATGCGAACAGCAGGTCTTCCTGCCACCCCAAGGCCCTCTCTTCCCATGCTAATTTTACCAGGGCAGTGAACGAGTTGGTGCCATAGCTTTGCTGCTGTTGGCCCCGTGGAAAGAGCACTGGTCTGGGAAGCAGGAGCCTGAGGTTCTAGATCTGGGTTGCCCTGTAGCTGGGTAAGGTGGGAAATCAATCAGTGGTATTTATTGAGTGCTTAATATGTGCAGAGAGCTGTACTAAGCACTTGGGAGAATACAATCCAACAGATTTAGAGGACATGTTCCCTGTCCATCACGGGCCTGCACTTGAGAGAAAGGACCACATGTGTTCTTTGCAATTTGTAGCACTCCTGCCTATTTGCTCAGCAGAAGCATGACTGGCAGGAACAAGAGAGGGCGAGTGGGCAAGTCAATCACACTAGAATCAACTCCTCCATGCTGCTTTCCCGACCATCGGGACTGACGCTCATCCATCAGCCCTGATGGGGGATTCCATAGTAGGTGACATTTTGAAATAATAATTGTGATATTTGTTAAGTGCTTAGTCTGTGCCAAGAACTGTAGTTAGCACTGTGGTCTTGTCTTATGCCGTCAAGTCGTTTCCGATCCATAGCAATACCACAGACACAACTCTCCCAGAATGCCCCCCTCTCCATCTGCCATCATTCTGGTAGTGTATTCATAGAGTTTTCTAGTTTAAAAATATGAAAGTGGTTTACCATTGTCTCCTTCTGTGCAGTAAACTTGAGTCTCTGCCCTCAACTCTCTCTGGGACCACTGCTACCCAGCACAGGTGAGTTTTGTCTTGTAGCAGATGGCCTTCCACTCGCTAGCCACTGCCCAAGCTGGGAATGAATTGGGTAGGCCTCTGCTTGACTCTCCCTCCCGTAGCCGAGACTGGTAGAGTACTGGAAACTCTCCAGGTGTGACCCTGAGAAGGGTGCACTGTGGTAGATACAAGATAATCAGGCCCCACATGGGGCTCGCAGTCTAAGAAGGAAGGAAAAGAGGTATTGAATCCCCATTCTGCAGATGAGAGAGCTGAGGCACAGAGAAATTAAGTGACTTGCCCAAGCTCACAGCAGGCTACTGGCAGAGCTGGGTTGAGAACCCAAGTCCTCTGATTCCCAGGCCCATGGTTTTTCCACCAGACCACTCTGCTTCCTAGTGGAAGCATGAGAGGGCCCTAAGCAGAAGACTGCTGCTATTGCAGGTACACGCCTTGGGTTCACTGCCCATTGTCCTGCATCCCCTCAGCTGGCTGGCAAAGCATTTAGCTGCCTACCATCACCCAGGTAGGAAAGTGCCTTCTCAATCCCAGAACCTTCCACCTTCTGCTGTAGGTGAGCTATTTCCAGACCCAGCCCCTGCCCTCTCAGAGGTAAGACTAATTCCTTCAACAACCTCCTCTAACAGAAATGGGGTAAGAAGTTGTCACCGGGAATGTTGACAGTCTTAACTGCATGTGTCCCCTGTGGCTAGACCAGTGGCTTCACTATCCCTATCAATCAATCAGTGGTATTTATTGAGCACCTAACTGTGAGCGAATCACTGTACTAAGCACTCGGGTGTGTACTGTAGACATGATGCCTCTCTCCAAAGGACTTACGGTCCAGTGTGGGAGACTGACTTTAAATTAAGGATAGAAGGGGCAGTGTGTAAGTATAGACGTAAGTGCTGTGGGGCTGGAATGAGCAGCAAAATGCATAAGGGGTACAGTCCTAAGTGTATAGATGATTAAGAGGAGAGAGTAAATAGGCTGGGGAAAAGAGAGGGTAATCGAATGGCTTCTTGGTGGAGGTGCACTTTGAAAAGGGTTTTGAAGATGAGAAGGATGGTGGTCAGTCAGATAAGAAGGGGGAGGGAATCCCAAGCTGGAGAGAGGACATGAGCAGGCACAGTGAATACTTGGGGGTCGTCGCTTAAATTCCCTCCTCTCTTCCCTCCAGGATCCTTTAGATTGTAAGCTCGTCCTCTAGACTGTAAGTAAACTCACTGTGGGCAGGCAGTGTGTTTACCAACTCTGTTAAATTGTACTCTTCCAGGTGCTTAGTACAGTGCTCTGCACACAGTAAGTGCTCAATAAATACCAACTGATGATGATGATGATGATGATGATGATGATGATCCCAGATTGGAGATCCTGGCCTCTCTTCCCTCTCCCCCTGATTAGGCCTTTAGCTGGGACAAGGTCATTCATTCAGTTGTATTTGCATGCTTCCTGTGTGCAGAGCACTATACTAAGTGCTTAGGAGAGTACAGTAAAACAATAAACAGACACATTCCCTGCCCACAGTGAGCGTACAGCCTAGAGACAGACATTAATTAAGTGAATAAATTACAGATATGTACAGAAGTACCGCGGCTGGGAGGGGGGATGAACAAAGGGAGCATGTCAGGGCGACGTAGAGGGAAGTGGGAGAAGAGGAAAGGTGGGGGCTTAGGGAAGGCCTCCTGGAGGAGAATTGTCCTCAATAAGGCTTTGAAGGGGGGCCCAGGGCCAGAAGAAGTCTTTGGCAGCATCCTCCATTCCCTAATGGGATGAGGTCTCGGACCCCTTTCCTTGACTTGGTGCTTCCCCTAAAGCACCAAAAGGGGGCAGGGAGATGTGACTCATCCATTCTCAGTCCCCAAGTGTTTCCTTCTCCCATTTCTCATCCCCCATTTTTCAGCCTACAGGTTTGTAACAGGCTCCCAGATTTCCAGCCTGGCCCAGTTGAATGAAATCAATGCTCCCCAGGCACAGGTCCTGATGCTGAAGCATTTTTTATTTTAGAAAAGAATTTTGCAGCTCTCTCCAGGCGCTGTGTTGAAAAGGTCCCCTTGATCATGCTGCTCTTTTTTTTCAACATAAATAAACGCTCCAACCATTCATTTCTGTACATTCTTTTGCCAGAAAATAAAATCCTAGCCCTGTACAATATTTACAAAGACCCCTGGAAGGGCTGGAGGCGGAATGATAAGCAAAGAGAACCAGTGGATAGAGCAGGGGCTTGGGATTTGGAGGACCTAGGCTTTAATCCTGGCTCTCCCATTAAACAGGAATACTTGTCTGCTGTATGGCCCTGGGCAAGTCACTTCACCTCTCTGTGCCTCAGTTTCTTCATCTGTAAAATAGGAATTTTACAATTCTAATTCCCTCTAGACTGTGAGCTCATTGTGGACAGGGATTGTCACTCTTTATTGCTCTATTGTACTTTCCCAAGTTCTTAGTACAGTGCTCTGCACACAGTAAATGCTTAATAAATACGAATTAATTAATTAATTAATTAATGGGAATGAAGACTGTGAATCCAGGGAATGTGTCCAATCTAATTTGCTTGTATCTGACTGAGCGCTTAACAAATACCACTATTATTATTGTTATCATTATTATTATTGTTATCATTATTATTATCAATAATAAAGTCAGCATCACCACAAGCTCTTTCGTGGGCAATAAGACCAGGCCCCTGTCCCTCCCTGGTTAGCTGGCCAACGAAGCTGCTTCCCAGCAGCCATGCTAATCCCTAGATTCCCATCCTGGAGCCTGCAGACTCTGGCTGCAGGCTGCAGGAGTTCTGTTTGCCCACTGGCCTTTCTGGTCTTAGCAGCTCCTAGTTGCTAGAGAAGCAGTGTGGCTCAGTGGAAAGAGCATGGCCTTTGGAGTCAGAGGTCATGGGTTCGAATCCCAGCTCGACCATTTGTCAGCTTGGTGACTTTGGGCAAGTCACTTAACTTCTCAGTGCCTCATTTACCTCATCTGTAAAATGGGGATTAAGACTGTGAGCCCCACGTGGGACAACCTGATTCCCCTTTGTCTACACCAGCGCTTAGAACAGTGCTCGGCACATAGTAAGTGCTTAACAAATACCAACATTATTATTATTATTAGTTCCCAACCCCAGATCCTATGGACTGGGCCTGGCACCTGACTGCCCCACCACCATCTTTACTTGGAAACCCCCTGCCGTTCCCCAACCTCCTGCAACTGGGCCAGGAGAGGGAGGAGGACGGGTTCGGGACGCCCCCGCTTCCCTCCCTGCAGCCCGGCCCTATAGCCCCATACCTCCCTGCACCGCCGAGGAGTCGGCCCCGTAGACTGCCCCTCCTTCCCCAGCCTTTCCTCATCTCCTCACTCCCTGCTTGGGAGTCAGAGAGTGTGGGTTCTAATCCTGCCTCCTCCACTTGTCTGCTGTGTGACCTTGGGCAAGTCACTTCACTTCTCTGTGCCTCAGTTACCTCATCTGCAAAATGGGGATTCCACGTGGGACAACCTGATGACCTGGTGTCTACCCCAGCACTTAGAACAGTGCTTGGTAAGTGCTTAACAAATACCATAATTATTATTCCCTCCCTTCTTCCCTCTCCTTCCTCCCCTTTCCTCTTCTCCCCTTCATTTCCCTCCCTGAGGGGCCAGGGACCATAAACTGCCTCTCCCTCCCCTTTTCTCCTCTTTCCCTTCCTCCCCAAAGGGGCAGAACCCTAAGGTTGATGTTCCTCATCTCCTCTGCCACCTTTCTCCTCTTCTCCCCTTCTGTTCCCTCCCTGAATCCTGGGCGCCAGACACTGCACGTCCCCTCCTTCTAGCCTCTCTACTCTCCCCTTCCTCCTGTCCCTCTCCCATCTCCAGGCCTTCACATCCTTGTCTTCTCCTTCCTCCTCCTCTCCCCTTGGCAGCCCAGGGCTCCGAGCAGGCAGCCGGTATGGTCTCTGCAGTGTGCCCAGGGGCTAGTTAGGCCTGAGCCAATCCACCCTGATGGCCGAACTCTTTGCCAGCTAGCAGATGAGGAGCTCCACCCTCTTCCCCACCCCCTAATCCCAGGGACCAAAGCACCCCAACCCTTACCAACAGGGAAAGAGATCTGTGGGATCCAGGATCCCAAAGCTGGCCCCGGGAGGACAGGAGGGCAGGGCGGGATGCTGGGTCTGAATGCCAATTTACTTGCTGATTGAAAGCCGCCATGTGAAAAGCCTTTTCTGGTCGGGTTCACTCCTTTTGTCTATGGGAAATGGAAACTAACCCAATTCTTCCCCTCCCACCCTCCCACTCCTCTCCCTGGCAGTGGCCCGTCTTTCAGAATAAAGAGGTTGAGTAGGGGTGGGGGGTTCCCAGATACCCTGAGAGTTACACAGTGTCACAAAGCCCCTCATGCCCTGGGTGAAGAGGATTAGGAGAGGAAAAAACAACACAGTACAGCATCCCAAATGAAGTTACGCACTCATTCAGACCTACTGCCACCCACCAGCAGAAGCCCTCATACTCACAAATGAACAGAAACACACATTCATACACATCCCTGTATAAAGTATGTGTGTGTGTAATCTGCTTAATTGTCTGGCTTCTCCTCTCCCCTCCCCTCTCCCCCACCTTACTCACCCACAGTTCTCTCCCCCTTTCCTTCTGCCTTCACATCTCCAAACCTGGAGCAGGAAGCAAACAGGATCTCTTGAACCCACCCTCCTCAGCCGGCAGGACCCAGAACAGCTTGGATTTAGGCATAAAGTCAAACCAGCCTCCTGTCACAATTCCCTTGCCTTTTCTGACTAGTTAGGTCTCAACTCATCCTCTGCCTCCCTGTATTTCTGTCTGCTCCTCTACCCTCCCTCTGGGCCTGTTTCCCTGGTTGCCAGTTGATAGCAGTGATAGCCTGGCTGGCCCCATTGCCCCTGCCCCTGGCCCCAGGTGTAGCAGTAGAAGTAATAGTAGCATTCATTCATTCAATCCGTCGTATTTATCGAGCGCTTACTGTGTGCAGACCATTATACTAAGCACTTGCGAGAGTGAAACAATTGACAGACACATTCCTGGCCTACAACGAGCTTGCAGTCTAGACTAGTAGTAAGGGTAGTCATAGTGTTTATGAAGCACTTACTCTGTGCAGAGCACAGTACCAACACTGGGAGAGAATTCACAGTTAGGAAGTAAACATGTTCTCTGTCCTTTGGCGGGCTGGAGGCAAACACATCAGGAATAATGAAACCTTAAAACCCAAGCTGGGCAAATGCACAAAATAAAATCAAAACCAGTGGGGTGCTGGGGCTAGAGGAGGAGAATTTCTGGTTCCTCAGGGCTCAGACTTCAGGGCACACTCACTGCCACAAGTCTTCCTGGGATTTTGCAGAGGCCTCATGTTAGGGGGTGACACGAGAGCAGTTTTATTTCCCAGCCCTGTGGGTGCAGAGTAAGCCAGGAGCAGGGACCCTTGGGAGGGAAGGTGGGGGAAGGTGGCAGTTACCACGGCTGCTTTTCTCAGCGGTGATGGAGGGCCTGGCATTGTGATTGAGCAAGGAATTGCTCAAAAGTTGGTTGGAGGCAGCACAGGGAACCCTGCGCTTGAAGGAGCAGAGGGGCCAGACACCCGGTCCTGAACAAATTTTCCAAATGCTGCCAGACTGCCAGAGGCTTCTGGGCTGTCAGCTGGCACTCAAGTTCACTGGGAGGGAGCCATCTGGTAGTTGGGGAGTGGAGGGAGAGGGGAAAGGAGCCTTGACTGGGGATGGGGAAGTTTGGAGGGGAGAGAAACTCTGAGCTCTTCCAAACTGCCCAGTTTATTGTGGTGTCTGGAATGAGGGTTGGAGGAAGGAGAAGGTTGGGAAAAGAAGATCAGCTCAGCTTCACCCTTCTGAATCATCAACTCTCACTTTGTGGCTGATGGGCAGAGTGAGGTCTGATGGAAGGGGATCCTGGCCTCTCTTCCTGGCTCCACCCTGACTCACTGGGTGAAGACTGTAAACTCATTACTGGGTAGGGAATATCTGCTATTTCTACTATATTGTATTCTCCCAAGCACTTAGTAAAGTGCTCTGCTCATAGTAAGCACTCAATAAATACTACTGATTGATTGGTTGACTGACAAGTCATTTGACCTCTCCAAGGTTTCAGTGCTCCCATCTGTAAAGTGGGAGTTATAATGCAATGATCAACCTTACAGAGGCTGCAGCGGGCTTTCCTGGAGGTAATGTCCCTGATAAATCGCTCTCACAGCTCGCCAGAAACCGTTTTGTCTTGAAGATTCAATGCTCTACTTCCAGTTTTCAGTCCGCAAGGTGCTGTGGACGCTGCTGTGGAGGAAGCCAATGAGAAGCCATTGGAAGATTTTGAGGTGAGGAGATATGCTCTGAATGGTTCAGGGAGATAATCAGAGCAATAGTTTGGAGTATGGACTGGAGGGAGGAGAAGTTGGAGACAGGGAGGCCTGAAAGGAGGCTGATATAGTAGTCCTATTCTGATTTGGCAAGTCTTTAAACTAGCATAGTAGTGGCTGGAAGGAATCATAGTGAGTGGAAAGGAAGGAGTGGCTTCATGAGTTGTTTTTAGCAGTAGATTGAAGCTGGGAGAGCAGGATGACAGTGAGGAGTTAGGGATGATGCCAAGGTAGTCAGGTTGATAATAACTATAATAAAGGTATTTATTAATTGCTTATTGGGTGCCAAGCACTGTTCTAAGCGCTGGGGTGGATTCAAGCAAGGTCTATAGTGTCTATATTGTCAAAAGTAGCCAAGCGGTTGAGAAGGATTTGGACTTGGAAACAACTGGACTTGGCCATGAGGAGGTCAGTGGTGACTTTGAAGAATGCAGTTTTGGTGGAGTGAATCGCTGGATGGAATCAATGACATTTCCAAGTGAAACAAGGAGTTATCTAATCTGCCTGAGCCAGTGACAAAAATAAATAGAAGCTGATTTGTATATCATTCACTATTAAATCAATCAGTCCATGGTATTTATTGAGCACCTACTGTTTGCAGAGCAGTATACTAAACATTTGGGAGAGTTAGAAGCAGCTTGGCCCAGGGAAAAGAGCGTAGGCCTGGGAGTCAGAGGACTTGGGTTCTTATCCCAGCTCTACCACTTGTCTGTTGTGTGATCTTGGGCAAGTGACTTCATTTCTCTGGGCCTCAGTTCCCTCATCTGCTAAATGGAGATTAAGACTGTGAGCTCTATGTAGAACAGGGACGGTATCCAACCTGATTGTTATATCTACCCCAGTGCTTAGTAAAGTGCCTGACAGAAAGCATGCACTTAACAAATACCATTCAAAGAAAAGCCATTCCTAGAAATATCAAATTACCAAGAAGTCATTCTAGCGCCCACACCTGCCACTTCCCCCAGAAGCTCCCAAAGCCTCTGGGATGTCAGAAAGAGCTGGTCCAGGTTGAAAGTCGGACTGAATCTGTCCACCCTCTCCCCATCTAGACTGTAAGCTTGCTGTGGGCAGTGAACATTCCTATCCCCTCTGTTATATTGTACTCTCCCAAGTGCTTAATCAGTGCTCTGCACACAATCAGTAAATATCAATCAATCAGTCATATTTATGACTGCTTATGACGTACTGTCCTAAGTGCTTGGAAGAGTACAATATAAGACAGTTGTTGGACACTTTCCCTCACACAATGAGTTTATAGTCTACATAGGGACACAGACATTAATATAAATAATACATACAGAGATGTATTTAAGTGCTGTGGGACTGAGTTAGAGGTGAATGAAGGGTGCAAATCCAAGTCAAGAGCGACACAGAAAGGAGTGGAAGAAGAAACTAGAACTTAGAAAAGGCCTCTTGGAGGAGATGTCCTTTCACTAAGGTGATTGAAGGCAGAGAGAGCGATCCTCTGATGCATATGAGAAGGAAGGACATTCCAGGCCAGAGGCAGGATGTGGGCAAAAGGTTAGTGGTGAGATAGAAGAGATTGAGGAACAGCAAATAGGTCGGCATTAGAGTGAAATGTGTGGGCTGGATTGTAGTAGGAAATCAGAAAGGTAAGGTAGGAGGGGGGTGATTGAGTGTTTTAAAGCTGATGATAAGGAGTTTCTCTTTAAGGTGGCAGTGGATAGGCAACCCCTTATGTTCCTGAGGAGTGGGAAAACAAGGACTGAATGGTTTTGTAGAAAAATGATCCAGGAGCAGAGAGAAGTATGGACTGAAGTGGGGAAAGACAGAAGGCAGGGAAGCCAGGAAGGAGGCTGATGCAGTAATCAAGGCAGGATAAGATAAATGTTTGGATTACTGGAGAAGCAGCATGGCCTAGTGGATAGCCCACGGGCCTGGGAGTCAGGAGGTCATGGGTTCTAATCCTGGCTCTTCCACTTGTCTTCTTTATGGCCTTGGGTAAGTCACTTCACTTCTCTGTGCCTCAGTTAGTTCATCTGTAAAACAGGGATTAAGATTGTGAGGCCTATGCGGGACAGGGACTGTGTCCAACCCAATTTTCTTGTATCCACCCCAGAGCTTAGTACACTGCTTACATAGTAAGCACTTAACAAATACCATAATTGTTATTATTAATGTGGTAGCAGTTTGAATGGAGTGGAAAGGATGGATTTTCACGATGTGAAGGTTGAACTGACAAGATTTGGTGACAGACTGAATACGTGGGTTGAATGAGAGAGATGAGTCGAGGATAATGCCAAGGTTACAGGCTTGAGAGACACCGAGGATGGTGGTGCTGTCTACACTGATGGGAAAGTCAGCAGGATAGGTTTTGAGTGGGAAGAGAAGGAGTTCTGTTTTGGACAATGATTGATGGATTGATTGATTGAACTGCAACCCTGGCTCCATCATGTGCCTGCTTTGTGACCTAGGGCAAGTCACTTCACTTCCCTAAACCTCAGTTTCCTCATCTGAAAATGGGGATTAAATCCTACATCCTCTTACCTTGTCTGTGAGCCCTTTATGAGACAGGGACTGTGTCCAACCTCATTATTTTGAATCTATCCCAGTGTTTAAAAAAATGCTTGGCACATATTAAGTGCTTAACAAAGACCTTAGTTTATTATTTTTGGGAATTAGTAGGGGCTCTCTCCTAAATTTATAGCTTTTCTTTCTCCAATGTCCTGGAGTGTTATCTGTAGGATAGGTTGCTCTGAGATCTCCTATGGGCTGTGCTACCCAAAAAGAGACCACCCTTCCCCCCCCCTCCCCAAGCCACTTCCTGCCTGCATTACACACAGAGACACACAGACACACAGCTGCCAGTCCTGCTATGCCCCCTCCCCACTCCGAGGGTAGGTCCAGCATCACCCCATGTGGACTCAGTGACCCAGGATCTAAGAATAACTACTCGCTTCCTGCCCCCGGCTAAGCTCAGCCACTGCTCAGGCTCCCGGGTTGATAGGCTGGCATGCACAGCTGTTGGTATTCGAGTTTGGAGGTCACACTGCTCACAGCTCCCCAAAATCCAGAGAGGGTGTCACGTGGACCGGACATCCAGGGCCGGGGAGGAACCTAATCAGCCTGGGTGCCAGGCAAGGATGAAAAAGCAGCATGGCTTAGTGCAAAGAGCATAGGCTTGGGAGTCAGAGGACATAGGATCTAACCCCGGCTCCACCACTTGTGTGTTGTGTGACCTTGGACAAGCCAGTTCACTTCTCTGTGCCTCAATTACCTCATCTGTAAAATGGAGATTGAGACTGTGAGCTCCACGTGGGACAACATGATTACTTTGTATCCACCCCAGCGCTTAGAACAGTGCTTGGTCCATAGTAAGGACTTAACAAGTACCATCATTATAATTATTATTACCTTGCCTCTACCCCAGGACTTAGCACAGTGCTTAGTACACAGTAGATATCATAAAGATAAATGTGTCCCTTGAATCATTATCATTAATAGTATAAGCTCACTGTGGGCAGGGAATGTGTCTGCTTATTGTAATATTGTACTAGCCCAGGAGATTAGTACAGTGCTCTGCACACAGTAAACACAATTGAATGAATTTATTCATTCGTTCAATTCATTCAAGAGTATTTATTGAGCGCTTACTATAATAATGTTGGTATTTGTTAAGCGCTTACTATGTGCAGAGAGCACTGTTCTAAGCACTGGGGTAGATACAGGGTAATCAGGTTGTCCCAAGTGAGGCTCACAGTTAATCCCCATTTTACAGATGAGGGAACTGAGGCACAGAGAAGTTGAGTGACTTGCCCACAGTCACACAGCTGACAAGTGGCAGAGCCGGGAGTCGAACTCATGACCTCTGACTCCGAAGCCCAGGCTCTTTTCCACTGAGCCACCCTACTATGTGCAGAGCACTGTACTAAGCGCTTGGAATGTACAAATCGGCAACAGATAGAGACAGTCCCTGCCCAATGATGGGCTTACAGTCTAATGGGGGAGAGAGACAAAAACAATAGCAATAAATAGAATCAAGGGGATGTACATCTCATTAACAAAATAAATAGGGTAATAAAAATATATACAAATGTGCAGATGAGCACAGTGCTGGAGGAGGGGAAGGGAGAGGGGGAGGAGCGGGGGGGGGGAAGGGGGCTTAGCTGAGGGGAGGCGAAGGGGGGGCTAGAGAGGCAGCAGAGGGAGCAGAGAGAAAAGGGGGAGCTCAGTCTGGGAAGGCCTCTTGGAGGAAGTGAGCTCTCAGTAGGACTTTGAAGAGGGGAAGAGAATTAGTTTGGCGGAGGTGAGGAGGGAAGGCATTCCAGGACAGCGGGAGAATGTGGCCCAGGGGTCGACGGCGGGATAGGTGAGAACGGGGACGGTGAGGAGGTGGGCGGCAGAGGAGCGGAGCCTACGGGGGAGGGAGGGGGGCAATAGAAAGAGAGAAGGGAGGAGAGGTAGGATGGGGCAAGGTGATGGAGAGCCCTGTAGCCTAGAGTGAGAAGTTTTGTTTCGTGCGGAGGTTGATAGGCAACCACTGGAGGTTTTTAAGAAGGGGAGTAACATGCCCAGAGCGTTTCTGCAGGAAGATGAGCCGTGCAGCGGAATGAAGAATAGACTGGAGCAGGGAGAGACAGTGTGTGCAAGACACTGTACTAAGCGCTTGGGAGAGTACACAGCACCAGAGATGATAGACATGTTCCCTGCCCACAGTGAGCTTAGAATCTCAAGGAGATGACAGACATTGATATAAATAAATTATTTATAATACATAATTTATAGATATACATGTGAGTGCTTGTGGGGTTGAGGCCAGGGAGAATATCAAATGCCCAAATCACACAGATCCAATGCAGAGACGACGGCAGACAGGAGAGGGAGCTGGGGAAAAGCTCCAGGAACCCTTCCAGGACCCCTGTGAATCCCCCAACCACTCAGGATTCAAGGGGTGGCTGGGCCACAGAGAATACAGAGAATGAATCCTCATTGCTGTGAGCCCCTGTCCCCTCTTCTGGGGAGAGAAGCTGCCCTAGCTTTGATGCGTCCTTTGGATTGGACAGGGCACCGACTTGACATCCATCTCCCGACCCCTCCCTTAGAACAGCCTCTCCCTCTGCCAAGCCACCACCCTTTCCCAATTCAATCCAGGGCCCCCGTTCCCCTAAAATGTCATGGAGGATCAAGGGGAGCCCCCCACATACAAACATCCCTAACATCATGTCACACCCCTGCACAAACACATCCTTCTCTCCCCCAACTTCCAATTAAACTAAAACACAAACATGAGAAGAGAAGGTTATCTGTCTTGATTCATTAAACCGAAAGCCCCTCCAGGGCAGAGACCCCATCTTTCTGCTCCATAAATTTTCCAATTATCCCAGTTGGACTCTGGGAGCAGTTGGTGAATGTCAGAGGTTGAAGCACTGGAGGCTGAATCCAGCCCAGCCCCACTGTAAACCATCCACCTCTCCTGCTGCAAAACTAGAGAGCTTCGCTCCCTTAGAATGGACATCTGTACAGCTGTTGGCAAGAGGCTGAAACCTCTCTGTCCTTGCCTGCTCCCTCCCACGGAACGGGGCACACCTCTTCCCAGGGCTCATCTTTCGGCCTGGGGTGATCCTGGGTGGGGAACAGGAGGCCCGGAGTGATTGGGTGAGCCAAGCTATCATCCCATTTCAAATCGGGGGGCAAGACCTCTCCAAGAAGGTTTACAGATATGCATTCTGGCTGATGGGCAAATTCTGCTGCCTTTTTGCAATCCCCTTTTTAAAAAATTATGGTATTTTTTTATGGCATTTGTTATACGCTTACTCTGCTCCAAGCATTACTAAGCACCAGTGTCTTGTCTTGTTTTATGCTGGCAAGTCGTTTCTGACCCATAGAGACTACATGGACACCTCTCTCCCAGGACTCCCCACCTCCATCTGCAATAGTTCTGGTAGGGTAGCCATATAATTTTCTTGGTAAATATGCAGAAGAGGTTTACCACTGCCTTCTTCCACGCAGTAAACTTGAGTCTCTGCCCTCGACTCTCTCTCCCATGCTGGTGCTGCCCAGTACAGTTAGATACAAGATAATCTGGTTGGACACAGTCTCTGTCCCACAAAGGGCTCACAGTCTTGTTCCCCATTTTACAGATGAAGTAACTGAGGCACATAGAAGTTAGGTGACTTGCCTAAGGACACTCAGCAGACAAGTAGCAGAGTCCTCTGACTCCCAGGTCCATGCTTTTTCCTCTAGACCATGCAGTTTCTTCTTTACTTTACTTTGCTATCTCCCCTGCTAGATTGTAAGTTTTAAACTCCCCTAGGGTAGAAATCTTGTCTATTAATCCTATGGGCCTCCTCCAAGCAATTTAAGTGCAGTGTTCTGCACATAGTAGGTGCTCACTAAATACCGTCGATTGGTAGCTTGCAAAAGGCAGCCCAGGGAGAAGAGAGAGTGAAGGGGAAGGTTTATTTTGAGAGTCTTTCTGAGGGTAATAATAATAATGATCATGGTATTTGTTAATCGCTTACCATGTGCCAGGCACTGTACTAAGCAGTGGGGTGGATCCAAGCAATTTAATGTGGTGTTCTGCACATAGTAGGTGCTCACTAAATACCGTCGATTGGTAGCTTGAAGAAGGCAGCCCAGGAAGAAAAGAGAATGAAGGGGAAGGTTTATTTTGAGAGTCTTCCTGAGGGTAATAAGAATAATGATCATGGCATTTGTTAAGCGCTTACCATGTGCCAGGCACTGTACTAAGCACTGGGGTGGATCCAAGCAAATCGGATGGGACACAGTCCCTGTCCCACGTGGGGCTCACAGTCTCAATCCCCATTTTACAGATGAGGGAACTGAGGCACAGAGAAATGAAGTGATTTGCCCAATGACACACAGCAGACAAATGGCAGAGGTGGGATTAGAACTCATGACTTTCTGACTCCTAGGTCTGTGCTCTATCCACTATGCGATGGGAGGTGACCTTGGGCAAGTCAGTGCACTTCTCTGTGCCTCAGTTACCTCATCTGTAAAATGGGGATTAAGATTATGAGCCTCATGTGAAGACAAGGACTGTGTCCGAACTATTTAGCCTTTATATACCCAGTGCTGAGTACAGTGGCTGGCATTTAATAAGCACTAAACAAATACCATAAAAAAAGAGAAAGGTGGAGAGAGAGGCTGAGGAGGATGAATTAGGTTGATAGATAATGAGATGCAGTTTGGTCTAATGGAAAGAGCACGAGTAGTAGTAGTGGTTTTTATAAGGGCGTCCTGTGTGCAAAGCACAGTGCTAAGTACATTATATATGTGTTATGATATTTATAAAGTGCTTACTATGTATCAGGAACTGTACTTAATGCTGAGGTAGAAATAAAGATGTCCCACATAGATCACAGGCATGGGAGGTAGAAGGATCTGAGTTCTAATCCTGACTCTGCCACTTGTCTGCCGTGTACCCTTGGGCAAGTCACTGAACTCTCTGTGTTGCCATTAACTCATCTGTGAAATGGGGATTAAGACTGAGCTCCATGTAGGACAGGGACTGTGTCCAACCCAATTTGCTTGCATCCACCCCAAAGCCTTGTACAGTGCCTGACACATAGTAAGTGCTTAACAAATACCACAATTATTAGTAGTAGTATTATTAGGGCTCACAGTCTCAATCCCCATTATATAGATGAGGGAACTGAGGCACAGAGAAGTTAAGTAACTTGTCTAAGGTCACATTTTAGACCATGAAGCAGACAAGTGGTGGAGTCGGGATTTGAACCCAAGTACTTTTGACCCACAGGCTCATGCTCTAGGCCATGCGGCTTTTAGGTGAGAATTAGACATGGTCCCTTGGCTCCCAAAGGAGCTCACAGTCTAAGAATAAAGGGGAGAAGACACTGGCAACAGACACCTAATGACAAATAAAATTATATAAATATGAAAACATACACAGAAAATAAAATCAGCCAATAGAGTACTGTCGCTAGAGGCATAAGAAGAAGGGAAGGTGAGTGGGGCAGAGAGACAGGAGACCTGGGTTCTAATCCCAGCTCTGTCACTAGCCAACTATGTGATTTTAGGCTAGTCACTTACCTGCCCTGAGTTTCAGTTCCCTCATCTGTAAAATGGAGATTAGATATCTATGGTGAGGTGGATAGAGCACGGGCCTGGGTGTCAGAAGGTCGTGGGTTCTAATACCGGCTTAACCAATTATCTGCTGTGTGATCTTGGGTATGTCACTTCACTTCTCTGTGCCTCAGTTACTAATCTGTAAAATGGGGATTGAGACTGTGAGCCCCATGTGAGACAGGGACTGTGTCAATCCAATTTGCTTGTATCCACCCCAGTGCTTAGTTCAGTGCCTGGCACATAGTAAGTGCTTAACAACTACCACAGTTATTGTTATCATTATTACTTTATGGTATTTGTTAAGCACATATTATGTGCCAAGCACTGTACTGAGCAATGGAGGAGATACAAGGCAACCGTTTTGGACACAGACCCTATCCCACGGGGGGCTCGCGTTCTTAATCCCCATTTGCAGATAAGTTAACTGAGACACAGAGAAATTAAGTGACCTGCCCAAGGTCATAGCGTAGACAAGTGATAGAGTAAGGATTGGAAACCAGGTACTCTGACTCCAGGACCTTGCACTATCCACTAGGCCATGCTGCTTCCATCTTACATTGTAAGAACATGTGAGACAGAGATTGTGTCTGATTTAATCACTCTGTATCTACCCCAGCCCTTAGCTCAGAGTAAACTCTTAATAAATTCTGTGGTGATTATAATTGGTAGCCTCATCCTAGAGTAGCAAACTCAGCACCTCATTCACCAGTGCTCCCTCCCCCCCGATTCACACACACACTGAGACACTGCTCCCTCCTCAGTGCTCTCCTTATCCCACTCCCCTGGAGATACAATTCCACTCTCCCCCGACCCCCAAGAGAAGTTTCTCTCATCCTTCCTCTTTCGCCTCCTACACACAACAGCAGATGGGCCCCCCAAGAGCCAGCTTGCCTCTCCCCCTTCCCTAGACACAGATCTGTTTTTCCCCAAAGCATCAAAACAACCCTTCTTTGGATCTGGTCTCTAAAAAACTCGGAAAAGAGTAGGTGATCCAGCAAGGATCGGAGGGTGGATTTCCAACCCCAGCAGGGAGTGTTTGAGTAAAGCCTTTGCCAGAGGTAGAAAGGCAGGGGAACTCAGTCCCCAAATTCTCTGTTCCCGGTGGCAGGTTGTGTCTCCAAACCTGGCAGGGAGTGTTTGAGAAGGTCCTTGCCAGAGGTGCAAAGGGAAGGAAACTCACTCCCACAGATTCCTGCCCCTATGTAGCCACATCAATGAACAGTCTCATAGCACGGGTCCCCAGAGTGCTCATTTCCATTTCCAGAACTGGTCTCTGTTTCCTCTCTGTAGAGCGTCGACTTTCTCTGGGGCAAGGGAAGGAGGTGGTGAGGAGGCAGGACAGAGGGAGAGGCAGCGAGGTCTAGTGGAAAGAACATAGGACTGGACATCAGAGGACCTGGGTTCCAATCTCGGCTCTTCCACTTGTCTTCTGTGTGACCTTGGGTAAGCCACTTCATGTCTCTGTTCCTCAGTTACCTTGTATAAAATGAGGTTTAAGACTGTGAGCCCTCTGTGGAACAGGGACTGTGTCCAGCCAGATTATCTTGTATCTACCCCAGCACTTAGTACAAGGGATTTTGAGGCTGTCTCACAGTCCAGGTCTGGATCACTAAGCGTCTGTAAAAAGTACAGGAGAGGAGGGAACTCTTGGCTGGATTTTATTTACTACGACGGGATAGTAGATATGTTACAAAATAAAAACTAAACTTGAGTGGGGAACAGAAATGTTGCATGATTTGGGAAGCCCCCTGGTGGAAAAATGTTGGTTTTATATTCATTCATTCATTCAACCATATTTATTGAGCGCTTACTGTGTGCAGAACACTGTACTAAGCACTTGGAAAGTACAATTCAGCATTAAAGAGGGACAATCCCTGCCCACACCAGGCATCCCCTGGTATGATTTGACCTCAGCACCCTATAGGGAGAGACCCTTGGGGAAATCCTCTATTTGCTTTCAGTGTTATGCCCTATCACAATTTGAGGTTATAATTATGATTATTTTTAATAATCATAGTCAGTATATTTGTTAAATGCTAACTGGGTGTCAAGAGCTGGGATAGATACCATTTAATCAGGTTGGACACAGTCCCTGTCCCACATGAGGCACACAGACTAAGTAAGTTGTAGTAGGGAAGGGCTTGAAGAGGTTACCCCAACCCGGATGTCTGTCCCTGAGGGAGACAGTAATCCTTGGAAGTCCAGGACCTCTGAGATTGGATTCCAGCTCTGGTCCTGAGTCATGGGCAGAAAGACCCTTCCTTTGGTCAATCAATCAATCAATCAATGGTATTTATTGATCATTTGCTCTGCCCAGAGAACTATATTAAATGTCTGGGGAAAAGTACAATATAATAGACCTGATCCCTGCCCACAAGGAGCTTAGGGTCTAGTGGAGTAGACAGACATTGAAATAAATTACCAATAGGAGAAATAATAGCGTATAAGGGTATAAGAGTAGAGTATAAGGAGGGGGTGAATATCAAAGTGCTAAAGGGGTTCTCAGTCAAGTGCCTAGTTGACAGTGAAGGGAGGGGGCTAGGAGAAGTGAGGGCTTTGTCAGTTCCTTCTCCCCTAATCCCCCTCCTGTGTGACAGGAAGACTATCCCTGATCTCCTTCCTCCTCCATCCTTCCCAGAGCTATTTGGAGGCTAAGTGGGAAGTGGTTTGGGATTTCCAGAAGGCGGTGACTGGGTAGATGCCACAAAGAGAGAGGGAGGAAGGGTAGAGACAGAAAGAGAGAGGGAGAGAGTGTGTGTGTGTGTGTGTGTGTGTGTGTGTGCCTTTGGGAAAGGGCTGGGAACATCACAGAATAACACAGAGAGAGGGCCTGAATTCAGGTTTCTGAGGACTTTACGGGAATCAAGGGTTCACTCCCTTAATCAAGGGAAGGGAAACACAGAAATCTTACAGAATCAGGAGAGGGGCAGGATCGTGGTCCTGTGAATCAAAGCTGAACCTCTGGCTCAAAGAATTGTGCCCCAAATCATCCCATGAGTCCCAGAACCAACCAGTACCTCTGGGCCTCCTGGGGTGCCTTGGCAGGGTTTCTAGGGTTTGCTGAGGAGTCCTGTGGTTATGACCTAGCCTCATAGAGTTTGGTTGGGAAACAGAGAGACAACAGCTGATTGACACCCATTCCATCTCCCTAGGGCATATTCCCTTCTGAAATCTCACCTCTTCAAGGAGGTCTTCCCCAATTTATTTTCCATTTCTCCCTCTTATGTCCTCCAGTGCCATGTCAGCACATCCAATCATCCAAGCACTTAACCACTCATAACCCTGCATGGCACTTAGATATCTTTTACACTCTGTTGCTTCCTTTCCTCTTTAATTTACATCAATGTCTTTCTCTCCAACTATAGTATCAGCTCCTTGAGGTCAGGGATTGTGTCCACTATTTCTATTGCACTCTCCTAAGTGCTTAGGACAGAGTTCCACACATAACAGATGCTCAGTGATTAAATACTATTGATTGAAATGTGTAGGGCAAAGCCTTGGCAGAACAGGGTGGTTGGGTGCCCATGATAGGATACAGGGGATTGGAGAATGAGGGATGTGAGGAGCTGGGCCCGTCATACTCCCTGAGCACTCCATTCTGGTCCTCTGCTCGGCTGGATCTGGGGACCCCAGACTCGTTCCCCACACTAGGGGAATTAGTCCTGGAAATGACAGCATTATAGGTTAGGAGATGATAAGGTACCAGAGGAGGGGTCGTTGGGAGTGGCGGTCTTTCGATGGTTTGTGTGGATACGCGTGCCTGGAGGTGCTGTTGGGGAATCTGTGGGAATGATCATGGCTGTGGGTGGTGGATGTTTCTGTGTTAGTGCTCGGGAATGCGGATGGGTGTGTCTCATGGCAGAATGAATGATTGAGAGTCTGAGGAGATATCCAGAAGCAGGGAAGGGGAGGTCTCTGGGTCCTTGTTTCAGCTGAGGAAAGGTGAATTTGCGTGTGCCCAGTGATCTAAGGAAATTGCAATGTATTCAATGTGTGTTAGGATGTATATAATAATAATTACAGTATTTGTTAAGCAATTATCACATGCCAAGCTTTGTACTTAGTTCTGGGTAGCTCTAACACAGTCCCTGTCCCACATGGGGCTCATAGTCAAAGGGTGAGGGAGAACAGGTGAGAAAATGGAGGTTAAGTGATCTGCCTAAAGTCATATAGCAGGCAACTGGCAGAGCCAGGATTACAACCTAGTCCTACGCTCTTTCCAGCAGGCCATACTACCTATCTGTGTGTCTGGGTTTGTGCCCAACTATTAATGATGGAAATTTATGTCTCAGTGAGTTTAAGTGAATGGGTATTTTTCTCTGCATTTGTGTGTCAGTGGCCTTCTGTATGCATCTGTATGGGAACATGGACCTTTGTGGGGGGGTGTCAGTGGCTGAGCTGATGAGCTTTGTTAGGGCAGGATCATGTTTATTTACTCTGTTGTACTCTCCCAAGTGTTTAGTACAGTGCTTAGCAAATGGTAAGTGCTCAGGACATACCACTGATGATAATGAGAAGCAGCATGATGTAGTGGATAGCAAATGGGTCTGGGAGTCAGAAGGTCAGGGGATTAAATCTCGGCTCTGCCACTTCTCTGCTGTGTGACCTTGGGCAAGTCACCTTTCTTCCCTGGGCCTCAGTTTTCTCATCTGTAAAATTCATTCAGTAGTATTTATTGAGCGCTTACTATGTGCAGAGCATTGTACTGAGCACTTGGAATGTACAATTCGGCAACAGATAGAGACAATCCCTGCCCAATGACGGGTTTACAGTCTAATTGGGGGAGACAGACAGACAAAAACAATAGCAATAAATAGAATCAAGGGGGTGTAAAATGGGGATTGAGACTGTGAGCCCCACTTGGGACAGGGACTGTGTCCTATCCGATTTCCTTGTATCTACCCCAGTCCTTAGTACAGTGTCTGGCATATAGTAAACACTTAACAAATGCCATTATGATGATGATGATGATGATGATCTGCACCGTAATTTAGGGCCAGAATGTTATGCTCTGAACTGGTCCACTTGGTGATTCAGTCCTCACTTAGTGAACATGACCCCAGCTGACCATTCCCAATATAAAATTAAGGTTTGATTGGGAGGCAAAGGCTGTTTGTCAGTGGGAGTTTTTGTGTGGGCATGACAGCCTGCATGTGTGTCCCCCCTCTGGTAATGTCTATGGCAGTTTCATTATCTGATCTCCCTGGGGGCAGGATGACAACAAGCACAAGAGGTGGACAAAACAGTGCTTTCCCTTCTCAGCTATCTGTCCTTGGGGAGCAGAGCCTGCCTGCAGTACTGGGGGGCTTCACATCAAAGCCCCTTCAGGCCTGTAACATTAGGGCCAGCTCTTCAGGGGTGGACAGAGTTGGGGACCTCTGTCCGGGTCAGAGTGACTCCTGTCCTGTCACCAAGAAAGGAGATAAGTGTGACTGGAGAATAAACACAAGGGGTCCAGGGGGCAGGTGTCGGGGGTGGAGATGAGGGAGGGTAATGTGACCCAATTCAAAGGATGGAGAGAGGAAAGGAGGAACCAGATGTGGGTTTCAAGGGCTAACTATTCCCACTGTCCAAGGGGAAGAGAGGTTTTAATCTCTCCCCTGGATGTGACCCCCGAGCATCTCTGATCATATCCCTGACCCACCAACCCCAACTGGTCACATGGCAGGACTGGGATCACCGCCTGGGAGGATCACATGACCACACACTTCTCAGCCGACTGTTTCAAGTCCTCCAGCGTGGCCTGGGCCCTGTCCTTGATGGAATCAAGGTCCAGGGTGGGGATGTTGGCCAGCTGGCCAATGACCGAGTTTTTCTCCTCTTCCTCGTTGTCCTCCTCAATCATCTTGGCCAGCTCCTTCGGCAGCTCCACATCACCCCCAGCCAGCTGAATCTGGTTATCGTCCATCTCATTCTGCCAAGAAGAGGTTAGGGCAGGATTAGGGAAGGAGTTAGAAGGGTCAGGATTAAAGAGATGAGAGGAGGTCCCTCATTCAGCGTGGCTCAGTGGAAAGGCCCGGGTTTAGGAGTCACAGGTTGTGGGTTCTAATCCTGCCTTTGCCACTTGTCAGTTGTGTGACTTTGGGCAAGTCACTTGACTTCTCTGTGCCTCAGTTACCTCATCTGGGGATGAAGACTGTGAGCCCTATGTGGGACAATCTGATTACCTCTTATCTACCCCAGCGCTTAGAACAGTGCTTGGAACATAGTAAGCACTTAATAAATACCAACATTATTATTATTATTCAGCTGAAAGGGGGAAATGGACTGACTTCTCAAGATTCTGGGCAAGTGGTCTCCCCTTGATCCTCAGTATCCCCTTCCAGGAGGCAAGCAAACTGATGAGGTCCAGGGAAGGGGGTCCTGCACCCCAGCAGAACTCAGAGTGGAACCCCCATTCTGTCCATGTTGAGCACTGGATCACATCTCACAGCATCTAAATGGAAGTCCTTTAGAGACAGTTGAAAACTTAGAAAAAGATACATTTCCCCTTCCCTTCCCTTCCCTTCCCTTCCCTTCCCTTCCCTTCCCTTCCCTTCCCTTCCCTTCCCTTCCCTTCCCTTCCCTTCCCTTCCCTTCCCTTCCCTTCCCTTCCCTCCCTTCCCTCCCTTCCCTTCCTTCCTCCCTTCCTTCCTTCCCTTCCTCCCTTCCTTCCCTCCCTCCCTTCCCTCCCTCCTCCCTCCCTTCCCTCCCCCGCAGCTCCCTCAAGAATTTAAGATAAAGCCTCAAGAATGCTTTGGGAGACTGTGTTGTAAGGAACAAGATAATAACTAAGTGCCACTGACTCTCCCTTCTCTCACTACCCTCCTGTCTCTCCTGTTCCCCACACACTGGATTTTCTTGGAGGCAAAAACCTCCCGTACATGAGAACTGTGATGCTTAGGGTTAAAGCATCCATTCAACACCAGCTAACCATAAAATATAAGTCTGAAAAATCAGTTAAAGAATTTTAAAAATGGGGATAGGCCTAAAAGGAATTAAGCTGCAAGAAAATAACACTTAGACTGCAAGTCCAATGTGGGACAGGGACTGTGTCAAATCTTATTAATTTATAACTGTCCCAGTGCTTAGAATAGTATTTGACTCTTAGTAAGTGATTAAATATAATAACAATAATAATAATAAAATACAGAATGGATACTCCATCCCACTTCCCTAGGCCTGCTACTGCTGTTCATTAGAAGTGACAGCCCTCCTGGAGGGCTGAGCAAGGGGCACAGTCAGAAGACAGGGTCTTGGAGGCAATGTTGTTTTGATTTCTCTGCAAGGATGGTTAATATGGTCCAACTCCCAGACAAGCGCTCTCTGCAGGCCAGCCTCTCTGTGTTTGGGGAGGCTCAGGTTGGTGGGAGAGGGAAGGAGAGAAGACTTGGGGGCCCAGGCTGTCAGGGTCTCCCACCAAACCCTGTCCTCCTCCTCACCTTGGGTAGCCGGTACTTGTCTCGGAAGTGACTCCGCAGTGTAGCCCGCTCTGCTTTCCTCTGGGTGAAGTGGGCATCCCGCTCCATCCTGGGGTTAGAGTGGGGAGAGGAGGAGTTATAGGGGAAGGAATGGAGTGGGTTCCTGGGAAAGTGGAGTGGTGCCGCAGGACTGCCCCCTCTTTCTTCTTCCTCCCACAACTCCTCAGTTCCCCACCCTTTACCACTTGGTCTAGTGGTTTCTTTTCCTGCTCCTCTTCCCCTTCATATCCACCCCTAACTTGCCACCCAAAATCTGAGCAACTCCACATCGGACCCTTCTTCCCAAAAGCTGGAAGGGGAGGGGATACAGGTCAGGGCTGGAGGTGGTAGGAGTTAGGGTGTTGGGAGGGGTGAAAGTGATAGGTGCTTCTTTTTCCAATCCATTCTAGCTCCTATTTGAGCTCCATAATATTAATAATCGTAATCCTAACTAATTCGGTATTTGTTGAGTGGTTACTCTAGGCCAAGTACTGTACTAAGCACTGGTGCAGATGTAAGATCAGTTCGGCCACAGTCCCTCCCCAACATGGGAATCATAGTCTAAGTAGGAGGGAGGACATGGGAGCAACTTCATTGTGTTCTGGAACAAAACAGACACAACAACATAACACCAAATTCAGGAGTTTGGGGATATTTGCCTGGACTCCCTGTCTGCACAATCCTATCTGAAAGCAAGATCCAGGTACTGCTTTAAGGTCACCTCTTATTCCTACTCACCTAGACTATGAACCCCTTAAGGGAAAGGGGCTGTATCTGACCTGATTAACTTGTACCTACCATAGTGCTTAAAACAGTGCTTGACACATAGTAAGTGTTTTAAAAATACATTATTATTATTATTATTATTACCAAATAACTGAAAATAGCCCCCCCCAACTCCCTCTCTTCTTTCAGGAGTCCCTCAATTCCATGCCCATCCCACTAAAGCAGGATCTTGACTCTGAGCTCCTGGGAAGCCTCCTCAGCTATAGGTATGATGGGTGAAGGAATCAAGACTATTTAACACGTTTGCAGAGGATGCTAAATTGGGCAGCACTGCTAACACCCTGGAAGGCAGGGGCAAAATTTAAAGTAACCTTGATCATTTTTTTTAAAAGCTTTCAAAAACTGGATGATTTGCAAAAAGACAAGTCTGAGATGGGACTTTAAGGATAGAAGCGCAGGATGGGTTAGACAGAAAATAGCAGAAAAAGATGTGGGGGTCATAGATGACTACAAGCAAAGGAGTTCCAAAATGATGCCATTTGGATCTTGTAATTCAATGAGATAATGATGACTGGGCTGGACCTCCAAAAGTAGACCCGGAAGTGGTGTGGCTTAGTGGGTAGAGCACGGGCCTGGGAGCCAGGAGCATCTATGTTCTAATCCTGGCTTCACCACTTATCTGTTGGGTGACCTTGGGCAAGTTACTTAATGTCTCCATGCCTCCATTATGTCATCTGTGAAATGGGGATTAAGGCTGTGCACCCCATGTGGGACATGAACTGTGTCCAACCTGATTACTCTGTATCTACCCCAGTGCTTGGGACAGTACCTGGAACACAGTAAGTGCTTAACAAATATCATTAAAAAAGAATACCAACTTGGGAAGTTGGTTGGTAATTTAGCAGTACTCTGGATTAAAATCAGACTCTTTCTAGGGTGCTGGGTTCAATTTTGGTCATTTTTTTATAACGATGTGGAGAAGCAAGAGAGGATCTGGGCAGAGTAACAAAAATAATTTGAAAAATAGAAAGCGGGTCCTTGAATGAAGGATATAGGAATTGGGATTGTTCTGCTTGGAGAAGAGAAAGTAAAGGGGCCACTTAATTACCTTCAATAATAAGAATAATTATGGCACTTGTTAAGCATGTACTATGCCCCAAGTGCTTTTCTAAGTAATGGGGTAGATACAAATTCATCAGATTGGACACAGTACCTGTCCCACATGGGGCGCACACTCTTAATCCCCATTTTACAGATGAGGTAACTGAGATGCAGAGAAATTAAGAGACTTGCCCAATTATTAAGAGACATGTGGCAGAGTCAGAATTTGAACCCAGGATCCTCTGACTCTGAGGCCGGTGTTCTATCCACTAAGCCTTCAAAGTTATGAAGATTTCACTGCTTGTTCTCCAGGTCTTCAAAAGCCTGACTGAGGGGAAATCAATCAATCAATGGTATTTATTGAGCACTTACTATGTATAGAGCCCTGTACTGAGCACTCATTGTGTGCAGAACCCTGTATTTAGTGTTTTTAAGAGCATTTTGCAACAGAGTTTACAATCTAGAGGGGGAGATCTGGGTAGAACAAGGAGAGAATTCATGAACAGGGGTCAAAAACGTGGAACAGGCTATCCAGAGAGGAGGTGATTCTCCTGAAGATCATTAAGGAAAAAAAACCAGTAAACTATCTCTCCTGATGGTTTAGTTATTTTCCTTCCAGAACGTGAGACTGGTCCATAATAAACCTCTCAAGGGTTCCCTCAAGGACTCCACAAACTCACTAGAGTGCCTGCTTTGGGCTCCATACATGAGCCATGGACCCTGTTTCACAGCACCGGCTCTCTCTCTCTCACACACACACACATACACAACCCTTTCCCCCATCCCTCCTTTGATGATTCCAGGATTCTATAAGTCATCCGACTGGAATCCTGGGGAGATTTAAGCGACTAAAGCATCTCTAATGGAGAACAAATAGGAATTTTGCTTTAGGAAAAATTTAAACCGGAGAAAAAAAAATCCTTCATTAAACTCCAAGGTGACATCTCATTGGACTTTTCCTTCTCACACCTTGAGTCCCCTCAGATGTCCCTCTTCCCTTCCTTTCATGCTTCTTCCTTCCTGGTAGATCTGGGCAATTTTTTTTTTAATCCCTGGAAGCAGTTACTTCGTGATATGAATCAAGGGCATTGGTTGTAACAAGTTAACCCTCAGAAGTGAGTGCGAGTGGTCTTTGGATACACTTTACAACCAAAGAAGTATAGGTGTCAAGGTCAATTTTGTAAATTCCTTGAGGGCAGGGGCCATGTCTCCAACTTCATTGTACTGTCTTGAGAGTTTAATTCAGTGTTCAGTGCAGAGCAGTCACTCCATGAATATTAATAATAATAATGTATTGGTTTGTTAAGCACTTACTATGTGCAGAGCACTGTTCTAAGTGCTGGGGTAGATTTACAGGGTAATCAGGTTGTCCCATGTGAAGCTCACAGTCTTAATCCCCATTTTACAGATGAGGTAAATGAGGCACAGAGAAGTTAAGTGACTTGCCCACAGTCACACAGCTGACAAGTGGCAGTCAGGATTCAAACCCATGACCTCTGACTCCCAGGCCCGTGCTATTTCCACTGGGCCAAGCTGCTTCTCTATTATTGATGGATTGATGAAGAATGGATGGATCATATCCAGGAAATTACTGGGGTTTACAGAGAGGGGAGAGCGCTCCTTATCACTCTAAATCCTGCTTCTAAGGCCTCCTCTGCAGGGCAAGAAGATGTAAGGGGAGCTAGGCAATGAAAGGAGAGAAAGAGAAGAGAACAAAGAGAGAAAGACAGAGCAAGAGAGCCTGACCTTGTGCGATCACCAGGTAGTGCTATAGCGAGACAGGTTGTGGGTGGAATCGGTTCAGCGTCCTGGATGAAATCAGTTCAGGGAAAGAGGATGACGGTCGGGAGGGATTGTGTCTGTGTCTGACCCTATTTCTATCTGTGAATCTATCCGTCTCTTCTCCCTCCCCACTTCCCTCCAGTCTTTTTCAGTGTCCATCTGGCTTTCTCTCTCTCGGTCTTGCCCGCTCTCTGGCTCTAGAAGCCCCAACCACGGAGCACCTGTTAGGAAAACAATTCCGGCCGGGCTCAGAGCAGATTAAGGGATTACAGGTTTCATTAAAAATGCATTAGGGAGCTCCTCCTGTCCTCTTCTCTCTCTTCCCTCCCCTCTAAAGGGCTTTCCACTCTACCTCCTAACTCCAGGGAATGCCAGGTCTGAATCCGGACTGAGGAAAACCCGGGGACCTAGGGGGAGAAGCGGGGAGAGGGTTGGTCTCTGACTCTGGAATTCTGAGTTGGGAATTCCCCCAACTCCCTCCCCAGCATCCTGGCTCCCTTCCCCGCTCTCTTTTCTCTTTCCCTCCTTCTCCTTGAGCCCCGTCCTTGGCCACTTGGGGGTCAGATATATGTTCCCCCCAGATCCCCAGGGTTCCCCAAAGGGGTGAGAAGAGTTGAGGTTCCCAGAGGTGAGAGGCGGGGGGAAGGTAGAGAGGAAAGCCAGAGCCGGGTAGTTTTGGGGCGAGGGATGCCCCTTACTCACTTCTCCTCCACCAGCTGCTTCTGGTACTCTTCGTACTCCTCCCTGGACATGCCGGCAGCCTCGGCCGGCGACTTGTCTCCTTCCCCTTTCTCCTCGCCGCCCCCCAGGCCCCCGGTGAGATTCTTCAACTGGCCCCCCACCATGGTCTTCACCATGAACGCCATGGCTCTCTGCGAAGCTGCGGGGTCCCGGACGAGTGAGCAGAAGTGGGGTGC
This sequence comes from Ornithorhynchus anatinus, assembly GCF_004115215.2. NCBI lineage: Eukaryota > Metazoa > Chordata > Mammalia > Monotremata > Ornithorhynchidae > Ornithorhynchus > Ornithorhynchus anatinus. The sequence goes on from NC_041732.1 coordinate 13,972,946, forward strand.
GGGGGTCCGGCCGGGGGTCGTGGGTGGGGAGAGTCCGCTGAGCACTGACCAGTCAGCCCAGAGCCCCTTCGGCCCCAGCTGGCGGGTGTGATGACGGGGCTCAGCACCGGGAGCCGGAGGACAGTTCCTTCTTCCTCCTCTCGGCTCCGATCTCTCGGAGGTTTTCAAGACCAGGAGCACCGGGAGGAGAGATCCGCCCCCGAATCCCCCCACCCCACCGGCCCCCGAGCCAGTCCTGGGCTACGCCCCCGCGGAGACCACCCTCTCTGCTGCCCTTCTCCAGGGACCCCAAACACCCGCGACTGTCTTGGAAAGAACGATGTGGGGCTTTCAGGGAGCTCTCCCTCCCATCCTCCTGCCCCGCCTCCCCCCAAGCCCCTCCCTCACGTTAAACTCCTGGTGGGGGGAACAGATGACGGGGGATTAAGGCTGGAGGGAGTTTTCGCACCCCGGGCGCAGGGAGGAAGAAGAGGTGTGAGAAGGCTTTTCACTCGCCCAGGTGGAAGAGCTAGACTTTGGAGAGTCGAGCCCCAGATACAAATTTCTTGGGTCTGGAGCCTAGTCCCACCCAGCCCACTCCAACCCTACCCAGTCCAACTCTAACCCTGATCCAGCCCAATGCAGTCCAGCCCAATGCAGTCTAGCCCAATCAAACCCCCTCCAACCCAGCCCGGCCCACTCCGACCCTACCCAGCCAAACCCTAACCCGGCCCGATACAGTCCAGCCCTATCCAGCCCAACTAAACCCACTCCGACCCAGGCCAGCCCATTCCAACCCAGTGCAGCATAGCACAGCCTAGCCCAGCCCAGTCCAACTCAGCTCAGACCAGTCCTACCCAGCCCAGACCAACGCAGTCCAGGCTAGGGTAGCCTAGCTCAGATGGCCTAGCCTGGGCAAACCCAAGGCACACACCAGCCCAATTCAGTTTAGCCAACTCCAACTCAGCCTTCACCGACCCAGTTCAATCCAGTCCTCAAACCCAGGCTTCACCAATCCAGCCTAGCCAGCCCAACCCAGCCTACCCCAACCCGCTCCAACCCAACCTTCACCAACCCACCTTAGCTCAGATGGCCCATCCCAGTCCAGCCCAACCTAGCCAGCCCAGGCCAGTCTAGTCCAGTCCAACTCAGCCCAGTCCACTCCAACCCAGCCTTCACTGACCAGCTCAAGCCCAGAGCCAGAGTCTAACCCAGCCTAACCCAGCCCATTCCACTCCAACCTAGCTCAGCCCCAGCCCAAACTTGCCTGCCTTCTCCACCTATGACCCTTGGCCCGAGTTTAGCACCTTATCCAAGACAAATTCCAAGGAATTTATCCAATGTGCATTCTTCACTTTCCCTCCCTCACCTCCTAGAACTGTGGGAATATTCACATTTTAGAAAAGCCCCTAGGAGGTGAAGAGATCTACCTGTAGCCTGAAAAGGAAAATGAATCATAGAGCAGAAAAGTCAGAAACCAATACCAGGCAAGGGTCACAGCCCAACAAATATCTCACTCCACCTATTCATCCGTAAAAAGAGTTTAGACTTGGAGGCCAACTGCTCCCCCAACTGCTGTGGCCATTTGATAGTCTAGACTCCTCCACTTTCCTCTTGACTCCTAACTGTTTCCTGCTGAGCCTTCTCATTCCAGTAATCAAATCCAATACCTTGAGCAAGTAGACAGAACCAGAGGGCAGGAGGGAGAATACACAAAAATTAATCCTCAGAGAACCTCTCTCAACAGGAACCTATAGGAAGTTCCTTTACCTTACTTGGAAACCCTAAAAGAAGGGGAATTACTAGGGCAGAAATTCTCTCCAGTGAAATGTGAGAGTCTGTTAAACACTTCTATGTCAGTCTTCTTTTTGAGAAGATAAGGAAATGTGTCATTTCTACTTCCCAAGTGCTTAGTACAGTGCATAGCACTCAGTGGCTACTCAGCAAATGTGGTTACTACCACTTCTAGTCTGATCCATATCCTCAAATAGCACAAAAAGAAATGAGTTTAAATTGCAGCAGAAAATATTTAAGTTAAATGTCAATAATGTCCTAAATGGGCAATAATAAAAATAATAATAGTGGTATTCGTTAGGCACTTACTATTTGCTGAGTACAGCACTAAGCCTTGGGGTAGATAGAAGATAATCAGTACCTGTCCCACATGGAGAAACAACAGGTACTGAATCTCCAGTTTACAGATGAGGAATCTGAGGGACAGACAAGTGACTTCTTCAAGGTCACACAGCAGACAGGTGGAGTCGAGATTAGAACCCAGGTCCTCTGACTCCCAGGCCCGTACTCTTTCCACTAGGTCACACTAGAAATATTAGTAGCAGTGAGGTGGGGGTATGGAAGGTGTTGTTTATAACTCCTGTTCTAGAAAGGTTTAAGAACAGGTTTATATCCCTCCATCACCCACACATTTATAGTTGCATAGATCCAGTATAATATAAATAGGAGACATATATATATATATACAGACAGAGAGACAGAGAGATAGAGAATGCTCACAGGTGTAGTCTTACACAGAGACAGAAGGATGGACTAGATGACCACTTGAGGTTTCTTGCCAATTGCTCCTCTAGAGAATCCACTAGGACATTTGGACATCTTCCTCTTAAAAACAGAAAAGGAGCATTATAAAAAGAGATGCCCCAGAAAATAACTAAACTGGAGGAGAATCCAGCTCCATGGGTGTGGAGAAATTCTTTGTTCCGCTTGCCTGTTTTATCTCCATTGGCTCTCATCATTCTCCCTCCATCCTTTTATTGTCAACTGGCAGAATGGTTATTTTGATGGATTTCCTGGGCTTTGAGTCCCCAGACTGAGCTCTATCCCAGTATGGGAGACCCAGGTTGAAAGAAGCCAGGGAGACTGGCTTCCCCACATCCCTTCCTCCACACCCCCATCCTTCACCACCTTCCCCAGCCCCCACCAGCTTTCAGCACAAACTGAGAGGAAAGCAAAACCTCTCTGGAGTCAGGCTGGTGTTTTTGGAAGAAAACTCCGTACCCCACCCCTCTGCGGCTGCCAGACTCAGATCCTTGGGCATCTGCTCCTGAGAGGAAGTGGCAGCCTTCAATGGGAATCAGCCTTCTGTTGGGAAGGAGGGTTGGGGAAAAAGCAAGCTGCAGCTCCATAAATTTGAATTCCCTCCCCTTGGGGAGAGTGGGTGGGCAGGAAAAAACACATATTGTGCAAAGAGCCCCGGACGTGCTGTGTCTGACCCCGCTTCAGAAATCCTCACCAGAAACATTTCTAGAGTTCAGGGAAGGGGAAAAAGGAGAGAAAAGATTCAAAGAGACAACTCCATTCTGCCCTAAATCTGTCTCGAGCGAGCCCCAGTGGAAGAGAGCATCCATTTCACCATCAGCTCAGTGGAGAGGAAAAAAATCTTTTTTTTTTTTTGGTTTGGGTTTTTTTTTTTCCTGGAGTAAATATAGTCATAGCCCGGGTCCCCAGCATGGGCGATTCTGGAGTATTCTTTCTCTGTTGAATTGTCTCCTGTTAGAAGAGTCGCTTGAAGCCATCTTCATTCTTTATCCTGCCCCAGACAGCCAGCCGGGGAAGCAAAGGGGAGAGGTTTCAGAGGCTATTCCTTTCAAAATCTACCCCCTCCACGTGTGCCTCCCACCTCAATTCCCATCTTATTAAAACACTTGCCCCCTACTTTCTTCCCTCCCTGACGACCATATTCAACCACTCACCCTTCCCCTCTGCTTTCAGTCAGACCCATATTTCTCTTTTCCTAATAAACCCTTCCCGATCCCACAGAGCTTGTTATCCATTCCTGCACTTAATACAGTGCTTGGCACAGGAAAGCACTATTTATTCTAGTGTTTAGCACATAGTTAAGCACTTAATAAATGTTATAATTATTATTTCCTTTCTCTCTTCCCACTCCTCTTCTCTACTCTTCCATCCCTACCCTCTCCTAAAGCTTCAGGGCCAAAGTGGTAGCCAAAAGGAAAGCATGATGGGAAGGGGTGGAGTCTCCTTTGCGGGCTTCTCCTCTCCCCCCCATTCCTTAACTGTGGGGATCCCTCAAGGTTCAGTTCTCGGTCCCCTTCTATTCTCCATCTACACTCATTCCTCTGGAGAACTCCTTCGTTCCCACAGCTTCAACTACCCTCTCTGTGCAGATGATACTGAAATCTACATCTCCTCCCCGATCTCTCTCCCTTTCTCAAGGCTAGCAACTTCCCCTGTCTTCAAGACATCTCTATTTGGATGTCCTCCCATCAGCTCAAACTTAACATGTCCAAAACAGAGTTCCTTATCTTCCCTCCCAAACTCCATCCTTTCCTGAACTTTCTGGTCACTGTAGGTGGCTCACAAGCCCATAACCTTTGTGTCATCCTTGACTCCACTTTCTTATTCAACCCATATATCCAATCCGTCACCAAATCCTGTCCATCTCACCTTCAAAACATCACTAAAATCCACCCTTTCCTCTCCATCCAAATTGCCACCCCATTAGTACAATCACTCAACCTATCCTGCCTAGATTACTACATCAGCCTCCTTTCTGACATTCTGCCTCTCTCCACTTCAGTCCACTCTGATGCCTGGCTTATCTTTCTCCAGAAACTTTCAGGGCATGCCATCGCCTTCCTCAAAAATCTCCAGTGGTGGCCTATCTACCTCCAAATCAAACAAAAAGTCCTCACCATTGGTCTTAGAGCAGTCCATAACCTGCCCCCCCTTACCTCACCTCATTTCTCTCCTACAACCCACCCTGTACACTTCGCTCCTCGGGTGCTAACCTTCTCACTGTGCCTCATTCTCGCCTGTTTCGCCACCAACCCCCAGTCCACATCCTACCTCTGACCTGAAATGCCCTCCCTCCTCAAATCCACCAATTACTCTCCCCCCTCTTCAAAGCCTTACTGAAGGCACATCTCCTCTGAGAGGCCTTCCCAGACTAAGCCCCACTTTTCCTCATCTCCCACTTCCTTCTGCATCACCCTGACTCACTCCCTTTGCTCTTCCTCCTCTTCCTTCCCCACAGCACTTATATCTGTAATTTCATTTATTTATATTGATGTCTGTCTCTCTCCCTCCAGCCCCAGACCATGAGCTCATGGCGGGCAGGGATTGTCTCTCTTTGTAACTGTATTGTACTTTCCCAAGTGCCTAATACAGTGCTTTGCACACAGTACACACTCAATAAATCCAACAATGAATGAATGAAAAACCCAGGGCTGCTCTTGAGCTGTAAGAAGCAAATTACCCAGCTGGGAACCAGGGACAACTTCAACTAATCAGTCAAGGATCATGTGGGAAAGGGGGCTCTCCAGCCCCAGCACTTACCTGAAAAGCACGTAGTAAAAGGCACATCCCGTCTGGATCAGAAGAAACAAGAGGAAGATGCCCCGGGACAGGCATGAAGTCCCCAGTAACCCAGATTGGCAGTGCAGTTTCTTCGTCGACTTCTACAGGGGAAGGATTTGGGGAGCGAGACTCAACCCTGGGGAAGGGAGATAGGGAAAGGGGATCCAAGACACATAGAGTCGAGGGAGATGGGGCTGGAGGGGGAAGCGGGGCTGAGACTCCCAGGTCTGGTAAAGTTCTTCTCTGGCCAGCACTTAATGAAGACTCCTGTTTGACTTCCTTTCTAGCCACTTTGCCTGGGTCTGAGCAGGTGGGAAGGACAGAAAGTCCTTATGACAGGAAGAGATAATCTAAAGATATACTGACACAGAGAGAGGGAGATAGGAGTCTGGAGAGAGATAGGCAGAGGTTACATCAGAGAGGCAGAAAGCCCAGAGTCAGAGATCCAGAAAAGGCAAAGAGGCAGCGAGATACAGAAGCTCAAAGAGAGCTAAAGATATGGAGAAGCAAGAGGACCCAGTGGTAGAAGGTAGCATAGAAAAGAAACTAGCTAAAGAGAGAGAGGGATGAAGTGGGGCAGAGAGAAAGTGTGAGAGGGAGGGGGAGGAAGGGGTTGTGGGAAGGGCAAAGAGGAGGAGAAAGATGAGAACAAAGGGAGAAAGGAAAGTGTGGGCTCTGAGGAGACGAACAGTCTTTTTCTTTTCAGCTCAGCCCTTGGGTGGAAAGGGAGAGGACCGGTCTCTCAGGACCATCAGGTCTTCAGCCCCACAGCCCGGGTCCCTCACCGGCAAGTTGAGCAGGCTCTGCACGTCCATCTGCAGCAGTGAGATGCTCCGCTCCAGCTCCGGGAAATGGTGCTCGGTGCCCACAGGGAGGTAGAAAGTTTCAGCCCGGGAGGCTATACGGGCAGCGGCCGCTCTGGAGCCCATGTGGGAAGGCAGAAGGATAGAAAGCACATGGAGCCTTGCCTCTGGGGGCCTGCGAGGCCTTCCCCACCCGGGATGGCCACCATAACCCACGGGACACTGTGTGTGCAGTGCCAGGCCCCTTGCTTCACAAAATGATGCCATATGGAGGTTTTAATGGAAATCTTCCCCAAAACCCAAACAGCATTGAGCAGCAGCAAGGTCTAGTGGAAAGAGCATAGGCTTGGGAGTCAGAGGACCTAGGTTCTAAACCTGACTCCACCACTTTTCTGCTGCATGAGCTGGGGCAAGTCAATTAACGTCTCTGTGCTTCAGTTAACTTTCCTGTAAAATGGGGATTGAGACTGTGAGCTCCACATGGGACAATCTGATTACCAGGGAAGCAGCATGGCTTAGTGGCAAGAGCATGGATATGAGAGTCAGAGGGTGTGGGTTCTAATTCCAGCTCCACCACTTGTCTGCTGCACAACTTGGGGCAAGTCACTTCACTTCTCTGTGACTCAGCTACCTCATTTGTAAAATTGGGATTAAGACTATGAGCCCCGTGTGGGACAACATGATTATCTTGTATCTACCCTAGCACTTAGAACAGTACTTGGCACATAGTAAGTGTTTAACAAATACCATAATTATTATTATTGTTAAAATGGGGATTAAAACTGTGAGCTTTAAGTGGGACGGTGACTGTGTTTACCTTAATTTAAATCTACCCCAGTTCTTAGTTCAAGACCTGGCACATAGTAAGTGCTTAACAAATACCATTTAAAAAAAAAACTCATTCCGAGAATATGTTGGTGAAAACAAACTGCAGTGGGAGTTGGAGTTGTCTTGACACCCTCTCTGGTGTGTGCCCCAAAGTAGCTTCTTCTCTCGCTTTTCATATAAAGCTGGCCCGGTTTGGACCCAGAAGTGTCATTCCTAGCTCCCCAAACTGACATTGAAAATTAGGGTAGGAGGAGTTGGAAGGCCTACGCAGAGGCACACATAAGGATCTTCCCTCCTGGGGATTTCAAAGCACTCCTTGGGTAGCCATCCCCAGGACTCATTGGGCAGTTTGGACTCAGAGCAGACTCAGGTGAATGCAGGAGGAGATGGAGATGACCCAAGGAAGATGGTTGTACCCCAATAATAATAATAATGATAATAATTGCATTTGTTAAGGGCTTATTATGTACCAAGCACTAAGCACTAGAATGAGTACAAGATAATTAGGCTGGACATTGACTGTGAGCCTTATAGGGGACAGGGACTTAGTAGGAGGGACAACAGGTACTGAATCCTCACTTTACATATGAGGAAACAGACACAGAGAAGTTAAATGACTTGCCCAAGGTCACACATCAGGCAAATGACAGAGCCAGGATTAGAACCCAGGTCCCCCTACTCCTTGGCTTGTGCTTTTTCCACTAGTCAATCCGACACTTTCCTGATCTGTCACTCCACCCTGTCAGACATTATCCATCGGGCCCAGGGCTGAGTCAACCATGGTGGGAGACTGCTGTGGGGGTGAAGAGCAGTGGGGAGTACTGGGGGACCTGTGTTCCTTCTGACCCAGCTGGGACAGGGGATTATCCTTCACCATGGGGTTATCAATCAGAGCTTGAATGTGCCAGAGAGTGGGGTTTAGCCAGTTTCCCAGCACAACATCTTCACACTGAGAAGTCCCAGGCCAGTGAGAGGGGCGGGCTGGAGGCAAACGGCATTCTTTTCTGATGGCCACTTGGTGGGTCCCTCTCCCTGGGACCCTAGAACTAAGGGATGATGTAAAGGGGGTAGGAGTATGTAAGATGATGTAAAGGTAGGATGGGATGATGTAAAGGGTAGGTAGGATGATGTAAAGGGGGTAGGATGGTGTAAAGGGGTTGGGAGGTAGTAGAAGTGTGTGTGCGTGCTCACACTCTCACTGGCCCCCTGGCAGTCTTGCTATGCTGTGTCAGTGTAGCCCAGCTGATAATAATAACAATAATGTTGGTATTTGTTAAGCGCTTACTATGTGCTGAGCACTGTTCTAAGCGCTGGGGTAGACACAGGGGAATCAGGTTGTCCCACGTGGGGCTCACAGTCTTCATCCCCATTTTACAGATGAGGTAACTGAGGCACCGAGAAGTTAAGTGACTTGCCCAAAGTCACACAGCTGACAAATGGCCGAGCCGGAATTTGAACCCATGACCTCTGACTCCAAACCCCGTGCTCTTTCCACTGAGCCACGGCAGCTGATGTCACTGCTCCCCCCAAACCTGGCAGGTCACCTTGCCCACCACCCCACCCCACCCCCATTCTCACTAGACTTTTCCTGTGCCATCTGGCATGTACAATCACCCTGCCCCCATCTCCCCCGCCTCTCTCCTGGCCCCAAGAGGTTAGGACACAAAGCCATCTTAACATTGTCCAAGGGCGGCTGGACCTCTGCCAGTTGGGAAAACAGGACACTCCTGGGTCATTTCTCGGGCCCCTGACATGAAACCAATATTACAGGAGAATATGCAGGTTCCCTCCTCATCTCCTCATCTCAGCTAGGCCCTCTCCTTCTCATCAATCAATCAGTGGTCTGTGATGCTATTCTCAACTCACTTGTCCTCTCACAAGCACTTAGTAGAGAGCTCTTCACATGGTAAGCACTTAATAAATACCACTGATTGATTGACTGACCACTTACTTATATAGAGCACTGTACTAAGCACTTGGAAGAGGACAATAGAGTTAGTAGTCACGATTCCTGCCCTCAAGGAGTAGATAGACACTAAACTAAATGACGGGTATAATAATAATAATAATAATGTTGGTATTTGTTAAGTGCTTACTATGTGCCGAGCACTGTTCTAAGCGCTGGGGTAGACACAGGGGAATCAGGTTGTCCCACGTGGGGCTCACAGTCTTAATCCCCATTTTACAGATGAGGGAACTGAAGCACCGAGAAGTGAAGTGACTTGCCCAAAGTCACACAGCTGACAAGTGGCCGAGCTGGGATTTGAACCCGTGACCTCTGACTCCAAAGCCCGTGCTCTTTCCACTGAGCCACGGAAAATCTCCAATTGCAGGCAGCATTAAAGAGATACTCAGTGACTCTGCACTATGTCCTAAAAGGAAACAAAGCTCATGCCGGTAGTAGTCCCGGGCAGCCCCGCTGACCTGCTCCTGGTGACCCCTTCATTCTCTTTCATTCCAGCAGCCCAGTGGGCATGGGCAGGCGGCCAGCAGGTAGGAAGTGAGCAGGCCTGGGCTGCCTGCAGTGGGGCGTGCAGCAGAGCTGAGCATAGGTTGCATCGTTGCTTGGGTACCCAGTGCTGCAATGCCAGGCACAGTCTGCCTGGCACTGGAGGACATGGTATCCCCAATAACACCAAGTCTGGGAAGGGGCCCTTTTATAGCTTTGGAAAACAGGTGCTGGGATCCACTGGGTTTGGAGAAGGAGGTTGGGGAGAGGGACCAACTCTCCGGTCAATCAATGAATCGATCAATCTCCAAGGGCCCCAAGAGGCAGCAGAGTTGGATTATTTGAGAGGAGGGTAAAGTGTTCCGGCCATGCAGGGGCTTGGGGAATGGCCAGTAGTCAGCCTGACTGAACTATGCATCAGCAAGGTGACTATTCTAAGGCACCCATCCCTTGCTGAGCCTATAAAGTTCAGTGTGGCCATTTGGTCTCCCTTTTGTCCTGAGACTGAGTGCCTTGCAGAGACCCAGGAATCTGTGCACTTAGAAAGCAGGCAGAATTTTGCTGGGGAGGCACAGAGATCTGCTTAACATTGCTTTTTCCACCCTAGGGCAAACTCAGCTGCAAGGAACCCTCTCTGCATGAGGGCCCCCTACAGATAATAATAATAATGTTAAAAACAATAACAGCTGCAGTATTCTCTAAGCATTTAATATGTGCCAAGCACTGAACTGAGCTTTGGGATAGACACAAGATAATCAGGCCAGACACTGTCTCTGACCCACATGGGGCTCAGAGTCTAAGTAGATGGGAGAACAGATACTGAATCCCCACTATACAGATGAGGAAACTGAGGAGCAGAGAGTTAAGCTATTTGCCTAAGATCACATAGCAAGCAAGCAGCAGAGCCAGAATGGGAACCCAGATCCTTTAACTCCCAGGTCTGTGCTCTTTCCACTAGGCCACATTGCTTCTCTATGGGATCCACCCCACCTTCCTGGCTTTGTGATGTTCCCCATGGGGAAGTCCATGGGTCAGCTCTCTCCCACCTCTTACCCTTACCCACCTCATCTCTTGTAAGTCCTGGAGCAGAGCTTCTTGACTCTTGAGAAGAGTACTGGAGGCCACAGAGTTCTGCAAAAGATTGAGCATATAAACTGCAGTACAATGCAACTGAGTTGGTAGGCATATTCTCTGCCCATAAGGAATTTACACCAGCTTACCGACGGCAGCCTGCAAGCCTCAGAATACAAGCCCAGCAAGAGATCCCAGCACTTAAGTTAGCAGCGGAGATGTCCTATGATTCAGAGACAACCCTCTTGAAGGTGAGGCTGCACTTCTGAGGGAGGCTTGTAGAGAATCATCTGCACAGTTTGTCCATGGGAATACAATCAATGGTATTTATTGTGTGCAGAGCACTGTACCACATGGTTTTGGTTTTTTGGGAGACCCCTTGTCAATTGAGTGAGGGTTACTCGTGTCCTAATGGCTAAGAGGAGAAAGGCATGACCCACTGCTAGAAGAGCATGTGTTTGAGTTATTGCTAATATAACGGTAATGGTTTGACGTGAGCCATCTACAGTCCCTCTCTTCTGGTCCTCCTGTGCCTAACAACACACATTGCAAGATAGTTAAAGGGTAAATAGGTGCAGTTTGTGGCCCCAAAGTAGACTATCTCTGAGACCTCAAGAGCAACAGAAGTCTCGGTGCCCTCCTCCATTTGGTAAGTTAAGGTTAAATAGAATACTCAGAAGGGGGCTATTAGGGTTGGAGGTTTTTTCTTACTTCTTTGAAAGCAAAAACCAGGAAATTAAAACAGTACCAACAACATCATCAAAAAACACACAGTTGTCCTGAAGTTACACTGAAGCTCTGCTCAATTCAATTGTGTGGCCTAGTAGAAAGAATATGCACCTGAGAGTTAGAGGACATGAGTTCTAATTCTGCCTCCACTATTTTTTTTTTTTAATTATTGTTCATTATTTATTGCATTTGTTAAGCTCTTACTATGTGTCAAGCACTGTTCTAAGCATTGGGGTAGATACAAGGTAGTCAGGTCAGACACAGTCCCAGTTCCAAATGGGCCTCACAGTCTAAATACAAGGGAGAACAAGAATTGAATCCCCATTTTGCAGATGAGGAAACAGAGGCCTAGAGAAGTGAAGTGACTTGACCAAGGTCACACAGCAGACAAGGGCTGGACATGGGATTAGAATCCAAGTTCTCTGACCCCTAGACCTGTGCTTCATACACTAGACCATGCTACTTCCCATTTGTCAACTGTGTGACTTTGGGCACTTAACTTCTCTGGGCCTCAGTTTTGCTCTGTAAAATGGGGATTAAGGCTGTGAGCCCTGGGTGGGCCAGGGACTGTGTCCAACACAATTATCTTGACTCGACCTCAGCACTTGGTATGATCCATGACATAGAGTAAATGTTTAACAATTACCATAAAACAAAACACAGCTGGGATGAGCTCTGGGGAGAGAATGGCTGGGGGCAGAACATCCAGAAAGCTGCTCTGTGGTAAACTGAAACTGGGGACCTGAAGACCTGAGGCCTTCAGACAGTGCAGCATCTCAGTGGATAGCCGGGAGTCAGTTGCTGCAGAGAGACCTGCCGGCTGCAATCAAGAAAGGAGCTTATTTTTTCAAGCAGAAACTCTGTAAGAACTGTAGTCATTCAGCAGTAATAGTAGTACACTCTCCCTATCTTTAAAAATCACATAATAAGAATAAGAAGAACTGTGGTATTTGATAAGCCCTTACTATCTGTCAAGCACTGTACCGAGTGCTGGGTAGATACAAGATAATTGGATCCCACATATTCAATCCCCATTTTGTAGATGACGAAACGAAGTACAGTTGAAGTGACTTGCCCAAGGTCACAAAGCAGACGATTGGCAGAGCTTGGATTAGAACCTACAGTCCCCTAGACTGTAAGATCATTGTGGGCAGGGAATGCATTTATTGTTGTACTCTCCCAAGTGCTTAGTACAGTGCTCTGCACACAGAAAGCACTCAATAAATACGATTGAATGAACCCAGGTCCTCTGACTCCCAGACCCGTGCTGTTTTCAGTAGGCAACACCACTTCTCTTAAAAGAAGACTTCCCTGATTTACCTCTGATCTCCCCATCCTGTCTGCTCCCCCTCTATGTCACCTAAGCACTTGGCTCTCTACCCCTTAAGCATTTTGTTACTAACCCCACTTCAGCCCACAGCACTTATATGTATGTCCTTATATACTTCTGCTTCCCCTCTCTGTAATTTATTTTAATGTCTGTCTCCCTGTTTAGATTCCAAGCTCCTTGAAGTCAGGGATTGTGACTACCAACTCTATTGTATTGTACTCTTCCAAGTGTTTAATACAGTGCTCAGCACACAGTAAGTGATTGATAAATACTACTGATTGACTGATTGGTGTGGTGCATTGTACTATGCATTCAGGAAGTACAGAATAAAGAAGCGATACTTTCTCTGTCCACAAAGAATTTACACTCTAACAACAGGGGAGCTATTTACAGCTAGAGTGGTCAAAATAAACAATTCCTAAGGGGTGTGTAAAGAAGTTCCTAAGTGCTAGAGATGACTGAAGGGATGCTATGGCTCAGGGTGCTATGAAATCAACTGGGGAGAATTGTTGGAGGAGATGGGATTTTAGGAGGGATTTGAATATGTGGAGGGCTGTGATCTGCCTGATGTGGGGAAGAAGGGAGTTCCAGGCTTGTGAGCCGGGGGGGGGGGGGGGGGGGGGGGGGGGGGGGGGGGGGGGGAGAGGGGGATGACGGGGGGACATTATGAGCAAGGGGATGGAGGCAGGAGAGTCAAGAGCAAGGAAGATTGTCTTGGGAGGAACAAAGACAGCAAGTTAAGGAAGAGTAGGTGAAGACCGCAGATAAGTGAGGTAAAGAGCCAGGAAGCCAATCATGAGAAGTTTTTGTTTGATGAGGAGAAACATAGGGAGCCTAAGAAGATTCGGGTTTTGAGGAGAGAAGAGATGTGGGCCGAGCGATGTCTCAGGAAGATGATCTGGGCAGCAGCAAGTGGCATAGATTAAAGTGGGGAGAGGCTGAGGGCTGGGAGACCAGCAAGGAGACTGATGCAGTATCCCAGCCATAGTGAGACCAGAACTTGTACCAGGATGTCAGCAGTTTGGGCGGAGAGGAAAGGACTGACCCGGAGATGTTGTTCAGGAAGAACCAGCAAGATTTGATAGTGGACCAGTTGTGGGAGTGGAACAATAGCAAAGAGTCAAAGCCGACACCGAGGTAACAGGCTTCTAAGACAAGGGAGAGGGTGGTGTTATCGACTGAGATGGGGAAATTAGGAGGAGAAGTGGGAGGGTTTAAAGGAAAAGATGAGGAGTCTGTTTTAGAGATGATGAGTGTGAGGAGCTGGCAGGATATCCTAGTGGGGGTGTCCTGGAGACAAGAGGTGATGAGGGCTCGCAGGTCAGATGACAGGTCGGAGCTAGATTGGGATACAAAATGGTCAGCAGCACTACAAACTCAGCATCTCTGCAAGAGTTACGATGTGTGTGTGTGTGTGTGTGTGTGTGTGTGTGTGTGTGTCCACATGCACATGGGTGCCCGAGTGGACAAAGTGAGGCTCACTGGGTCTCAAATTGACCTTACTAATAACTGTGGTACTTGTTAAGCACTTACTATTTATGAAGCACTGTTCTAAGCACTCTCCCAAGCATTCAATAAATACAATTGATTGATTGATTTCCACTGCTCTGGTAGATACAAGATAAATCAGTCAGACACAATCTCTGCCCCACACGGGGCTCACAATCTCATTTGGAGGGAGAGCAGGTATTGAATCCTCATTTTACAGGTAAGAAAACTGAAACACAGAGAAGTTTGGTGACTTGCCCAAGCTCACACAGCCGGCAAATGACAGAGCTGGGATTGGAACCAGGTCCTCTGACTTCCAGGTCTGTGCTCTCTCCAGATCATTTTTCTACAAAAACAATCAGTCCATGTCTCCCTACTCCTCACTAACTTCCAGTGGTTGCGCATCTTCTTCCACATAGTAACTGTGGTATTTGTTAAGTGCTTACTAAGTTCCAAGCACTGTACTAAGTGCTGGGATGGATACAAGCAAATCAAGTTGGACACAGTCCCTGTCCCTCTTGGGGCTCACAATCTTAATCCCCATTTTAGAGATGAGGTAACTGAGGCACAGAGAAATTAAGTGATTTGCCCAAGGTCACAGAACAGACAAGTGGAGCGGCCAGGATTAGAATCCAGGTTCTTCTGACTCCCAGACCTATGCTCTATCCATTAGGTGACACTGCTTCTTCCACATCAAGCAGAAACTCCTTACCATCGACTTTAAAGCATTCAATCACCTTGCCCCCTCTTACCTCATCTTGTTACTTTCCAACTACAACTCAGCCTGCACACTTTGTTCCTTAATGCCAACCTATTCACTGTACCTCGATCTCATCTATCTCACCGCTGACCTCTCACCCATGTCCTACCTGTGGCCTGGAATGCCCTCTCTATTCATATCCAACAGACAATTACTCTCCCTATCTTGAAAGTCCATCTCCTGCAAGAGGCCTTCCCTGACTAAGCAATCATTTCCTCTTTCCCACTCCCTTCTGTGTTGCCCTGACTTGCTTCCTTTCCTCACCGCCTCATAATTTATATTAATGTCTGTCTCCCCTTTTAGATTGTAAGTTCATTGTGGGCAGGTTTTGTGTCCGTTACATTGTTGTGTTGTGCTCTCACAAGCACTCAATAAATACTATTGATTGACTGATTTCCACTGGGCCATGCTGATTTTCTCATCAGCCCCCAAGGCTCTACAGAGCTCCAGGACCCTTCCTCAAGACTCTGCTCACAGCTCCGGTGAAGAAGGCTTTAGCTTTGAGCAAAGCTCCCATCCTGCTAAGGGACTGACCCTTGGTTTCCTACTCTGCAGAAAGGGGAAATCGGAGTAATGGGTAGTCTGGTGATGATGGTCCTGGGGATAGAACCTCTTCTTGAACCAACCCAGCTCCTGAGGGCTAAGGGGATAGAAACCATTCTTTCCCCTCCTGGGGTCTCTACTCCCCACCCCCCCACCACTTTCCTGCTCCACCCACACTGGCCTAAGCCAGCTTTAGTCTTGAGGATTATGAGGATTAAAGCAATTTACAGTCAGAACTGGGCAAAGCTCATGATATTTGTCTCCTCTTTTAGGGATCAAACCAAGCCTATGGTGGAAGCTGGACAGAAGGCAGCAGGGCCTGACTAGTCAGTTTTCCAGCCTGGACCAGGCTGGCAAGAGTCGATGATAGGAAAGTGCTGAGGCTGGGTGGGTTTCAGGGCTTGTGGATAGACTGCATGTTAGTGAGATGCAAAATAATATGGAAATCAGCACCCACTATGTTTAAGTCAGAAACTGTGGCACTTTCTGTCATCAGCCTGACAGGACTGATCAAATAATGATGACCTCGCTCCCTCTCTGTTCACCCCTCCATCTGGGCCCAGGGCTGAAGGAATAACCATGGCTCTTATTATTATTCATACTCATAATATTCATAACTATAATAATAATCGAGGTATTTGAGAAGCAGTGTGGCTAATGGATAGATTATGGGCCTGGTAGTCTGAAGGTCCTGGGGTGCTAATCCCAGCTCTGCCACATGTTTTCTGTGTGTCTTTGGGAAAGTCATTTCACTTCTCTGTGCTTTAGTTACCTCATCAGTAAAATGGGGATTAAGACTGTAAAGCCCACGTGGGACATGGACTGTGTCCAACCTGGTTACCTTGTATCTAATCCATATAGTAAGTGTATAACAAATACCATAGAAAAAGATCTATTATGACAAGCACTGTACTAAATGCTGGGGTAAATACAAGATAATCAGATCGGACACAATCTGTTCCCAACCAGGCTCACGGTCTAAGTGGGAGGGCAAACGGGTATCATTTTGAGCAAGGCTCCCACCCTGCTGAGAGACTAAGCCTCAGTTTCCTCCTCCTGGGTTACAGCAGTGTGGCCCGGTGGATAGAGCATGGGCCTAGGAGTCTGAAAGACCTGAGTTCTTATCCTGGCTCTGCCACTTGTCTGCTCTGGGTAGTTGGGGAAGTCATTCACTTCTCTGTGCCTCAGTTACCTCATCTGGTAAATGGGAATTTAGACTGTGAGTCCCATGTGGGACAGGGATTGTATCCCATCTGATTTGTTTTGCCAGTATCCACCCCAGTGCTTAGGAGGGTATCTGGCACCAAGTAAGCGCTTAACAAATACCACAGTTATCATTACTGTTGTTGTTATTATTTTACAGATGAGGAAACAGAAGCTCAGAGTTGTTAAGTGTCTTGCCCAAGGTCCTACAGAAAGCAAAGTCGTTTATTCGTTCCCAAGAACCAGCAGGGTGGAGACCAGGAGGAATCCCGCATTGGGTATGAGGTTGAGCTCCCTCCTGCCAGGTATTGTTTACCACTCCTGTCATGCATGCCACACCCTAGACTGGCCCGGACCCATTTAGGAAGAGACCTTTTCCAAAATGGCTGAGCAGAACAGTGCTCTTGAGCAGCAGCTGGAGAGTTCCTATCTTAGCCTTTGAGCCCCTCAGGGAGCATGGAATATGGATGAAGGTGGGGACACTCACCCACTCTCCAGCCCTGGGGTCCTGGGCTTCCTCCCTGCCTGGGCCTCCCAAGGAGGACAGCTGATGCTTCCACTGTGCTGCCGTCTGGGTCATCTTCTCCGAGAGGCCCTGCAGCTCCTGCAGGATCCGGCTGTGTCTCTCCAAGGTCATCGCCTGTTCAAAGGACCTGTCCCCTAGGAAACAGAGTGGGGTGGGGGCCGGAAGCCTGGGCTGGAGCTAAACTGCCCCTTCCCCTTCATTGGTTGCCTGTGGGGCTCAGGAGTGGGGGAATGGGGATAATTAATGCCAGCAAGCCAAACCTGCTAGGAACAGCTCACAGAGGAAGGGCTGGGGAGGGTGGGGCACCTACCCAGGTTGGGGGAAGTCAAGTCTAGCTTTGAAGAGTCCTTCCTGCTCATCACCTCCTTCTGCAAATCCTTCAGGCGCTGCTGTAACCGGTGCTGCTCAGCTTCAGGGATCCAAGCATCTGGGGCCTAGGGGAAGGGGCGAGGCATGGGGCATGGGCAGGCCTCTATAGCAATAGCACCACCTACTGTGGGGGGACCCCCCAGGCTTAGTTCTTCCCTCTGCAAAACCCAAACTAAATCATGCAAGCCCGAGGTGCTCACGAGAGATGAAGCAAGTGCAGAGGACCCAGTCTCCGAGGGAGCCCCTTCCCCGTCCCCATGGACTCCAGACTCACCAGTCAAAAGAAGCTCAAGCCCCATCAGCTCCTTCCTCCCCGAGCAGGGCCCAAATCCTTCCACCAGGAAGAGACAAAGCCCAGCAGGTCCTAAATCATTCGTCAGCCATTCATCCTTTAGGCTCATCCTCTCTAAAAGCAGACTCCTCCGTAACTTGTCACTGGGTGACTTTCTGCTCTTTCTCTCCAGAGGCCCACATGGCTCAGCGGGTCTACAGAATCCCTAAATCGAACACAGCAATCTCCCTTCAAGGGGGAGGCTTTGGAACAACCCGGGCCATGGCATGTCCCCTCGGTCCCCCAAGCCTGACCAGACTCCATTTGGAGAAGACATCACCTCTGGGGCCGCCTCGCTGAGACTGAAGGTGGAGAAAGACAGAACATCGTGGTCATCTGGAGGGAACAAGGGAAGAAAATCTTAGATACAAGTTGATCAGGTTAGCTGATTAGGTTTTATCTACCCCATTGCTTAGAACAATGTTTGACACATAGTAAGTGCTTAACAAATACCATCATTATTATCAGATGCCCCCACTGGGCTAATCAACCCTCTCCCTCCATTCATCAACCACACACCCAGCCCCTCTCTATCACCTCCACCTCCTCACTTATTCCATCCCATCTTCCCCTGTCCCTGGCCTCTGATCTCCTCAGTCCCGCTCAGGTCCCCAGCCCAACCTCAAAACCGATTCCACCCACACCCAGGAATATGAGAAAGGTATGTCCCTCTGCCAGCGGGACATGGGTTGCAGTTGTTTCTGCAGCAATGGTGGCCCTGAACCATCCACACTCTCCCATGGCAGAAATACCGGCCCCACCAATATCTCCACTCCCAGGACAATATCTCAGCAGATCCCCCATGCCAGCCCACTGCCCCCATCCCTGTTGGGGTTCAGGGAGCTGCCAGGCCAGGGTTCTCACCTGCCAAGGAACTAGTGGAAGCTGAGACCCCGAAGAAACCACTGGGGGATAAGGAGAGGGGTGCCACTTCAGTGCAGAGCTCGTCCACGCCGCCATGGGCTGTGAAGCCACTGTTAATGGACACCTGCAGCAGGGAGGGAGGACTGGATTGAGCAGTGAGGGGCCCCCTGGACTCCCACTCCAGCCCCTTCTATCTGCCGGGAGCTTCTGGACGAGGGTGGCAGCAGCATGAAATATTGTACAGGAACCCAGCTACTTAAGTTGGAGCCTACTGCTTGGGCAGGAACTTCTCAGACTCCTCATTGCCCCTCAACTCCCCAACCCCTGTGCCCCCAGCTTTTTGCCTCCTGGGAAGGGTGGGCAAGAGGAACAGAGAAGAGAAATCAAGCCATGATAACCTTTAATGAAACCATCCAGTCACGTTGACCTGAAAATAGAGGGCAGTAACTTCATAGACAAACGCAAATGTTTTGCAAATCTCCCAGGAACCACTTCTATTTCTCCCACTTTGCTGTGGCCTCAGGAGGATCCTGTTGCGAGACATCGGTTCTAGGGTGATCCCTCTAGGGGCCTACCAGTGGCCTTCCAGCCAGAAAACGCGGGAAGAAAAGTAACCCAGAGATGGGCAGTATCCACAGCCCCATGCCACGGGACTGGGGTATGCCGGGGAAGAGACTCAGGCTGGGGTGGTGGCTCAGGGCTCTGGTTGGTGCCTGGGGTTATGGAGCCAGTGGGTAGGTGACCCCTGCTGGTGAGCAAGCCAGGGGTGTAGCCAGGGTGCACCGAAGAACACCCTTGGGGGAGGAGTCCCAGGGGCTCACCCGCAATTTCTCTCTCCAGTAGGTGATCTTGACTCGGAAGGGATGAAGCCGGTTCCGGAAATCACGCACGCATGAACCCAGGACCTGGGCCCCTCCATCCCTGGAAGACAGTGGGGGCTCTGGGCTGAGCGACTCCCATCCCCGGGTACTTCCCTCTGACATGTAGGTCTGGGTGAGCAATCCCAGGCTCCATGTGTGGCGTGAATCCAGAGGTGAGGGCACAGGTTTTCCCTTGGTGGGCCTGGTCCCATGGCCCCTGGGTGGGCAGGGCTGGGGGGAGGTCGATAGGGGAGAACTGGGATTTGGTCAGGGGAGGGAGTGGAGCCTAGAGAGAAGTGGGGCTGCCACCCAAGTGGAGGGGTCAGGCGGGAGGTTACATCCTCTAGACCTCGAGCCCGTTGTGGGCAGGGATTGTCTCTCCTTATTGCTGTATTGTACTTTCGAAGCGCTTAGTACAGTGCTCCGCACACAGTAAGCTGTCAATAAGTACGATTGAATGAATGAATCAGCTCTGGGCAAGGCAGGCAGGGATGGGGGCGGGTGACCCAGTGGTCAGAAAGGGCATGTCAGGAGTGCAGTCTACCCAACCCCGACCTGGAATTTAGTGCCATCCGCACCACACGGAGTTGTTGCAGGGGAGAAACCAGAGGTCTGTGGTGCCACAGAGACCCCCAGTGGTTCCAAGCTTCCCTCGCAGGACATTTTCCAGCTCTGAGGTCTGTCTGGTCAGAGCAGGCTGAGGAGTAGAGCCAGTATCCCCTTCGGCTTAGCTGTTGCCCTTCTTTCCCCTGCCACGGATTTCCTAGCCCCAGAGTGCCATGCTCTGAGGCTGTCACACTCCCGTTAGCTTCCCTTCTCCTCCTCCTCCCCACCCCCCGAAGTGCACCAAGGCTGGGTTTAGAGGAGACTTTGGGGAGAACTTCCCGGCCAAAGGGGTGTGAGACCTTGTAGGATCTTATTGCAGGAGACTGGGAATCTCCTTTTCTGAAGATTTTTGAAGGAAAGGGCTGCTTCAGCTCTGTCTTGTTGGCAGCAGAGGGAAGGTGCAGAGGGCTCAGGAGAGAGGAAAGAGAAGAGGGGAGGGGTCCTTCCAGGAGACCCCGAGGTGTGGCATAGGTGGACCACCATCAGTGCTGCTCACTTCAGGAAGGTCCCTTGGGCAACCGAAGTGCTGAGATAGGCAGGTTCGAGAAGCACCAGTGATCCTGCCTCACCTGCAAGGTCACAGGGAAAAGGGTAGGGGAGTTGCTGACAGGCAAACTGGATGGGGAGCGGGCACCTACTTGAGCCGGTCGTAGGGGATTCGTCCGTTGCTGGCCACCACCTGGATGGCAGGGTTGTTCTTCTGCGGGCCAAACGGAGAGAGTTAGGAGCTCTGGGGGCCACTGGATCCCACCCCCAACCCCAGGAGGGGAACCAAGACTCACCTGGGCATCATCGTCAAAGGAGTCCAAGAAGATCCCGATGCCCTCCCAGAGGGCGGGGCCGCCCAGGGCTGGGCCCGTTTGGCCTCTCTCCTGCGAGTACCAAATAGCCTGCCAGGACCCATGTCCCATTAGCCCCTCCTCTGGCTGCAGGAAGCCCCGCCCCTGATTCCTGGCACAGGGCACACCCCTCACATGGGGTCATCTTGCACGTTTGGTTCTGATGGATCAATGCATGAGTGTGGTGGGGGAAAAGGGGTCCTGTGGGAGAAGTCTGGGCCCGACCAATGGTCCGCTCCAAGTGGAGGCTCTGAAGCTGAACACTTTCACCACCCTTCCTAAATTGCAGCCTTCTCTGGGATGAATTGGAGAAAACAGAAAGAAGCAGAACCAGGACCCCTAGGGTGGAAAGGGGTAGGGAGGGGCCAGGGAAGGGTCTCACCATCCCATCGGCCCCCAGGCGCCCCAGGCCCGACACACGGATGGCCACCTCCACCTCCCAGTTCAGGAAAGGGATCCTGTTTCGGGTCCAAACTGCTCCACTCTTGTTGCGCATGGATGGTACCAGCCTCACCTCCTCCAGGCCAGGGATAGCATCTGTCAGGGCATGGGACCCTTTCAGAGTTGGGTGCCCATCTTCCCCACCCCCCACCCCCAGATTCTTAGCTGCCCCCTCTAAGCCATTCCTCCGGCAAAGCCATCACCTAGGGAAGGTGCCGGGCGGTGAGCCAGGAGTCGCAGATCACCCTAGGCCCACCTGGAGGAGCTGATGGGGTGTGGTGCCACTCTGGGACCGGGACAGTTTTCCTTCTGCCCAGGGGAATGATCCCAGAAGAATCAATTGTGCACTGCCAAGCATTTTGAACAGCCAGCAGGGAGCTCACCCTCCCATGCTGTAACAACTAGGAACACAAGGCCCAAATCCAGGTGCCTGTCACTCACACTTTGCCAGGTCCGCCACGAGAGGACTGCTATGGTTGGGGCCATCTGCCCTCAGGGTGAAGGGACCCAACCCAAGAGCTGAGAGGCTCAGAGCCTAAATCCTGCTTTCCCCGTCTGCTGGGGAAGCCAACACCACACCAGAGGCAGCTGTTGGATTCAGGAGCAACTTGTCCCTCTTCACTTGCCCAAGTCCAGAGCTCCCTGGGGCCACCCTGACCCCACCAACCAGTCACCTGACCTCAGGGGAGATGCTGGGGTGGGGAAGTGGTCCAAATTCAAGCCGGTCACTCTAGGGACCTTGGGATGGGGAGGAGAGCTGATCCAAAGCTCCAGGCCCATTGCCAGCAGCAGCAAGCCCTGGGACTGGAACAGTCCCAACTTAATCACAGAGGCTAGCGCTCCCCGGGGCCTAGTGGGACCCCAGGTGAAGGTAGGAGTGGAGGGGGCCCTGAAGATCCCAGCTGCAGCTGACCCAAGTCTGGATGCCGGCTTTTCAGACCATTTTGACATTCTCCTCATTTTGGGAGACTGGGTTCTCCTTTCTTCCTGCAACAGCCCCCGACCTGAGGCTTCTGCTTTTGAGGGGTTCCCCCAACCCCACCCCAGCTTCCTCAGATTGGGCTCTCACCTCTGACTTGGACTTGTGGAGTTTTTCTCCTCTGATCAGGCATGCTGGAGTCTGAGCACTGCCCTGGAGCAGAGGGTATGGATCATTTCACTCAGAGACCCTGGCTGCCCACAGTGCCCTGACTGGCCCTGGGAAAGCACAGATTCCTCTAGAGAATGCAGTGGTCCCATTCTTTGGGCCAGCTGTGCCCCCTGCCCTGAGACCCAAGGAGCAGTTCAAAGAGAGGGGTGAGGCTTGGGGCAGCCCGTTCCCAGGGCCTCTCCCTCTACTAAAGAAGCCGGATGTGGAGATGATCCCTGGTTTGTCTTGGATTACTCTTCCTCCAGTCTCAAACCTGCTCCTCTTTGGGTGGGGGAGGGCCTCAGAGTAACCCAACTCCGGGGTCAGAAGTCAAATGCCATGTCAAAAGAGAAAAACTCCATGAGTCCAAGTCAAAGATGAGAGCCCATTCTGAGGAGGCTGGTGGGGAGGAGGGGAACACCCCCTCCAAAAGCAGAAGCCTCAGGGCAGGAGGCTGTCACAGAAAGAAGGGGGCCACCCACTCTCCCAAAATGAGGAGCTCAGACCTGAGCTGATCATGGCTGGAGACAGAGGGGCAAAGGTTGGGGTAGGTTGGGGTAGGTTCTAATCCCGGTTCTGCCACTTGTCTGCTGTGTGACCTTGGGCAAGTCACTTAACTTCTCCGGGCCTCAGTTCCCTCATCTGTGAAATGGGGATTAAGACTGTGAGCCCCACATCAGGCAACCTGATTACTTTGTATCTACCCCAGCGCTTAGAACAGTGCTTGGCACATAGTAAGCACTTAAACACCATAATTAATTAAACAAACCGGCAGCCTCATCCCAGACCAGCCTGGCACTACTCCAGTCCCACTTCCCAAATGGGGGAAGAGGCTGAGGGACGTGGCAGATTCCACAGGAGAACCAGAGGCTGAAATGGCAGGGAGGCCAAAGCCAAGGGTAGAAAAATCACTCTGCTGCCCAAATCCCAAAGGATGAGATCCGGGTGCCACTGACCTCCCCGTTGCAAGGGAAACTGGAGAAGCAGCTTGGCCTGGCGGAGAGCGGGTGGGACAGGGAGATGGGGGGCCTTACTTCTAATCCCAGCTCTCACTTGTCTACCTTGAGCAAATCACAACTTCTCTGGGCCTCAGTTTCCTCCTCTGTAAAACTGGATTCAATCACTTTTTTCCCCCGCTTGGACTATGAGCCCCAGGTGAGACAGACAATAGGTCTGATCTGATTAACCTGTATCTACCTCAATGTTGAATGTGGTGACTGGAGTATAGACAACATAACTATTACTCTCCATACAATTGATTGATTACACTAGGAGGCAGAGTCTCAGAGGGGTCTGATTCATGCCAACTCAGGCTGACCAGAGATGCTCCAAACAGTCCTGAGGCAGCCAGTTCAGGTGAGAAATGGGCACTACTCCTCTTCCTCCCCCAGGACTCAGCTGGGGATCGGCTGGCCCATTCCTTGGCCCAAGTAACCCCCACCTACCTATGCCCCAGTTGACCCACTCCCTCTTCCTGAACGCCACATCGGGGAGCACAAGAGGGAGCGGGGAGACCGGGCCCTGCCCCAACCCCAGGCCGGAGCAGCCCCCCCGTGCCCCTCTCACCTCCATGATGACTCCAGAAGGGCATCTCCCTGCCCGGCTGTGCCAACCGCGGCCCCCTGAAGCTGAATTTGTACTCAAAGCGGCGCCGAGTTGCCCCATTCCAGGCCCAGTCGTGGAGCAGAGGCAGAGTCAGCAGGGGTAGGAGCAGCAGCAGCAGGAGAGGAGCGGGGCTCGGGGCCATTAGGGCTCAGCCAATTCGGGACAGGTCGACACCAGCAAGGGACTGCTCTGTGCCTGGCAGACTGAGAGGCTAAGGGCCAAAGGCGGAACAGGGATCCGGGAGAGGGAGGGGACTCCGGGGATCCCTGCCCTGGCCTGGGGCAGAAGGGGGAGGGACCGGAACTGAGGCTGGAGATAATACAGCTGGAGCAGCGGCACCGTGGGGGTGATGGGGCTGGCATGGGCCTGGAGTTCCCCCACCCCCACTCATCCCACGCCCAAGATGGGGTGGACTTTGAGAGATGAGCCCAGATTCTCTCTGCCTCAACCCCTACCCAGCTGCCTCAGTAGGGACCTGGAGCTACCCTCTCCGCCCTTCCCTCTATCCCATCCCAACAAGCACCTTCCCCTGCCCACTCGCCCCTCTCACCCAGCTTCAGTGCCAACTGGCTCCTGAACCAGCCCTCCTCTCTGCCCACCCCTTCACCAAGAAAAGGCAGCCTTCCCTCTAGCTCCTGGATTCAGGGCTCCAGGAGAATAGGGGAATGGGGAGAATCCTACTTGAATCATCTCCACCCACACCTCCCCGGCCCTTCTCAACAACCAACTTTCCCCAACCCAAACCACTTCCAAATGCTCCTCCACCAGTCCATGTCACTGTGGCAGAAGGATGAGGCAAGCAGAGTGGCACGAGAAGGAACGACCCAGCACACCCAGAGCCACAGCGCGCCTCACCCAGGGATCTGGGCACTCAGACGGCACTATTTCTTGAGTGCCATCTTCTGGGACTCTGAGCCCAGCCACAGGACCCGTTATTAGGCCTTACGGATTGCCCAGGGTTGGCGAGACGCCGGCAGCACTGGTGAAGGTGAACAGCATTCTTTCCCTGAAGGTCTCGGGGCATCTCCATCCCATGACCTAGAGAAGGGGTGGCTTCCAGCTCCCATCGGGGAAAATGAGCTGATTCTGTCTCACCCAGAGCTGGCAATGAAGAAAATACCAACCGGTGGGCCTTTCCCAATTACCTATTTTCCCAGTAAGTAAGGGAAGCAAAATACCCGGGAGACCCCACTTGGGGTTGGTAGGGCTATGGAGAGGGGTGGATAGGGGAGGGAGCTCAGAGAAAAAGCAAGAGGGAGAGCGGAGGCCAGAGGTAGCTGGGTCTTTATGGAATGATTTATTACAGTATCACCTCACAGGGCCAGCAATACATGAGAGGAAAGCACTGGACAGGACTGCAAAGGCCTCTGGGAACGGCATGCAAACACTGCAACGAGGTCAAGGGCAAACACGGCGGCTGGTCCCCTCCCCTCCTGGTGTAGGTGGGAGGTGGGGGAGGGGGAGAGCTCGTGATGGGGGAGGGAGAGCATTTTTTTAAACCCCATTTTTTTTCCCTTTTATTACATTAAAAATAAGATTCGTACTTTTGTGTAAAATGACCAGCGGTGGTCTTCCTTGACTTGAAAATAATAAAAAATAACACACACAAAAAAATCATAAAAAAGGGGAAATTAAACTGTAACCAAAGAGAGCCAAAGAGAGAGGGAGGCAGGGGGGAAGAGAGGGAGCTCAGAGGCTGGGGGTGTTTCTCTGTCTCCTTTCCCCATCTGTTCACTCTGCTCCAGTGCAGTTTCCAGATTCTCCTCCTGGACTGTCCCAGACCAGTCAGAGAGGTCCAGACTGATTGTTTTGGGGGAGGCGAGGAGGAGCAGGGGGCCTGAGGGAAATGGGGCAGAGGGAGGTAGCCAAGCCAGGGCGAGGAGGAGGTGGCGGCTTGGACAGCATGCTACAAGGTTGTGTGGTGGACTCACTGCCCCCGCCAACCCGCCTGGCCCTGCCCCGTGACATCCCCCTTGGGGACAGAGAGACAGCACCTGGCAACTCCCAGCACACACTTCTCCACCTGGCTCAACTCTGGGATCCCCAGCATGGGGGAACAGGCTCGGAGAAGGTGCTGGGGGGAGTGCCGGGGGGAGATCAGGAATATAGGCACCAAGTCCAAAGTCTCTTCCAGGGTTAAGTCTGAGCAGGTCCAGGGCCCGATGGCATCTCAGTCTCTGTTGGGGGGTGTGGGGGAGGGGGCACAGGGCCCCCCTCCCCACCTCAGGTTCACAGGTGGAGCTCATGAGCTTTGATATGTTCTAGCTGTTCCCGCAGCTGCAGGAAGGAGGGCCTCATAGTTGTGTCCAGCTGCCAGCAGTTCTTCATAACGTCGTACACGGCCGGGGGACAGCCGTCCGGGGCATCCATTTTGTAGCCCTTCTCCACACGGGGGACCACATCCTTTAGAGGCTGGGGAGGGGAGGCGAGAGGAGGTGATCACTTCTGGGTCTTGCTGGGTGGAGACTCCCCTTCCTCCCCATATCTGTGGCAACTGGGCTGGCTTCCTCCAGCTTCCTTGCCAGCCTCCCTGATGCACTCACTGCCTCCAACCTCGCCTTCAGCTTCCACACTGGCCTCCCTGCCTCAAGGTTGGCCTCCCAGCCTCCAGCTTCACACTGGCCTTCCCGCCTCCAAACTCCTCACTGCAGGCTGACCTCCCAGCCTTCAACCTCCTCACTGCAGGCTGACCTCTCAGCCTCCAACCTCCTCACTCCAGGCTGACCTCTCAGCCTCCAACCTCCTCTCTAGCCTCTAGCCCCTCTCCTCTCTAACCAGCAAAGTGATATTTGTTAAGCACTTACTATGTGTCAAGGACCGTTCTAAGCGGTGGGGAAGAAACAAGATAAATCAGGTCCGGACACAGTCCCTGTCCCACATGGGGAGGGAGGAGGAAGTAGGAGGGAGAACAGGTATTCAATCCCCATTTTAAAGATGAATTTCTTTGGTGGTGATCCTGGCTGCTCTCATCACACAAAGTCCTCATCTGTGAGGACTTCTCCAAGACGGCCTCCAGACCTACTGCCTAACAATCCCCACCCTGTGGGCCCAGGCCCTTTGCTTCCATCAGGCAAATCTGTTCAGTGTCTTCCCACAGCTAACCTTCCAAGGCCCTGCCCAGCCTTCTCCCCCATCTCCCAAAGGGACTGACGGCTTCTCTCCTTCAAACTGAAGGCTCTTGCCAAAGGTTATTACCCAGCCTCCTCCAGGAAGCCTTCCTGGATCGACGTTACCCAACTCTTGTCCCTTGCTCGGCATCAGAGCTCGTTCAGAGCCCACGCTTCTGTCTGAATTTTTTAAGGTCTAAACCAGTCATTCCTCCTTTATCCCTCCTGGTATGTTTACAGCTTTGCCAGTTCTGATTCTCCCGCCAGCCTAGTGAGCCCTCTGAGGCCAGACCTTACTTTCCTTCTCCAGGTTACACCTTGCTGCCCATGCCAGGACAGGGCTCTGCTCCTAACTGGCACTCTGGCCATCTGGGTCACCCCCCTCCCCTAGGCAGCCAGCAGGGGGGTGGGACATCCACACTTACGATCCTTGGATAAGGCACTCGTCCGAAGGAATAGATTTCCCACAGGAGGATCCCGAAGCTCCACACATCTGACTTGGTGGAGAATTTCTGCCAGGGGAGAGAGGGGTGAGAGCATTCATTCATTCAATCGTACTTATTGAGCACTTACTGTGTGCGGAGCACTGTACTAAGTGCTTGGAAAGTACAATTCAGCAATAGAGATAATCCCTGCCCACAACAGGTTTACAGTCTAGAAGCAGCGCCCCAAACACTAGGTGTCCAAGCGCGTGAAAATTTGGGGTGGTTCAGTCCCCCCTACCCACGGGGACGCCCCATGATGAAGGCCTGCCTGGCTTGCCCCTTTCCCATGACCCCAGTGCTCTGGAAAATGCCTGTCTCACCCAGGGTCCCCCAGTGTCACACCTGAGATCGATGAAACTGAAGCTCAGAAGCTGGGGGGGACATTGAAGTTGGGCCCAGAAGTGAGTAGGAAAGGACCTCGGACTCCTGGAGCCCAGCTCCCAAACCTGGAGGGCTGGCTTGGTGGGTTCTGGTGGGCCACTGGCTCCCTCGCTTCCCTCTCCGCCCCCGGGCCCCTCCGATGACACCCCAGCTGCCTCACCTTCTCTCTCAGGGCTTCAGGGGCCGTCCATTTGACCGGCAGCTTGCCAGTGTCCTGGGTGCTGGATGCCTCCTTGGTGAGCCCAAAGTCACTGACTTTGGCGACGTTGTCTTCAGATACCAGCACGTTGCGGGCTGCCAAGTCTCGGTGAACAAAGTTGTTGTCCTCCAGGTACTCCATGGCCTCGCAGACGTCTCTGCCAGGGAAGGGGGCAGGGCCGCAGGGGCTCAGGGTCTCTTCGGCCCCCAACCTCCCTGCCCCGCCCCCTTCAAGGGAGGTCACCCCTCCCGGCCCAGTGGGACCCTTCCCCAGGGAGCCGCCACCCACCAGTTTGGGCCCACTCTGGGGGGAAACTGCACATGTCACCACCCAGCCCCTGCTCCCAAAGCCTGGCTGCCCTACTCACAGGGAGAACTTGAGAAGACAGTCTCCACCCAGCACCGATCTGCCCCGGGAACGGAGGTAATCCACGAGGCTGCCCTGTGGAGGACAGCCAGAATCTCCATTGGTCACAGCCCCTCCCCAGCCACCCTCTCCCGTCAGCCCACTGGGTTAAGTGAGAGGAGAATCCAGGCCTGGAAGTCAGGAGACCTGGGTTCCAATTCTAGCTACTGGGTAACCCTGGGTAAGTCATTTCACTTCTCTGGGGTTTAGTGTCCTCCTCTGTAAAATGGGGATGAAATACCCATTCTCCCTCTCCCTTACATTTTGGGCCCCAGGTGAAACATGTACTATATCTGATGTGACTTCATCTAGCCCAAAGTGTAGCACAGAGCTTGGCATATCCTAAGGGCTTACAAAATACCACCTGTGTCCAATCCAATTATCCTGTATCTACCCCAATGCTTAATGCACAGTTAGCGTTTGACAAATACCACCATATCCAACAGGCACTAGGTCTGATTCGATCATCCTGTATCTACCTAGGTGCTTGGCACAGTGCATGGCACATAGTAAGCACCTAGAAAATAGCACAATTATTCCTCTTCTATTATTCTTAGCTATTCTTAGAAGGATTATAGCAGAGGACAGGATGTTCTGGAAAAAATATATCCATGGATTTGCTATGAATTGGAAATGACTCGACGGCACTTAATAACAACAATAATAATAATAATAATAATAATTCTTAGAAGCAGTTTGGCCTAGTGGAAAGAGCCCAGGGCTAGGAGTCAGATAATCTGTGTTCTAATCCCTGTTCTTCCTCTTGTCTGTTGTGTGACCTTGGGCAAATCACTTTTCTGTAAAATGGGGATTCAATCCTACTCCCTCCTAAATAGACTGTGAACCCCAGGTGGGATAGGGACTGCAAACTCTGGTGACTTTTTATCTACCCCAACACTTAGTACAGTGCTTGGCACAGGGTAAGTGTTTAGCAAATATGAGAGATCTTATTACTGTTCTTGGCTGGGGGAAGGGGCAGCCGGCTCACCTTCGCCATGTACTCAGTGACAATGTAGAGACCGCCCTTCTCCTCCACGATCACGCCCAACAGCTGCACCAGGTTGCTGTGTCGGAGCTGCCTGCGGACACGGGGAGAAGCTCAGCCCGCCACCCCTTGGCCCCCCAGTAAGGTGCCCCTGCCCCACAACTCACGTCATGACGGAAGCCTCAGCCAGGAAAGCCTGGGCGGTGGCGTCGTTCTTAATGCACTTGACGGCGACTTTCTTTCCCCGGTAGTCCCCCAGCATCACATCTGCAAGGCGACCGGGGAGTCAGGGGAGCCAAGGGACCTCTCCCGCCTACTGCCCTTTTCCGGTTCCCAACTGGGCCCCCTCCCCCGCCCCACTCAGGAGGCTCCCTGGGCTCCTGGTTGCCACCCGCATTCAGCCAAACTCTTCCAAGCATGGACTTCCGGCTCTCCACCCCGGCTTCTTGTCATGTCAGCTATAGTTCCTGCTCCTGCCCTCCACCCCCACCATGACCCTTCAATCTTCCCCCTCCAGTCAGCCCATCCCAGTTGTCCTCAGCCATCACACTTCACATTCCCCTTCCTCCACCCAACCCCTCCCCACCCCTTGCACTGTCCCCACCCCTCTCCCCCGCCCCATCCCTGTAATCACCTCCCAGCGCCGGCCCCCATTAACTCACTCCCATCCAACCCCTCCTCACCCCTCGCGCCATCCGCTCCCCCTAAATCTCCACTGTAGCTTCAACCAAGCACAGCCTGTGGAGCCCCCACTCCATCAAGGGGAAGATTCCCTTCATCCTTGACCTGTTCCTGACTAAAACCTGGTTCTCCCCAGACAAGTTTCCCCTCCTACTCTCTCCAGAGGAGGTCTCATCTTTACCCACTTCCCCAAGTTCACTGGGAAAGGAGGTGGTGTCGGCTTCCTTCTCACGCCCCAATGCCACTTCCACACCATTCCACCCCTCCATCCTTTTCTTTCCCTTCCTTCGAAGCCCACTCTACCACCCACTCCAGATTCTAGTAATAGTCATCTACGACCCCATGTCCCACTTCCAACTTTTTTAACTATTTTGATCACTTTCTTACATTCCTTCTCTCTTTCTACAAGCCTACATTGATCCATGAGGATGTCAATATCCACAGAGATGTTTCTGACAACGCTTCCACTGACTGCTTTCTATTACTCGACTCCACTGATCTCCTGCTAGACCCCATGTCAACTACTCACCAACTTAGACACACACTTGAACTCCTCATCTCTAGCCACTGCACAATCTCTACCCTCACCAACTCTGAAATCTTTCAACTGCCTTCTCTCCCACACATCTACTCCTGACAAATCTGTGCTGTTCCAACACAGAGACCTCTGATCTTTTGACCCCATCCACTTTTCTCAACTTTTCAAGCCCCATTTAATCTCCATACCCAAACTACCTTCCCTTGATGACCAAACTGACATACTCAACTCACTTTCTCCCCTATCCCTTCCATCTCGTACCACTAACCCACAGCTCTGGATCACCTCTATCTTCTTCGCTCTTGTGCATGAGGTGCAGAGCGCTCCTGGCGGAAATCTAGATATCAGGCCGACCTCATCCACTTCAAGTATATCCTTGCGTGCCTTAACTCTGCCCTCTCTCCTGCCCGGCAAAATAATTTCTCCATCCTTACTGACACCCATGCCCACTGACCTCACCAGTTGTTCCAGACATTTAACTCCCTCCTCAAACCCTGTTCCCTCACCTCTTCTATCCCTTGCCCCTAATGAGTTGGCTATCTACTTTATTGAGAAAATTGGCACTATCAGGCATGATCTCCCTAAAATCTCCCTTGCCTCTCCCCAGTCACTTCCCCCTCATGCTCCTTCTTCAACTCTCCAATCTTTCGCAGAAGCATCTCCAGAGGAGATCGCCTGCCTTCTCTCAAAATCCACGCCCTCGACCTGTGCATCGACCCTATTCCTTCATCCCTTATTGAAAAACTTGGCCCGTCCCTTCTCTTC
Organism: Ornithorhynchus anatinus; assembly: GCF_004115215.2. Taxonomy (NCBI): domain Eukaryota; kingdom Metazoa; phylum Chordata; class Mammalia; order Monotremata; family Ornithorhynchidae; genus Ornithorhynchus; species Ornithorhynchus anatinus. The sequence goes on from NC_041732.1 coordinate 14,004,582, forward strand.
CTAACTGCCATCTTCAACTGTTTGCTCTCCAGTGGCTTCTTGCCCACTGCTTTCAAACATGCCTGTTTCTCTTCTATCCTAAAAAATATCCTCACCTGAACCCAAGGCTCTCTCCAGTTATCGCCCCATCTGTCACTCCTCTCCAAACTCATTCATTCATTCAAATGCATTGATTGAACACTTACTGTATGCAGAGCACTGAACTCAGTGCTTGGGAGAGTTCAATACAACACTAAATAGACACATTCCCCACCCACAAAGAGCTTACAGTCTAGATGGGTAGAAGACAGAGGAGAATATAAATTAAAGACATGTAAATAAGTGCTGTAGGACTGGGAAGGGGGATGAACAAAGCGAGCAAGTCAGGGCAATGCAGAAGGAAGTGGGAAAAGAGGAAAGGGGGGCTTAGTCAAGGAAGGCTTCTTGGAAGAGATGTGCCCTCTAATAAAGCTTTGAAGTGGAGGAGAGTAATAGTCTGTCAGATTTGAGGAGAGAGGGCATTTCAGGCCAGAGGCAGGGTCTCTATCTGTTGCCGACTTGTTCATTCCAAGCGCTTAGTACAGTGCTCTGCACATAGTAAGCGCTCAATAAATACTATTGAATGAATGACATGGGTGAGGGGTTGGTGGTGAGATAGACAAGATCTTTGAGCAAGTTGTCTACACCCACTGACACAGGTTTCTCTCCTCCAATTCACTCCTTGATCCCCCTACAATCTGGCTGCTTCCCCTCACTCCACAGAAACTACTCTCTCAAAGGTCACCAATGATCTCCTTGCCAAATCCAACGGGCTCTACTCCATCCTAATCCTTCTTGACCTCTCAGCCGCCTTCAACATTGTCAACCACCCCCTTCTCCTGGAAACATCAACCTCGGCTTCACTGATACTGTCCTCTCCTGGTTCTCATCTTAGCTCTCTGGCCACTCATTTTCAGTGTCTTTCATGGGTTCCTCCTCTGCCTTCCACCCCCTAACTGTGGGGGTCCCTCAAGGTTCTTTAGTTCTGGGTCCCCTTCTATTCTTCATCTACACCCACTCCCTTGGAGAACTCATTCACTCCCATGGCTTCAAACTACCACCTCTATGAGAATAATACCCAAATCTACATCTCCAGCCCTGATCTCTTTCCCTCTCTGCAGTCGTGCATGGCCTCTTACCTTCAAGACATCTCTACCTGAATGTCCTTTTATGTCTAAAACAGAACTTATCTTCCCTCACAAACCCCATTCTCCCCCTCACTTTCTCATTCCTGCAGATGGTACCACCATCCTTCTTGTCTCACAAGCCCATAATCTTGGTGTTATCCTTGACTCCTCTCTCTCATTCAACTCATATATTCAATCCATCAGCAAATCCTGTTGGTTTGACCTCAACAACATCACTAGAATCCAACATCACTAAAATCCACCCTTTCCTCTCCATCCAAACTGCTACCATGTTAATCCAATCACTCATCCTATCTCCCTTGATTACTCAGCCTCCTTGTTGAGCTCCCGGCCTCCTGTCTCTCCCCACTCCAGTCCATATTTAACTCTGCTCACCTGATCACTTTTCTTCAAAAACGTCAGGACATGTTTCCCCACTCCTCCAGAAACTCCAGTGGTTACCCATCCACCTCCACATCAAATAGAAACTCACCATTGGCTTTGAAGCATTCAATCGCTTTGCTCCTCCTACCTCACCTCGCTACTCTGCTACTAGAACCCAGCCCACACACTTCGCTCATCTCCCGCTAACCTTTTCAATGTATCTTGCTCTCATCTATCTTGTCACTGACCTTTTACCCACATTCTATCTCTGTCCTGGAAAGCCCTCCCTCCTCATCTCCAACAGAGAATTACTCTCCCTCTCTTCAAAGACTTACTGAAGACACATTTCCTCCAAGAGGCCTTCCCTGACTAAGCCCTCCTTTCATCTTCTCCCACTCCCTTCTGCATTGCCCTGACTTGTTCCCTTTATTCATCCCCCCTGCCGCCCCAGCCCCACAATAGTTACATACATATCTGTCATTTATTTATTTATATCGATACCTGTCTCCCCCTCTAGATGATAAACTCATTGTGGGAAGGGAGTGTGTCCATTTATTGTTATATTGTCCTCTCCCAAGCACTTAGTATTGTGTTCTGCAAACAGTAAGTACTCAATAACTACATTTGACTGACTCCTGCTCCTTCGTGTGGCTATTCCCCCTTACTCCTCTTTGCTGAGCCACAATTCCACCTCTTCCTCAAAATTACTCCATCGTACTGTGCTCATCTCCCTGGCCCTCGAAATCCTTCAATAGCTAGAGACCCCTTCCAACTGGCTTTCCTGCTACAACCTAGCCTGCACATTACACTCCTCTAACACCAACCTCTCACAGTGCTTTGCTCTCGCCTGTCGCCATCGACCCCTTGTTCACATCTTCCCTCTAACGTGGAATCACTTCCCTTTCATATTCGATAGTCCACCGCTTTCCCCGCTTTTGATGTCCTCCAAAAATCTCATCACCTCCAGGAAGCCCTCCCTGACTAATCACAAATCTCCTTACCCTCTTCTTCCTCCCTTCTGTGTCACCTAGGCACTTGATTTCTCATTTCTAACATTTAGGCACCCCCTTGGGCCTCATGTCCTTATCTTCAGACTCGCTCGTTTCCCCTGTCATTTACTGTAATGTCTGTCTCCCCTGATAGATTGTACGCTCTTCGAAGGCAGGGATCTTGTCTATTCTATTCTACTCTCCCAAGTGTTCAGCACAGTGCTCTGCACAGAGTAAGTGTTCACAGGATAGCACCGACTGATGACTACCTCCACCAAGTCCCCCTCCCACTGACCAGTCCCATTACTCCAACTCCTTTCGGGTGTCTGGAAGGAGGGCCTACAAATGGCAGGGTCACGGCTGTGTGAGACTCAGGTTTTTAAGCTTCCTTATGCCTCCGACCTTTGTGATTCTGCTCCCGTTGGATTCAATGTTTTCCTTCAACTAACTGATGGTATTTACTCAGTGCCCTGGCAAGAGTCCAGTATGGAGTCAGAGACAGCGCTGCCGCCCTCCAGCAAGCAAGCGGGTCGGCATTGCTGGCCTCCTGGTAAGCTCCCTGAAGGCAGGGGCTGTGTCTTTCCCCTGCTGGGAAGTTTCTCCCAGTTCAGACCAGTCCCTGGTGACTATCTGGGGCCCAAGCCCACCCTCTGCTTACTCTAGAGAGCTGCAGTCTTACCTCCAAACTCCCCCTTCCCAATGGTCTGCAGCAGCTTCAAGTCTTTCATGTTGAGGGCCCAGCCACCTGCGGGAGAGTGTGGGAGGAGACAGCTGAGCTGGGGGGGAGAGCCAGAGGCGACTGGGGATGGGATTGTGGATTAGTAATAATAATAATAATAATGGTATTTGTTAAGCGCTTACTATGGGCCAAGCACGATTCTAAGCGCTGGGGGGGATGCAAGGCAATCAGGTTGCCCCTCATGGGGCTCCCAGACATAATCCCCATTTTACAGATGAGGTAACTGAGGCACAGAGAAGTTAAGTGACTCGCCCGAAGTCACACAGCTCACAAGTGGCGGAGCCAGGATTAGAACCCAGGACCTCTGACTCCCAAGCCTGTGCTCTTTCCACTGAGCCAGGCTGCGTAAGGATTAGGGGATGGGGTTGGGTTAGGGACCAGGAGCTGGGTGGGTGAAGGACTGGGTGGATTGGGGACTGGGGATAGGTAGGGGTTGGAAGGCATCCCCAGGGAGGGTACGGAGGCTGCAGGCAATGGGGACGGGGAAAAAGACTCACTCCGGGAGAACTCGTCCTGTGCCGCTACGGTGCCCTCCATGAGCTTTGGCTTGATGAGGCGGGTGCAGAGGCCGTCCGCATCTGTGGTGTAGTGCTGTCGGGGGGAGGCGACACGAGGCTGAGGCCCAGGACAGCACACACCATCTCCCAGCATCCCCCAGTCCTTCCCCACATCCCAGTTCTACTGGACTCCTCAGGTCACGGCTCTCCCTGCCCCCACCGGCTATCCCAACCCTCACGGTGACTTCGGGATCCAGCTGCACCTGCTGTAGGGTTCACCTCCTCCTTTCCCCCGAATCTCCACCCATTCTGTATTAGGGTAGGTCGGTGTCCCGTCTCCCCGCCGATCCCCAAAAGTGGTGCAGGGGGCAGGGGCAGTGCAGTTAGGGGCGCCTAACCCATTCTGCCCACCAGGGGGCAGCACGGGACCAGGCTTGCCCGGGTTCCTGGACTGGGGGACTTTGTCACTGGCCCGGGCAGGGGTTGGGAGGGCAAAGGGCTCCCGTCCCCGGCCTCGGGGAGAAACCAAGCTGGACTCCTGGAAGTGGGAGACAGAGGCGCCCTGGGAGCCCCTCTCAGGGAGCGCCAGACTCCCCCCGCCACTCCTCTTCCTCCTATCCCACATCCCCCCAGATCTGGCCCATCCCACCCACTCAGTCTCAAATCCTCCTCGGTGCCATCGTACCCTCTCTTCCCACGGGTTGGCTCCGGGCCCTAGGGGACCTAAGAACCCCTCCATTCCCTACCCCATCTTGTTCTCTCCCTCTCCCTCCGTGCCCGGAACTAATCATTCTGAGGGGGCGAGAGCAGCCAGCCGCTGCTCAGCTTCCTGCCGGTGGGACCCGGGACAGGAAACGCCCCGGCTGCTATCGGGCAGAGCCAGTCACCCGCCCGCAACCACAGGCAGCGGAGCGGAGGGGGCGGGGGAGGAGCGGGCGTGGGAAGGGACGGGGACTGGTGCCGGCAGACCCAATCAGGTGGGGCAAGGGGTGCCGGGGTGGGGGTGGGGGTGGGGGTTGAGGATGACAGCCGGAGGGCGAGTCCCCCCTCCCCTGTAATCCCCCTGGGAAACAGTGGTGACCCACAGACCCTGGTCTCTTGCAGCACCCCCTCCCCATGGGTACTCTCCAGTCCCCATGCCCACCGTAGCCAGGGAGAAAGAGCTCAGGCCAGGGGGCAGACCAGGCCCAGGCTTTACAAAGATCTGACTAGATGGCAGAAAGAGAAAGTGACGGGTGGGGGAAGGGGAGCACGGGTTCAGCCGCACGTGCTGGCTGTGGAAGCAAGTATATGCAAATAGTTATGGATGGGTGAGGCCCATCAAACCCTGTGTAACAAGCTCATTCCAGCCTTAATAACTGTTTGTCCCAATAATCCAGTATATAATTTAATAACCTTTTAAAGGACTTCAAAAAGAATTCTCTTGTAAGAAAGTGCCCCACACTATTTTGTTTCTTCAGTTTGGCGGCTAAGGGTTTCGCTATCTGGTGAGGGGGTGGGGGTTGTCAGGTATATGAAGGTGGGTTTGGAAGTGTGAGCGTGCGGGGAGAAGGGGTTGGGTGCGATAATAGCAACTGTGGTATTTAAGTGCTTATTATGAACCGAACACTGCACTAAGCGCTGGGATAGATACAAGATAAACAGATCCCTCGCTCAGTTCACAGTCTAAGTGGGAGGGAGAATAGGTAGTGAATCCTCATTTTGCAGATGAGGGAACTGAGGCCCCGACAAGTTAAGTGACTTGCCCACGTTCACACAGCAGACAAGAGGTAGAGATACACGTCCAGGTGAATATCTAAATCCTACTTGGGAGAATGAAAACCCTGGGTGGGTAGGCATGTACCTGGGTAGGGTTGCTTGTATAGGTGAGTAGACAGAGATATGGTATATGGCAGCACATGTAAGAGGATGGGGGAGTCTGACTATATATGTACAACGTAGGTAAGGACGTATATGTAGGTTCAGTATGGGAGCGACTGTGTCTGAGGGTGTGTATCGACATATAAGTGGGTGGATCTATAAATGGTGTGTGGGTACAGTACAGGAGAGAGTGTGTGCAGGTGGGAGAGTGTGCCCACGTTTACTTGTGTGGGTACTATATATGTATATACATAAGTCTGCAAAAACAAGCCCGTAGGTGTGTGAGACTGCGTGTTTGTGGCACAATAGGGGTGCAAGTGTGAGTCTCTAGAAGCAAGTCCGTAGGTGTGTGTCTACGGGTGTCAGTACAGTAGGGGAGCTAGTGTATGCCAGTGTGAGTCAATGTCGGTAAGAATAAGCGTGTAGGTGTGTGTGTGTTTGGGTACAGTGAGTGAGCGTGAGAGTGTGAATCTGAATGTCTACATGAACAGTATTCATCATTGATGTTTTTGTTAAGTGCTTATTAAGTGCCAAGCCCTGTGTTTAGTGCTGGGGTACATACAAGACAATTGGAGGGAACACAGTCCTTGTCCCACATGAGGCTCACAGCCTCAGAGGGAGGGAAAACAGGTAATTAATCCCCATTTTAGAGACAAGTACACCGAGGCCCAGAAGTGAAGTGACTTGCCTAAGGTGACACATCAGGAAAACAGCAGAGCTGGGATTAGCACCTAGGTCACCCAACTCCCAGGTCCAGGCTCTTTCAACTGGGCCATGCTGCTTTCTGAGGGGTGGGTATGTGTGTACGTGCACAGGTGTGCGGGTATGTATGTACACAGTAGGGAGCAAGTGTGATTCTCAATGTCTGTACGAACGAGCTTGTAGTTGTGTGTCTCTACGTGTCAGTATGTGTGTGGGTACAGTAGAGTAGCGAGTGTCTATGAACAAGTGCGTAGGTGTGTTTGCCGATGTGTGAGTGTGTGTATATACAATAGGGAAGCAAGTGTGAGTCTGTATGAATAAGAGTGTAGGTGTGTGTACCTAAGTGTCAGAGCATGTGTGTGGGTACAGTAGGGGAGCGAATGTGAGTTTTCTATGAACAAGCATGTAGGTGTATGTGTGTGTACGCCTGTGTGTCTCCAGAAGGAGAGTGGGAATGTGTGGGCACAGGGGAACAGGCTGGGCTCCAGAAGATATCTGAGCAGGGAGGGCAGGGCCGGCTCTCGCTCACAGCTTCAACGGGGCCCGCCAGAGTGGCCCGGCAGGCCAGGGGCTTCCGGGGTCCGTCGGAGTCCAAGGGCCGGGTGGGATGGGGTGGGGCATGCTCACCTCCACCAGCTGCATGAGGTTCTCAAAGTAGACCTCCTCGTCGATGCTCAGTTTGCTGGCATTGTAAATGATGCGGTAGTGCTCCACCTTGCCCTCGCAGCTGACGCACAGCGTGTAGTCCCCTGGGTAGTTGGTGCTCTCCCGCACCAGGAACAGCCCCGTCTCGGGCGGGTACAGCAGCCGCTCTGCCTGCTCCCGTGTGATTTTCCCATGGAACCAGCTGGGGGCCGGGGGAGAGAGATGGTGAGGGGTACAGTCCGGCCACCAGCAGAGTCACCCCAGGTCCAAATTGGGCGGGGGCGTGGCCTATGGACTGCTGCCATTCGAGGCCTACGTTCTGGCCACCTGGACCCTGAGATGGACCTCCCAGCCTCAACCACCTGGGGCCAGCATCCATCGATCCATAAGTCCATAGTATTTACTGAGTGCTTACTGTGCGCAGAACACCATACTAAGCGCTTGGGAGAGTTCGCAGACACATTCCCTGCCCACAGTGAGTTTACAATCCAGATGGGGAGACAGACACTAATACTAATAAATAAGTTGCAGATATGTACATAAGTGCTGTGGGGCTGAGAGTGGGGTGAATATCAAGTGGCCAGAGGGTGCAGACCCAAGCCCAGAGACAACGGAGAAGGGACAAGGAGCTGAGGGAAACACGGCTTAATCCGAGGAGCTGTGACCTTAACAGTGATATTTACTGAACACTTACTGTGCGCAGAGCACTGCACTTGGGAGAGCACAAGAGTTGGAAGGCCTAAACCCTGCCCTCATAGAGCTTATAAATTAGTGGGAAGTTAGAGATAGGGGAAGTGGCAGAGTAAAATGAAATGTAACTAAGTGCTGAGGGGCTGGGGACAGGGTAAGCAATAAAGTGCTTAGGGGGAATGGACTCAGGTGCCTAGTGACACAGAAAGGAGGGAGAGCAGGGTGGGGAGATGGGAGGTTAGTCAGGGAAGGCTTCCTGGAAGAAATATGATTTTAGAAGGTTGGGAGATTTGGACCCCATCCCTCCACACCGTAACGAAGTGTTTGCCCCTGTCTTTCTTCCTTCCTTGATCACCATCTTCAACTGTTCAATCTCCCATGGCTTTTTCCCACTGTTTTCAAACATGCCCATGTCTCCCCTATCCTAAAAAACCCCTCTCTTGACCTCCAGTTATTGCCTCATCTCCCTCCAGTTATAGCCCTCATTTCCTCTTTTTTTTTTTTTTAATGGTTTTTGTTAAGCGCTTGCTATGTGCCCGGCAGCGGGGCAGATACAAAGTAACCAGGTTGGACACAGTCCACGTCCATATGAGGCTCACAGTCTTAATCCCCATTTTGCAGATGAGGTAATTGAGGCCTAGAGAAATTTAGTGACCTTTCCAAGGTCAGAGAGCAGATGAGTGGCAGAGCCAGAATAAGAAGCCAGGTCCTTCTGACTTCCAAGCCTGCGCTCTATCCACTAGCTCATACTGCTTTTCTCACTACCTTCTGCATCACCCTTGCACTTGAATTAGCATCCTTTATTCACCCTTCCTTCAGCCCCGCAGGACTTACGTACACAACCGTAATTTATTTATATTAATGTATGTCTCCCCCTTTCGACTGCAAGCTCGCTGTCTAGCGAGCGGGTCTATCAATTCTGTTATATTGTATTCTGCCAAGAGTTTAGTACAGAGTTCGGCACACAGTAAGCACTCAGTAAATATGATTGATAGATATGAAAGGGGAGGGAGTACCAGGTGGCTGAGAAGACATGAGCATGGGTTAACTGCAAGAGAGATGAAACTGAGGCACAGGAAGTAGGTAGGTGTTAGAGGAGCGAAGCGGGCGGGCTGGGTTGTAGTAGGAGAAAAGTGAGGATAGGTAGAAGGGAGAAGGAGCTGATGGAGGGCCTCAAAGTTGATAGAAGTTTCTAACCGATGCGGAGGTGGGTGGGCAACCATGGAGACTTTTGAGGAGGGGGGAGAAATGCACAGAATGATTGTTTAGAAAAATGATTAGGGTAGCAGAGCAAAATATGGACTTGATAGGGGAGAGACAGGAAGAAGGGAGGTCAGTGAGGAGGCTGATGCAACATTCGAGGCGGAAAACAACATGTGCTTGGACCCAGCGCGGTGCAGTTTGAATGAAAAAACCATACTTTCCCCACCTTCAAAGTCTTACTAAAATCACATCTCCTCCAAATGGCCTTCCCCGACTAAGCCCTCATTTCATCTACTCCCTCACCTTTTTGTGCCGCCTTATCTACCTGCATTGGTAGGCTTTAAGCACTTCATTCATTCAGTCGTATTTATTGAGTGCTTACTGTGTGCAGGGTACTGAACTAAGCATTTGGAGAGTACAAGACAACAGACACATTCCCTGCCCACAACAAGTTTACAGTCTAGAGAGGGGGAGACAGACATTAATATGAATATCCAGCGCTTAGAACAGTGCTCGGCACCTAGTAAGTGCTTAACAAATACCAACATTATTAGATAAATTACAGAAATGTACATAAGTTCTGTGGAGCTGGGAGAGGGGAAGAACATAGGGGGCAAGCCAGGGAGACGCAGAAGGGAGTGGGAGAAAAGGAAAGGGGGGCTTAGTGTGCTTTCAGTAAGGCTTTGGTGGGGGTGGGTGGGTGTGAATGTCTGTAGGATTTGAAGAGGGAGGGCATTCCAGGCCAGAGGCAGAACGTGGGCCAGGGGTCGGCGGCGAGACAGATGAGATCGAGGCACAGTGAGAAGGTTAGCATTAGAGGAGCAACGTGTGCAGGCTGGGTCGCAGAAGGAGAGTAGTGAGGTGATGTAGCAGGCGGCAAGGTGACTGAATGCTTTAAAGCCAATGATGAGTTTCTAATTGATGTGGAGGTAGATGGGCAACCACTGGAGTTTTCTGAGAAGTGGGGGGACATGTCCTGTATGCTTCTGAAGAAAAATTATCTGGGCAGCAGAAATATGAACTGGAGTGGGGAGGGACAGAGGCTGGGAGGTCAGCAAGGAGGCTGAAGCACTATGAGAAGCAGCGTGGCTCAGTGGAAAGAGCACGGGCTTTGGAGTCAGAGGTCATGAGTTCAAATCCCAGCTCTGCCACTTGTCAGCTGTGTGACTATGGGCAAGTCACTTAACTTCTCTGTGCCTCAGTTACCTCATCTGTAAAATGGGGATTAAGACTGTGAGCCCCACGTGGGACAACCTGATTCCCCTGTGTCTACCCCAGCGCTTAGAACCGTGCTCTGCACATAGTAAGCGCTTAACAAATACCAACATTATTATTAATCCAAATGGGATAGGATGAGAGACTGGACTAACATGGTAGCAGTTTGGATGGAGAGAAAGGGTGGATTTTAGCAATGTTGTGACTGTGGGACCAACAGGATTTAGTGATGGGTTGAATATGTGGGTTGAAGGAGAGAGAGTAGTTAATGGTAATGCCAAGGTTACAGGCTTGTGAGACAGAAAGGATGGCAGCACCGTCTCCAGGAATGGGAAAATCAGGAGGACGACAGACTTTGGGTGGGAAGATAAGTTCTGTTTTGGACATGTTAAGTTTGAGATGACGGGATGACATCCAAACAGAGATATCTTGAAAGCAAGAGGAAATGCGAGACTGCAGAGACGAGGAGAGGTCAGGGCTGGAGATATAGATTTGGGTATCATCCGCAGAGGTGATAGTTGAAGCCTTGGAAGCGAATGAGTTCTCCAAGGGAGTGGGTGTAGACGCAGAATAAACGGGGACCCAGAACTGAACTTTGAGTGACCCCCACAGTTAGGGGGTGGGAGGCAGAGGAGGAGCCCACTAAGAAGACTGAGAATAAACGGCCAGAGATATAAAAGGAGAGCCAAGAGAGGACAGTATCAGTGAAGCCAAGGTTGGATAATGTTTCCAGGAGAAGGGGATGGTTGACAATGCTGAAGGCAGCTGAGAGGTCGAGGAGGGTTAGGATGGAGTAGAGGCCACACTGGATTTGGCAAGGAGGAGATCATTGGTGACCTTTGAGAGGACGGTTTCTGTGGAGTGAAGGGGATGGCAGCCAGATTGGAGGGGGTCAAGGAGAGACTTGGAGGTGAAGGATTTGAGAGAGCAGGTGTAGACAACTCACTCATGGAGTTTAGAGAGGAATGGTAGGAGGGAGATGGGGAGATAAATGGAGGGAGCCAGGGGGTCAAGGGAGGGGTTTTTCTAAGATGGGAAGACATGAGCATGTTTGAAAGCAGTGGGGAAGAAGCCATTGGGGAGTGAACAGTTGAAGATGATCACTCTACAGCCTATCCATAATTCAATTTAGTGTCTGTCACCCCTCCCCACCTCCCGCAAGACTATAAACTTCCACTGGGCAGGGAACAGGTCTAACCAACTGTGTTGTACTGTTCTCTCCCAAGTGCTTAGAGCAATGCCTTGAACAAAGTAAGTGCTCAGTAAATACCATGGATTGATTGAGACGTCAGAGAGGCTGTGCAGGTGTACCAGGGACATGGCCTGGGCCTGGGCTCAACCAGCTGAAGTTAGGCTCTAGGTCTATGGGGGAATTCTAGTCAGCATTCCCAGACAGATTGAAAGGGAGGGCAGAGGAGCCCGAGAGAAGGTCCATTCCCCTGACGATAAGCTGAGGCTTCCCTCATCTTGGGCAGGTCTCCAAGGCTTCTCAGCCCTGGGCATGCCTAGAGATCAGTTCTTCCCCCTAGGGGGTAGCCTTGAAGTTCAGGTAAACAGCATGGAAGAAGGACCCCAAAACTGGACCATCCTAAAGAAGATGGACACAGCTGTCACTGAGCTGTCACCAAGAAGTACATGTTAGCAACCCAAGGCCGACCATTACCCTGTCCTACTCAGTAACCCTCCCCACCCCGTTCCTGTTCGTGCTGGGTACTCACGGCATAAGGCTCAGTTTGGTGCCCGCTTTCACTCCTTCCCGCTTCTGGACGTAGTTGGCAGGGATGATACCTTCACGGCCCACGTTATTTTTGGCTTTGTACCAGTTAGGATCCTGCAAGGGAAGAGTGATATTTGCCACACCTTCGCAACACCCAGGACCCTCCCTGGCATCGTGGCACTTCCCCCTACCCCCACTGCTCTTGGGGAGCACCAGGCGGGTTAGAGAGGGGTGTCAGTTCTGAGATGTGGGGAAACTGAGGCAAACCCAAGCACTCAAAGCCCCCAGTCACCCCCAGGGCCTGTGTTTCACCCCCTGCACCCAGCCGAGTCCTGCCGCCGATGGTTTACCTTGGTGACGGCAACGATGGTGAGAACGTCACCCTTGCAGAAGGGCAGGTCTTGCTCTGCTGTGCCATGGAAATTGTACTTGGCAATACATTCTGTACCGGATGGCCACACGGCCTGAGAAGAGACACACAGGCAGGTGAGAGGTAGCCCTAAGCCACAGAGGTCTCAGCTCTCCAGGGGAGTCCTAGAGGTGCCGGACTGGGGGTGGGGGGAACGCACCCCTCCCCTTTTGGCCAGAATGCGTGATGGAGGAAATGGGGAGTCTCCAGACTTTCCTGCTTAGATTGTGCTTTCAACCCCGCGTGTGGTCTAAGGTTAAGTAGTTGCATGCTCCTTGTGGGCAGGGAACGTGCCTACCAACTCTGCTATATTGTCTTCTCCCAAGTGCTTAGTACAGGGCTCTGCACACAGCAAGCACTAAATAAAACCACGAATTGATCAACTGTTCCTACTGAGAACTCACCTCCTCCAAGAGGCCTTCCCAGACTGAGCTACCCCCTTTTCCCTCTGCTCCCCCTCCACCCTCTGCTCCTCCCCTCCCCCCTTCCCCTCCCCTCAGCACTGCGCTCATTTGTATATATTATTACCCTATTTATTCTGCTGAGGTGTACATCCCCTTGATTCTATTTATCGTGATAATGTTGTATTGTTTTTGTTTCGTTCTGTTTTGCTCTGCCGTCTGTCTCCCCGGATAGACTGTGAGCCCGTCATTGGGCAGGGATTGTCTCTATCTGTTGCCGAATTGTATATTCCAAGCCCTTAGTACAGTGCTCTGCATATAGTAAAGTTCTCAATAAATACTATTGAATGAATGATCCAGCACCTCAGACTACATCTCCCTGGGGTACTATCTCTTCTTCCTCTCTGCCAAGGTGGCTAAGACACTCCCCTTACTCCACTGGCTGGTCTCCATTTCTCCCAGGATAAGAGGGTGGCCTTCTCAAAGAGTCCTGGACAGACTGCCCTGTCTTCCGAACCCACAGTACACCAAATCCAAAAGGAGTCTCGTGTTGTCGGAAGAAAAGATCCTGATTCTGCTGCCTCACTCTAGCGCAAAAGTCAGGGGAAAACACAACCCCTGGTGGGACTGAGAAGCAGCGTGGCCTACTGGATAGAGTGTGGGCCTAGGAGACAGAAGGTGCTGGGTTCTAATACAGGCTCTGCCACTTCTCTGCTGTGTGACTTTGGACAAGTCATTTAACTTCTCTGTGTCTTGGATACCTCATCTCTAAAATGGGGATTAAGACTGTGAGCCCCATGTGGGACATAGACTTTGCCCAACTTGATTATCTTGTACCTACCCCAACACTTAGTAGTGAGTGTCTAGCCCGGAGTAAGCACTTAAAAAATGCCATTAAAAAAAAGGGATTGGGTGTACCTGCCCAAATCCAACCCATCTAGGAAGGATCCCAAGGGACCATCTTCCCCACCCCTCCAACTCTAGCTGGCAGGGTCTCAAGCCCAAGATGGGCAGATGGGATTTTCCTGCCTGAAGACACCTCCAGAGGGGGTAACCCAGGGGAAAGGCTAACTTCCTTCAATCCACCAAAATCCCTCCAGCAGCAGTACAGTGGGTAGGAAGAAGCAGGCAGGCACTGGGGTGCAAATGCCCAAATTAACCCTCTCCCCACCCACTGGTATCCAAAGGAACAGTGCAGGGGCAGCATAGCCTAATGGAAAGAGCAAAGGCCTGGGAGTCAGGGGACCTAGGTTCTAATCCCTACTCCGCCATGTGCCTGCCGTGTGATTGTTGGCAAATCATTAACCTCCCTGGGCCTCAGTTTCCTTCCCTATAAAATGGGGATGAAACACCTTAGACTGTGAGCCCCACGTGGGAGAGAGACTGTGTCCAATCCCAGAACAATGTACAGTGCTTGATACAAAGTACTTGAATACCACAATCATTGTTATTAGACGGCTAGAGACTCTGACAAGAAACAGATGGTTCCCGCACTCCCCCCCACCCCACTGAGGGATAGGAGCAGATACCACCAAGAGTGCCCAAGGCGCCCAACCCATTCCCACGGTACCTGTACTGCTGACATCTTCTTGGGAGGTTCTGGAGTCCGAAGCTTACAGGAAGGAAACGTCACTTGGTACCATGAGACCTAGTGGAAGAGGATGAGATGCATTCCGGCCAGAGTCAATTAATTAAGGGTATTTATTGAGAACTTACTCTGTGCAGAGTGCTGTACTAAGCACTTCTGAGTGCACAAAAGAGTTAGTAGACAAGTTCCCTGCCCTCAAGGAGTTGACAATCTAGGCAGGGAGGCAGAAATTAAAATAATGTACATATCAATATCTTACTTATATTAACACCTGTCTCCCTGTCTAAACTGTAAGCTCCTGTGGGCAGGGAATGCATCTACCAACTCTGTTGTACTCTCCCAAGCACTTAGCATAGTGCTCTGCACACAGTAAGTGCTCGATGCCACTGATTGACTGATTAATTATAGGTAGGGAAAACAATCACACTTAAACAGGTGGACATAAGTGCTGCAGGGGTAAGGGGAGTGTCCAAGTACTTAGGTGATGCTGAAGTGACAGTAGAGAGGGAATGAGGGTAGAGAGATGACAGATTAATAAAGGAAGGCCTCTTGGAAGAGATGGGATTTCTAAAGGACTCTGAAGATAGGTAGAGCAGTTGTCTGCCAAACGGGGAGGGAGTTCTAGGCCAAAAGGAGAGAACAAGCAATAGGTCAGGGCAGGAGAGATGAGACGAGGTGCTACAGTATCAAAGGAGGTATTACAGGAGGGAAGGGTGTGGGTTGGGTTACAATAAGAGAGAAATGAGGAAAGATAGGTAGAGGAGAGCTGACTGCGTAACCTAAACCAATGGTAAGGAGTTTATTTCGATACTGCGGTGGAAAGGCAGCCATTGGAGGCTTTTTAGGGGTGGGGAGACATGGACTGAAAAGTTTTTCAGAAAAATGATCCAGGCAGCAGAGTGAAGTATGGACTGGAGAGAAGGAGAGACAGGAGGCAGAGAAGTCAGTGAGGCAGTTGTTTCAATAGTCGAAATTGGATATAAGTGCATGGACCAGTGTGATGGCAGTTGCCTGAGAGGAAGGGGTGGATTCTGGAGATGTTGTGAAAAAAGAATCCCTGTCCCACCCTAGGAGTTCTCTCAGTTGCCCTCTTACAGGATTTAGTCACTGACTGACTGACAGTGTGGGGTGAAAGAGAAAAAGAGGAGTCAAGGATACTGTCAAGGTTGGGAGATGGGGAGGATGGTGGTGTTGTCAAGAGGAATGGGCAAGTTAAAAGGAGAAGAGGATTTGGGAGAGAAGATGAGTTAATTTTCACACCTGTTGAGCTTGAGATGCCAGTGGGACATCCATGTAGAGATGTCTTGAAGACAGGAGGAAATACAAGACTGAAAAGAAGAAAGTCAGGGCTGGAGAGGTAGATTTGAGAGTCATTCGCATAAAGATGGCAGTTGAAGCTGTGGGAGCGAATGAGTTTTCCAAGGGAGTGGATGTAGATGGAGAAGAGAAGGAGACCCAGAACTGAGCTTTGGGGACTCCCACAGTTTGAGGTGGGAGGCAGAGGAGGAGACTGCAAAAGAGACTGAGAATGAGTGGCCAGAGAGATAAGGAGAACCATGAGAGGACAGGGTCAGTGAAGTTAAGGTTAAACAGCTTTTCTGAAGAAGGGGGTGGTCTGCAGTGTAAAATGAGGCTGAGAAGTCAAGAGAGGTTAGGGCAGATAGGGTCCACTAGATGTGGTGAGGAGAAGATCATTGATGACCTGGGAGAGAGCAGTTTTAGTGGAGAGGAGGGGGCAGAAGCTGGATCGTAGAGGATCAAGGAGGGAGTTGGGGCAGAGGAAGTGGAGGCAGCCATTGGAGGGGTTTGGCCTGGAATAGGAGGTGGGAGATTCATTCATTCAATAGCATTTATTGAGTGCTTACTATGTGCAGAGCATTGTACTAAGCGCTTGGAATGTACAATTCAGCAACAGATAGACACGATCCCTGCCCAATGATGGGCTTTCAGTCTAATCGGGGGAGACTGATGGACAAAAACAAGACAACATAATCACGATAAACAGAATCAAGGGGATGTACACCCCATTAACAAAATAATGAGGGTAATAAAAATATATACAAATGAGCACAGTGCTGAGGGGAGGAGAAGGGAGGGGGGAGGAGCAGAGGGAAAGGGGGCTTAGCTGAGGGGAGGTGAAGGGGGAAGGGGAAGGGAGCAGAGGGCGGAGGGGGAGCAGAGAGGGAGCAGAGGGAGCAGAGGGAAAATGGGAAGCTCAGTCTGGGAAGGCCTCTTGGAGCAGGTGAGCTCAAAGTATGGCCTTGAAGAGGGGAAAAGAGTTTGGTGGAGGTGAGGAGGGACGGCATTCCAGGACAACAGTAGGGCGTGGGCCAGAGGTCGATGGCGGGATAAGCATGAACGGGGGACGGTGAGGAGGTGAGTGGCAGAGGAGTGGAGCGTGCGGGGTGGGCAGTAGAAAGAGAGAAGGGAGGTGAGGTAGGAGGGGGCAAGGTAATGGAGAGCCTTGAAGCCCAGAGTGTCAAATTTTTGTTTCGTGCGGAGGTTGAGAGGCAACCACTGGAGGTTTTTAAGGAGGGGAGTGATATGCCCAGAGCGTTTCTGCAGGAAGATAATCTGGGCAGCGGAATGAAGAATAGACTGGAGCGGTGAGACACAGGAGGAAGGGAGATCAGAGAGAAGGCTGACACAATAATCCAGCCGAGATATTATTAGAGCTTGTACCAGTAGGATTGCCGTTTGGATGGAGAGGAAAGGGCGGATCTTGGCGATATTATGAAGGTGAGACCGGCAGGCGTTAGTGATGGATTGGATGTGTGGGGTGAATGAGAGAGCAGAGTCAAGGACGACACCAAGGTTGCGGGCCTATGAGACGGGAAGGGTGGTCGTACCATCCACAGTGACAGGAGAGTCAGGAAGAGGACAGGGCTTGGGAGGGAAGATGAGGAGCTCAGTTTTGGACATGTGGAGTTTTGCAGACATCCAGGTGGAGACGTCCTGAGGGCAGGAGGAGATATGAGCCTGAAGGGAGGGGGAAGAACAAGGGAGGAGATGTAGATTTGGGTGTCATCTGTATAGAGATGATAGTGGAAGCTGTGGGAGCGAATGAGTTCACCAAGGGAGTGAGTGTAGATGGAGAACAGAAGAGGGCCAAGAACTAACCCTTGAGGAGCCCCTACAGTTAGAGGACGGGAGGGGGAGGAGGAGCCCGCGAAGGAGACCGAGAATGAACGGCCAGAAAGATAAGAGGAGAACCAGGAGAGGACGGAGTCCGTGAAGCCAAGGTGATATAAGGTGTGGAGGAGAAGGGAATGGTCGACAGTGTCAAAGGCAGCTGAGAGGTCAAGGAGGATTAGGGTAGGAGCGATTGGATTTGACAAGAAGGAGTTCATGGATGACCTTTGAGAGGGCAGTTTCTTTTGGAATGGAGGGGACGGAAGCCAGATTGGAGGGGGTCCAGGAGAGATTTGGAATTGAGGAATTCAAGGCAACGAGTGTAGACGACTTGTTCTAGGAGTTTGGAAAGGAAGGGTAGGAGGGAGATAGGGCGATAAATGGAAGGGGAAGTGAGGTAGAGAGAGGGTTTTTTTAGGATGGGGGAGACATGGGCATGTTTGAAGGCAGAGGGGAAGAAAGCAGGACAGTGCCTTAGGTGGTGAGAGGGGTTTTGTTTTTTTTAGGGTGGGGGCAGATGTGAGCATGTTTGGAAGCAGCGGGGAAGGACCCACAAGAGAGGGAGCAGAGGAAGATGGTGGTCATGGAGGAAAGAAGAGTCCCCAGGCGCTATCCCACCCCGGCCCAAGGACCCGAATACAGGGTGGAAGCCGCTGGCTCCATTATCTCCTGATCTTGAGAGAGAAGCGCCGCCTAACGGAAAGAGCCTGGGCGTCAGAGGACCTGCGTTCTAATCCCGGGCTCTGACACTTTTCTGCTGTGCAACCTTGGGCAAAATTATCCCAGAACCTAGTCCACAGCATGCCACTTCTAGTGAGAAGCAGAATGGCCTAGTGGAATGAGCACAGGCCTGGGAGTCAGAGGACCTGGGTTCCAATCCCAGCTCTTCCACTTGCCTGCTCTGTGACCTTGGGTAAATTACTTTACTTTTCTGAGCCTCTGTTTCCTCACCTGTAAAATAGGGATTCAATACCTGTTCTCCTGCCCCCTTAGACTGTGAGTCCCATGTGGGATCTGATTATAACTGTATCTACTCCAGCAATTAATACAATGCTCAGAGCCTAAATGCTTAACATATACCATCTCTGAAATGGGAAGAAGAGCTCTTGGTCTTCATCAAAGCAAGCACGAACACTGCCGATGTTAGAGGGAGGCTCCCTGAGGGCTCTCATCCCAAACCCCTTAGCTAAAATCACCACTGCATTTTTTTTTTTTACTAAGAAAGGAGGATAATTTTATTGCTACTTTGTTTGCTCTATATCACTGTAAGAGTCAACTTACATTACATTCCCCCAAGTACTTAGTACAGTGCTCTGCACACAGGAAGCACTCAATACCACCGATTGATTGATTTATTGATAAGTATGGTACTTGTTAACTGCTTACTATATGCCAAGCACTTTTCTAAAAACTGGGGTAGATACAAGTTAATCAGAATGGACAGTCACTGCCCCACATAAGGCTCACAGTCTAAGAAGGAGGGAGTAGGATTTAAACTCCATTTTATAGATGAGGTAACTGAGGCACAGAGAAGTTAAGTGACTTACCCGAGATCACAGAGCAGGCAAATGGCAGAGTCAGGATTAGAACCTGGGTCCTCTGACTTCCAGGCCTTTGCTCTTCCCACTAGGCCAAGCTGCTTTATAGGTAAAAGTTGGCTACATCCCTGTAAGTATTGTTGAACTCCACTTTCTGTTCACCCACTGTTTCTCCCTCCCAGAGTGGCTTCTCCAGAGAGGAGAGAGTTGAGAGGCTAAGATCTCACCTTAAGCAGAGAAGCAGCAAGGCCTGATGGAAAGTGGCTCTGCCACTTGCCTGCTGTGTGACCTTAGGCAAGTCACTTTACTCCTCTATGCCTCAGTTCCCTCATCTGCATAATGGAAATTAAAAACCTCTTCTCCTTCCTACTTAGGTTGTGAGCCCCATATGGGACCTGATGATCTTGTATCTGCCTCAGTGCTTAGTACAGTGTTCGGTCCAAAGTATGTGCTTAACAAAAACCACAATCATTATTATGATTACTGTTACTGAGCTAAGAGGAATCCAATTTAAGACTTAGAAAAACACTGCCTACTTTGCTGGCTTAGTATTCGGTGGGGTTATCTATCTACCTATCTAGATGCCTACTACATTAAAACTAAAATGTTTTTGACCTCTCTAGCTGTAAAATATTTTTCTGCTTGTCTCTTCCTTTTACAGCATAAACTCCTGGTGGGCAAGGAGTACGTCACTATGTTATTCTGTTCTTCCCAAGCATCTAGTATTGTGCACTGCAACAAGGGAGTACTTAATAAATGCTGCTGTGATTATTACAGACGCTACTGAATCAATCAAATCAATCCGTCAATCTTCTTACCGCTGTGGCAACTACTGCTCTTACAATGTACTGGATAGAGCTATGGGCCTGGGAGTCAGAAGGTCATGGGTTCTAATTCCGGCTCCACCACTTGTCTGCTGTGTGACCTTGGGCAAGTCACTTCACTTCTTTGCACCTCAGTTATCTCATCTGTAAAATGGGCATTGAGACTGTGAGCCAGCCCCATGTGGGATGTGGACCGTGTCCAACCTGATTATCTTATATCTACCCCAGCCCTTAATACAGTGCTTGGCACATAGTAAGCACTTAACAAATACCATACATATATATATATATATATATATATATACATATATTTTACGGCAGCAGCTGCTTCGACTCCTGTAGCGGCTACCCCGGCTGTTACAGATACAACCATTTTGGAGGGAAAATACTCTGTCACACGGTCCAGTCCATGCTTCCAGTCTCCTAGGACTGGAGGATCCCTGTGTGGCTATAGTGGTGTCACTAACCACGTTTGGTGACCCTTCCTAGCAGGCCTGCGGCACCCGCGGCTGACCCCATTCATGGTTCCAAGCAACCTAGCTCCTCCATCCTTCTCCCCCATGGCAGGGGCCAGGCCGGGCCGCAGGGGTTCAACCCACACACCGAGGCCCACTCAGAGCCCTCTTCCCTTCCCCTGTTCTGTAAGAACTTGAGCCACTCCAAGTCAGCTCTGTGGGCACGTCTCAGCCAGGACCGTCCACCCTAGACAACAGCGCTAAATGAACATGGCACACGCTAACCCCTGGGGCCCTTTTGGATTGTGCTATGGAGTGGACTGGACCCAGGCTATTCAGTTCAGGGTGAGATGGAGGCCCCTTGGCCTCCAGTCCTGTCTCCCTGCCTCAGGCAGTGGAGGGGGTGGGATTGCCAGGAGAGCTGGGAAGGGGTGGTGTATCCATGAACGAGGTCCACACTTGCCACCTCTTCGCTGCTTCTCCTGTCCCCGGCGGCAGGCTACCCCATCACTACACCTGCTTCCCAGAAGGGACAAGTCAGCTTGGAGGTGTGTGTGTGGGGGGGGTGATCCATAGGCAAGCCAACCCCAACAGGAGTCCTGCATTTAGGCTCTTGCCCTGGCCCAGGGACAGCTCCCGGGGGTAAGCAGAGGCCGTGACCTAACGTCTGAGGAAGAAAAACTCTCCCTGGATCATCACATGGATCGGACTGCACCTCACACTCTTGCCCCCCATCTGGGCCAACCGGAGAGCAGAGGAGGGCCCCCTGGGGATCCCCAAGAGCACAGCTGGCCAGAAAGTCTCAGACTGTCCAGATTGCACACCCAAAGTCTCCTGACATGCAGCCACTTCTGGGGACTGGCTCGTTTTCACTTGGGGAAACAGAGCAAGTTAGAAGTCCAGAGCGTGGGGTGGGGATGGGGGGAATCCCCTGAGCAGGCTCGGGTCAGAGAAAGGGTGTAGGAGGGGCCAAGGCGGGACTGGAAGAACTAACTGCCTCTTACACACTGTCGGTGGGGCCAGGGTTGGAGCGGCTCATGATCAAGGAAGTCCCCGTGCCACTTCACCTGAGGACCCTAGAGATACACCCTTCTTACATGGGAAGCAGTGTGCCTTACCACGCCAGCCATCAGTGCTACTACCTGAGTGTCGATGGGGTACAACGCACTGTACCAAGCATTTGGGAGAGGACAGCAGAAGCAGAACCCAGTGCCCTGCTCACAAGGGGTTTCCAATCTAATGAAAGAGCTAGACCTTGTGGGGATGGGAGAGGGATGCCTTGGGTCCTCAGCAAGGGGAGGGTAAAATGGGGGTGAAGACTGTGAGCCCCATGTGGACTTGCACCGTGCCCAACCTGCTTATCTTACATCTACTCCAGTGCTTAGTAAGTGCCTGGCACACGGTAAACTCTTAAAAACCACTGAAAAGACAAAAACGGGACTTCCCACACGTGCCCCCAGACTCCCAGGCTATTAAAGCTTCTCTCTGCCAGGAAATGGGATGGACGAGCGGACCGACCCACACGGGGACACACACACACCGCCGACTCCCCAACCCCTTTTCCCTCTGCTTCCCAGAATTCAGCCTGGTGAACTACCCGAGGGTCACCGACATACAAGTTAGAATAGGGAGCTGGGAATCCGGGCCCCTAGGTTCTTGCCCTAATCCTAAGGCAGCAACTTCCAGATGCCTCCTCCTCCTCTGTCCTCTTTCCCCATTCCGTGCTGTTGCAGCCCCCCATTGTCCCCCGCCCTCATCTCCCATCCAGGGCCTCAATTAATCCATTTGCCAGGGATTCAAACAGCCCGGGAGAAAGGTTGCATTAGGATTCTGTGGTGTTTATTAATTTCAGCACGAGGCACTGTGGGGTCAGTCTGGCTGTGGGTAAACAGTCGTTCATTCCTCTCCCACCAGCAGCCACTGCCTCCTCTCCCCTGACTCAGAGGCACCAGAAGCTCAGCTCCCTTGGTGGGGCCTGGCTCCAGGTGACAAACGTTTGAGTGATAATAATAATGTTGGCATTGGTTAAGTGCTTAGTATGTGCAGAGCACTGTTCTAAGCGCTGGGGTAGATACAAGGTAGTCAGGTTGTCCCACGTGGGGCTCATGGTCTTCAACCCCATTTTACAGATGAGGGAACTGAGGCCCAGAGAAGTTAAGTGACTTGCCCATGGTCACACAGCTGACAAGTGGCAGAGCCGGGATTCGAACCTGCCAAGCCCGTGCTCTTTCCACTGAGCCACGCTGCTTTTGGTGGGTCCAGAGGGGGTTTTTTGGCTTTGGGAGCGGGGGGGTGGTGGTTTGGTATTTAAGTGCTTACTATGTGCTAAGCACTGTACTAACAGCTGGGGTAGATGTAAACTAATCAGGTTGGATACAGTACACATCCCACATGGGGTTCACAGTCTTAATCCTCATTTTAAAGATGAGGCACAGAGAAGTGACGTGAGTTGCCCAAGGTCACACAGCAGGCAAGGGGTGGAGATCAGAACTCAGGATTAGAACTCAGATCCTCTGACTCCAGGCTAGAACTCCTTTCGCTAGGCCACACTGCTTCCTGGCCCTCTCCTTCCCTCCAGGGGGAGCTCAGCCTGCTCCTTCTACTCTGTCCCACCATAATGATTCATCTTTCATTCGACTTCGACCACTGCTAGGCCTCTGAAGTGATTTTCCACCAGTCCACCATGACATCTAACGCTGTTCTGTGATGTTCCAACAGCCAGCAGGGCCACAGGCACCGAGCCGGTCTCTCCCCAACTATGGCAAATGGCAAAGGTGGGGGGCAGTTCTGGGGACAGACACGCTAAGGCTCAGGTGCCCCAAATCCTGTCTAGTGGGGCAGGGAGGGCCCTCAGGATCCTGACAAGAAAGCTGATGGCAGAACCCAGGCCCCCAGGCTTAGCTCATGGCTCCCTCCCTTTGTGCTTAATTGAAGGAATTTGCCAAGCACTTACTAAGTGCCAAACACTGTACTAAGCATTGGGGTAAATACAAGATCATCAAGTCCCATTTTAGGCTCTCAGTCTGAGTAGGAGGGAGAACGAGTATTGAATCCCCATTTTGCAAATGAGGGAACTGAGGCCCAGAGAAGTGAAGTGACTTGCCTAAAGTCACACAGCAGACAAGTTGCGGAGCCAGGATTAGGTCCCAGGTCCTCTGACTTCCAGGCCTGTGCTGTCCCCACTAGACCACACTACTTCTCATAGAGACTCCAGGGCTGTGAGGAGAGGGAGCATGAGGGAGAGAGGTGACTGGACTTAACCTCGGGGGTTAGGGGAGAGGGCAAAGGCAGAGGGAGCAGTCCGGCCTCTCACTCTCCTGGGCCTGGTCAGGGAGGAGAGCTCCGGGGGAATCTACATTCTACCACAGAGTGGCGGCGTGGGCAGGCAGCCAGCTGGGAAGAGGACAGGCGGGCACATACAGAAGCGCTCTGGGGCAGGGCCAGGATCGCCAGTGAGGTGACTCATTGGCTTTCTGGGGCCAGGCTGGCCTCCCCGGGTGCGCTCATAGGACCGCCCCACTTGGCAAGCCGCCCCATGCCCAGAGCGGGCAGAGGACTACATTTCCCAGCAGGCCAACTGACAAGGCCGGGCTCCTGCCCACCTGTGGGGGTGAGAGCAGGGTGGCTGTGAGAGCCCAGGGGGAGGCTGGAGGGAAAGGAGGTTGTGGAAGGGAGGGCTCCCTCTGGACATGCTGCCCATGGCCAGAGAAGAAGCCACTCTCTGTGCACCAGGTCCAGGGGGGAACAGGCTGGGCTTTGTCCTGTCCACTTGAGCCCCCAGGGCCGCTGAGGTCAGCAGCCTCAGCATCAAACAACCCTTTCTTGGGGTAAGGGATGTGGGGGAGGACTGTGAGCAGTCGGTCTGGTTGTGGGGCGGGGTGGGGGGGACGGGATGGGAGGAGGGAAGCAGGGAGAGAGATGGAACTGTGGGCAGCCATGGGGGAGGAGGGGTGTCCCTGATCCAAGCCCAGAGGTGATAGAAGCCCTGGGCAGTTCCCTGTTGCTTGCTGCTCTGAGGAAACTTTAGACCAGAGCTTGTGGTTTGCAGCTTCTGGGCCCTTGGTTACTCTCTCATTCTTTCTTTCTTCCTCTCTCTCTCTCTCTCTCTCTCTCTCTCCCCTGCTCCTTCTGAGAAATGAAGGCAGCCCCTATCCTGGGCATGAAGACTGACATCTGCCCAGCTTCTTGGGGTTTGGAGTGGGGCACGTCCCCTGGTCCACTCCTGGTCCACTGTGTGAGTGAGCCCTGGGGTGGGGCATGGGAGCCTTTCGGCAGCAGCTGTTTACACAGACTAAAAATACCACAGCAGAATGGGAAGTGAGAGCCAGAGTCAGCTGGAGGACAGGTGTGTGTCTGTGTGTGTACAAGCATGGGGTGGGGTGGGAGGGGCAGGATACAGCATGTCAGGGACACCACTGCCTTCCACCCATCACCTGTGCCCTGCCATTGGGCCACCTGGAGCACAGGGCACAGAATGGGGCTGTCAGCAGGGTTATCTGGGCAGGAAGCACAGGACAATCAAGGCAAAATCCACTTTGGAAACAGGGCAGAGAAGAGCGAAATCAAGATCACGCTGCACTCCCCACCCTTAACCCTCCCCACACGCTAACGGTTTGGGGGAAGAAGAGGGGGTGGTCTCCACCTCTCAGCTTGGTTCAAGATGCTCATCTTTAATAATTACAACAATAGAGGATAACAAGAGGGGCTTGTGTACTAGGTGACCTTGGGTAAGTCACTTCTGGGCCTCAGTTCTCTTATCTGTAAAATGGGGATTAAGACTGTGAGCCCCACGTGGGACAGGGACTGCGTCCAACCCGATTTACTTGTGTCTACCACAATGGTTAGTTCAATGCCTGGCATGTAGTAAGCACTTAAATACCACTATTATTATTATTATTATCATTAAGACCTTCTATTCACCTAGCACCTTCCTCAGAGGATAGGCAGCATTGCAGAGAGAAGCTATGACAAATTCTCTGTTTCCCATCCTGGAAAAGGGCAAAGGAGACTTTGCAGCCCCACACAATGAGGGGAGGACCAGGGCTCCAGGGTTTATAGGCCGGTTCCACAATCCTGGTCTCCCCACCTCCCCTTCCCTGCCAGAATCCCGATTGCTGGGGTTGGGGTTTGCTTTCTACCCTCCCCCCACCCACCGCCTGAGCCCACAGGCCACTCTCCAGCAACCGAGTCAGGAAACCACCCACCATCCCACGACTGCAAGGAATGGTGGAGATAGCTGAGCTGTCTGAGGGGGCTCAGGGGCATCCTGAGATCGGCCAGTGCAAACTACTCTGGGTGGGTGGGGTCTCCCAGGAGCCTTCCCCCCCCAGCCCTGGCTCTGCAGCAGCAGCAGCAGGGGGAGCCTTCCTGGGACTCCCATCCGCCTGCTGTTCCTCGAAGGTAGCGACTTGAAGCAGCACTCAGGAGTGACCCAAAAGTTTTTATAATTACACCTCCAGCACCTAATTACAAAGTTGCGTGGAGCCCGGGGGGAGGGCAAGACAGCATGTGAGCCCGCTCCCTGGGCAGAGGGTGGAGAGGCCCCCAGGGCCAGGGCTGGCTGACAGGGCTGGCATTCTCCTTCCTCCAACCGCCACTCCCACCACCCCAACCTCAGTTTCCCTGGCTGTGCCACGATCAGGCACCCAATAGGAGAGCCGATGGCAATTTCCTGTTTTTACGGAACTCTGCTTCTTCAACAGAGCCTCTCAGTCTCATATTATGCTTCACATTTGCATACAGCCACCCTAGCCCCAGCTCAGCTACATTCGATCCAATCAGCTAGTCGGCACCTCGGCAGCTACTCTACCCAGCTAGTGTCCTGAGAGGTCCACGGTGCACCACGTAGATACCCTGCCCATGGCTTCCCCGGGCCCAGGGACTCAGTTTGGTCCTGGAGTTGGGATCTCCTCGCTGTTTCACGACCGTCGGATCTGCGTACTGTTCTCAGAGTGAGAACTCTGCAGCCCAAGGTCTGACAGCCTGCGAAGTCACCGACTGAACATGTGCTCTCTCTTTCTAATTTCCCCTGCCCGACGGAGGGAGAAACCCTCAACCGCTCACTGAATCTGCTTGCTGTTTCCTCCCCTCCAGAAGAGCGGCCACCAACTGCCTGGCCTCCTAGACAGCAGGCCCTCAGAACCCCAGGAACCACTGGCTCCTGTGTCAGGGGAGGGCGGATGCAACTCCAGGATGAACCCTAGAAGATGGGGCATGGAAAGCCTGGGACTGAGAGTCAGGTCACCTGGGTTCTAGTCCCAGTTCAGCCACTGGCCTGCTGGGTGACCTTGGGCAAGTCACAATCTCTCTGGGGCTCAATTTCATCATCTAGTTCAGATTGTGAGACACACCTTGGACAGGAACCAATTACCTGACCTGCAAGGAGTCCTACTGACTGAGCTGATGGCACAGGAAAGGATGGGACTGGCCAATTTCCCCAAGGTGGACAGCAGGCAGGCAGAGGGCCCCAGAGTGGGGCAAAGTGCCTTCTGAAGCCGGGTGGAAGGTTCCAGACCCCAAATTCAATATCCCTGACTCGTTCCTCCTGACCTGGAGTAGCAGCTTCCCCCAGGAGGCCCCTGCCAGGCCTCATCTTCCACCCAGGGCCTCCATCCTGAGCGATGGGCAGCCCTGCGCCCGGGACAGATGCAGCCGAGAGCGGACCACCATGCTGGGGTTCAGGAGGGCCGGACCCCAAAAGACTAAGCCCACCTCTCGGACTCAGAGTGGGGAGGGAGAGAGAGGGGTTTGCAGCCGACACGTATGATGGGAACAGGCCCAAGAGGACAGGTGCTGCTGGGGCTGGAAAAGAGGCACACCAGAGGGGCATCCAGTGGCTCAAACCTCACCCAGCATGGCCCCACACCCCCAACCTCAGCCTCCCCCAGGGACGGAGATAGCACCGAGGCCCAGTTGTCCAGCTCCTGGGCCAGTGGAGGTCCCAGAGGGAATCCTGGCCCATTGTTTCCCCTCCCAAATGACTTCTCCCTCTTCCTCCTGTCCCCACCCACCAAGTGGGGGCCCTGTCTCCTGAGAGGCTGAAAACCAGCCTTCTTGGCAGAGGGGAAACAGCAGGGGGAAGCAAACTATAAGGACTCAGGGCAAGGGACAAAGGGAGCCCGCCAGACTGCCCTTCAGGCAGCCTGGAGGAGAGAAGCCACATCAGGAAGGAAACAGGGAGCCCCCACGGGTCTCCAGCCCCTTCGCCGCCCCGGGGCCCACCGGGCACCCCTGCTCATGATGTGCCAGCCAGAAAGGAGCCGTGAATGGTGACGGAGGTTGGGAGGGAAGCTGTGGTTGGTAAGAACAGGGAGCTGAGCGGGACCGAGCGCCAAGCAAGTAGTGCAGTGACTTCCTCCCTGCGCCCCTCTCCCCTCCCCCAACTGGAGGACTTTGCACCTCAGAACCAGGAAGAGAAACTCGGCAGGCAGGCAGGCAGAGAGTGTGAGCAGAGGCAGCTCAGACAGCCACGAGTCATGAGCCCAGGCGGGGCCCTCCGGAAGAGCAGGTTACCGCAGCAGTGGACGGAGGGATCCCAGGACCATCCAACCCCAGGACAGCTGAGCTACTCCTCGGCCTCAGCCCCACCCCCTGGCATTGGAGACGGCACGGGACCCTCGGTCGCACTTTTGCCCAAAGGCCAGGATGGGTCCGCTGTCTTGCGTGGCTCCATCTGCTCTCACTGGTTCTGCCCTCTCTGGGAGGGGGTGTCCCTCCTCCCTTCCCCCTCCACTTCAGAGAAACCCAGCTAAGCCCACTGAGTTGGGGACGGGACACAGACTTTTCCTCCTCCATGGAGCCCCCTGGGGCTGGGGATGCAGCACTCCCATGGTCTCTCTCTCCCCGCCAGCGATCCTAAACTGAGAGGCAAGACCTGCCAACCCAGCATGTGCAGCCCAGCCTGGCACAGTCCCCCAGACCCATAGGGCTGCCCCCTTCCCTAGACCCAGGTTTCTCCTCTCTCCACAACTCGGAACCAGGAAGGAATTCACACACTCTTCCTTCCCCAAGCTTTATTTTTAGGTCTGAATTTGACTTTAATCATTACTTAGCGAATTCTATTTCCAGCCCATGGGAGGGAGACCAAGGCTGAAGGCGGTGGGGAGGGAGGAGGGACCAGCGGGAACCAGGCAGCTGGGAAGACCAGTCCTCCCACTCCTGGCCCAGAGGCTCAGGGCAGGGGGCTGGGGAAAACCAAAACGTGTCAAACCCTCCACTGGGCCCCTCCCATCTGACTCAGTGTGGAGCATTCTGGGAGTAGGCAACAGAAGAAGAGCATCCTCCTGGGCCAGGAGGCCTGGTCTCTGTGAGGGGTGGACACCGCCCCCACTTCCGCCTGCGCTGCCACGCCACCTGCTTTGCCCTCTCCCCCTTTCCAGTTCGAGAGTCCGTTCAACCCACCCAAGCTGCTTTCCCGTCACTACCGTGCCCCTCTCACCCGGCACCAGACCCCGAGTTCCCTGAGCACAGGGCAAGAACCCGAGATGCACACAGCACACGGCCCGGTGGGAGGAAGTCGGAGACGTGGGCGTGAAGAGGAAGCTGATGGTCGCGGGCTCGAAGCCAGCTCGGAGCCTCACCTTGCTGGGTCACTGGAGGCAGGGGCCCAACAGCCCCCAGTCCGCACCCAGAGACTGGCCCCCGGGTGGCAATGGCATGGTGGGGAGGGCCTGGGGTGGAGACACGGCTTGGCAGAAGACCAGGGCAGCCGGGGGTACACAGAGGCCCAGTTTGCAAAGTCCCCTTTCCTAAGTGAAAGCTTCAGGAGTTGAATTTAGAGCACTCCAATTCCAGTTTCCTTTGGCCTGCAGTGCTTAATAATAGTAATAACATTTGTTAGGCACTTACTATGTGCCAAGCACTGTACTAATCTCTGGGGCCGATCTGGAAGATGCAGATCAGACACAGTTCCTGACCTACTTGGGGTTCACAGTCTAATAATCCCATTTTACAGGTGAGAAAGTTGAGATTGTTTCATGATGATACTCCCCAATTGTCTGAATGTTCTTTTTGGGTAGACCGGGACATCTTTCCACCGATCTATTACACAATTATTTTGTACCAATACCCGTGTCGTGCACTGTGGTAAGGTACAAGATCAGCAGATCGGATCCAGTCTCTGCCCCATCCAACAGTGATCCCAGCGGTGAGCTGACTACAAGGCAAGGGAAGGAGGGAGAATCAATTCCCAGCCCAGAATTCACTCGAGGGGGCTGACTCCAGGGCTCGGGGTTTGGGGGAATCAAGCTCCCTGGCATCCAACTCTGTTAGGTTCTCCCCTTCCCCTAGATTGTACTTTCCTTGAAGGCAAGGATCGTGTCTATAAACTCTTGCCCTCTCCCAAGCATTTAGACAAGGGCTCTGCACTCAGTAAGTATCACTGATCGACTGCCTCGTTGATCTGCCCAGGCTGTGTTGTACAGAGGGTGCAGGCTCCCCAGAAATGGAGCACATCCTGTTAGGAGACCCAAAATTGCCACTCTAAAAGCATTAACCCAGCACTCTGCAAGTCCAGAGAGCAGAACAAGACTAATTAGGCTTAAGCAGCAGCGGAAGAGACTTTGGTTAGACCAAATAATGAACTTCTTATCTGCCTTGGTGATTAAACAAAGTTGCAGGTTTCCAAGGGAGGCAGGGGGAATATCCACCTTTTGGCATCTTTAAAACCAGGCCTGACATCCATCTGTCCCGGACAGCTAGGGCCTGGAGGTTGGGGCGGGGACGAGGGCGGATGGATCAGATGACCTTGAGGTCCCTGCTGGGATGCCATGACCACTGTAGGATGGTCAGCGAAGATTACATGTCACTATCCCCATTGAGTCTCCAGAGGCCCCTCCGGTACCTGACCCTAGGAGGGATTTGGAAGGAAAGGCGGGGATGCTGGAGGACTGGATGCCCCCAGGCCTCTTCCCAGATCTGCCACTGGGAAGCTGGATGGGCTCAGGCTTCCCATTTGGATCCTGAATGCTTTCCAGGAAGCAGAGAGCAGGGAGAGTGTGGGGCGGCACCCCGGTGAGGGCGAAAGGTATCGGTGAACCGAGGACAGAGACGGGGAGACGTCTGGGTGGAATATTATTGGGGCTCAGAGCTTCCGCCACTCTGAGAGAGAAATTCTCTGTCCTTAGGAGACCACTCCACCACAGCCCCGACTCCCTTCCCAGAGAGGACAGGAAGGGGGCAGACTCGATCAGGAAGTCATCACCAGCTCTTGGAAGCTGGGACCTCATCTTGACTGTGTTCCCTAAGGAATGAAAGAGAAACAAGGTCCTGGAGTCGGGTGGTGTGAATGAAAGGGTAAGGGTCAGGGGAGCCAGATTAAGTCCCGACTCCACTCCAGGCTGTGTGATCTCAGACTTGTGATTCAACCTCTCTGAGCTTCCGTTTCTCTTCTGTCTCTTCCTGCCTTTTCAGCACGTGTCTGCCCCTTTCATTTTCCTGTCTCTCCTAAACCGTCGCTCGTTTTCATCTCCACGCTATCCTATCAGCCCCAAAGTCCAACTCCTTCACCGAGTAGTGGCTTGACACAGCCAGAAGCAGGGGCAGTGCCCACTGGGGGTTCAACCATCAGAGGGACAAGTTTCTGAACCAAGTACAAACTGGGTCACCCGAGCAGACAAGCCCAGCGGGAATCCTGAGAAGCAGCCGGCTAAAACAGGCGGTGAAAACTGCAGCAGTCTGCCTGCCCCGTCTCACTGTCAGTGCCTTGTGGGCAGGGATTTTGTCTATCACCTCTGCTGTACTGTGCTCTCCCAAGCGTTTCCAAGCTCCAGCCCCAGCCGGCGGAGTCAGACCATAAACTGGCTGCCTGCCCTGAGAGAAGCAGCATGGCCTAGTGAAACGAGCATGGGCCCGGAAGTCAGAGGCCTTGAGTCCTGACTCCACCACGTTGCTGCTGTGTGGTCTTGAGCAAGTCACTTGACTTCTCTGTGCCTCAGCTGCCTCATCTGTAAAATGGGGATGAAGACTGAGAGGGGACAGTTACACAGGAACTGAAATGTGTCCAACCTGATTATCTTGTACCTACCCCAGTGCTTAGTACAGTGTCTGGCACAAAGTAAGTGCTTAACAAATACCATTTAAAAAAAAGTCCTCAGCACAGCACTCCACACACAGTGTAAGGCTCGATAAATACCCTGCATTGACTGATGGCGACTGCCATGATGATCAAAATGGGCTCTGTAGTACAATCCTTAGAGGCCGCACCCCTGCCGGCCTTCTCACCTGCCACATCCACTGTCCCAAGACGGGCAGAGACAGTGAGTAGCACTAAGCAAATCACCAGCACTAAAATCCATTCCTTCACACAGGACCTCCATCTGAAGTCTCAGGACTAAGGCTCATCCATACCAACATCATCATTGCAAGAGCTTCCATTCCCACCCTCTGGTCTTCAAAGGTCCACTTAGTCTGTGTTTCCAATGCCACAATTCACAGAAACTGTGAATTGATTCCCTCGGACTTCCCCGTGATTGCATTTCTGCTCCTTCAGGAGACCTCCTCTCTGGAGATCTTCCTTACCTCCCTTAAAGGGATGGCAATGAGAATCAATTAATGGTATTTACTGAGCACAAACTGTGTGCAGAACACCATACTAAGCGCTTGGGAGAGGTCAGTCGGTCAGTCAATGGGACTTTTTGAATGCTTACTGAATGCAGAGCATTTGTACTAAGCGTATGGGAGAGTACAATACATCAGAGTTGGTAGATAGGCTCCCTGCCCACAATGAGCTTACAGTCTAAAGGGGGAGGCAATTACAGAAAATTAATTACAGATATGCACATAATAGCTGTGGGGTGCAAAGTATAAGTCCAGGTCAATACAATAAACTTGGTAGGCACGATTCCTGCCCATAAGGAGTTTACAGCCTAGAAGGGGGAACAGACATTAAAATAAATTAAAGAGAGAGCAATGTCAGAGCATAAGTGCAGTGGTGTAGCCGTGAACTGAGCACGGAGCCCTCCTGAGGGATGGGGATGGTGTTCTAACTCCCACCTGTGTATTCTTTCCCAGGACTCTGAACATAAAAAGGGATTATTATTACTACCACTACTACTAGAAGGGGTAAGCTTCCCTGGGAATGGGCTGGGAAGTCTTGTTGGACAGACCCAAAGGGAAATGCAAGGTTTGCTGTGATTTTAAGTGCCCGTGGGGAGGGCCGGGCCCTCATCTCTGGGTAGCCCCCTGCACGAGCTGATACACCAGGCCCTGTCCTCACCAGTCTGACCCCAGCAGACAAGATGGGTGAGGGATCGTACCCAGTCCAGACCTCAGGATCGAGCCTGGGCACAGAGAGGAAGCTGCGGGGAGGACTGTGCCCCTCACGGCATTAGAGATGGGTGCCCCAAAGGTGAGAATCCTAGAGGGAGCATAAGGATCTCTGCAGTGGGTGAACAGAACGGCAAGTTCAAGACCGCGTGGGGGTCTCAGCCACGAAGTCGAGGCAGCCGACGTGGTGGCCGGTGCTGGGGGCCAGCCCGTCCCCGACCTGAGCCTGGACTTGTGCGGGGCAGCGACGCCCTAGCAAGACCTACCGAGATGCCACTGCACTTCCCACTCACTGCCTCTCAATCGTTTTCAAGCCTCTCTCAGAAACACTTCCACTTTGGGCTCGTCCCTTTCCCCAAGCTCTGGACTGTTGGATTTTGAGCCCCAGGCCCTGTTGATGGGTGCCGAGAACTATTGGTCCCTCCCATCCTACTGCTACAGCACCCCCATCTGTCCTCGGCTGGGGAGAGCCCGGAGCAAGCTTCTCTGTTATGGGCTTTGGAGTCAGGGCTCATGAGTTCGAATCCCAGCTCTGCCACTTGTCGGCTGTGTGACTGTGGGCAAGTCACTTAACTTCTCTGTGCCTCAGTTCCCTCATCTGTAAAATGGGGATTAAGACTGTGAGCCCCACGTGGGACAACCTGATTCCCCTATGTCTACCCCAGCGCTTAGAACAGTGCTCGGCACACAGTAAGCGCTTAACAAATACCAACATTATTATTATTATTATTATTATGTTATGTTCCTTGGGCATGCCTGCATCCTAATAATGGTATTTGTTCAGCGCTTTCTAGGTGCCAAGCACTGTACTAAGCACTTGGATAGATGCAAGATAATCAGGTCCCACATGAGGTTCACAGTCTAAGTAGAAGGGAGAGCAGGGATTGAATCCCATTCTGTAAATGAGAGAACTGAGGTACAGAGAAGTTAAGTGACTTGCCCAAGGTCACACAGCAGGTACATGGAGGCGCTGGGATTAGAGCCCAGATCCTCTGACTCCCAAGCCACGCACTTAAGCAAGTATGCACATGCAGCCTTTCGGCTCCAGCCTGAGTTTAGAGGGGTTCCCACAGGAAAGGGGAAGCTCTGAAGATGCCGGGGTCAGAGACAAAAGGTGGCGTTCAAACATCAGACTTTGGGCAAATCATCTGACTACTGTCTGCTTGCAGTGTCATACCATTCACCTGGTTGGAACTAGCACTTTCCCAGGGACTCTCCCCACCCTTCCCAAACTGCCACACTTTCCCACAGCCTCTTCCCTGAGTCATCCCAATTCCATCCCAGCCCCCTTCCTATGTTGGAATGGGGTGGTGGGCTTGGGTTCAGGGGTTAAATAAGTCACCCTCCATCTCCTTCCATCCCCTCTCCTTCCCGAGGGACACCCACAGCCAATGGTGCCGGCCTCTCGGTCTCCCGTGGCCACGGGACACCACAGCCACATCAGGGATGAAGGGTGGAGATAGGCAGTGGGGTTGGGACACTGACCAAGACCCCAAGGAAGGGAAGGGGAAGTTAAGATCCCAACCTAACTGACTCAGAATCCAAGAGCTGCAGCCTGGAACTGGCAAGTGGGTAGTGGGAAGGGGGTGCGGGAGAACCAAAGGGAGGCCCAGGAGTCCAAGGTCTGGCTTGGCCATGGATGCGCTCAGATTCCCTGTGTTACAGCAACGAGTCCCTACCTTTTCTCGGGGGGATGCTGGGAGAGGTCGGCCACAGGAGGTGTCAAGAACACAGTTTCACTGTGGGCAGTGAGGGTGCGTCCCAGGCCCTCACTCATCTGCTTGCCCTCCTCCCAATTCACTCTCCTGATGGCACAGTTATTTCCCCAGGGGAGAGGGTATTTACAGTCATTTGCAAAGAGCAACCACAGAGGTGGGGATGGAGGGGAGAAGAAAAGCAATCTCCAGACCTCAGGGTCCCACCCCCTTACCCCACCCCTAGCTCAGTTTTGCAATTCTGCACAGTACACTGGCCTTCTCCCCTCTCCTGGGCCACACCGACCAGCCGGCTTGTCCTCGGGCACCCAGGCCTTGGCTGCCTCAGGCGCTGGTGGGACTGGACTTTGGAGAGCCGGCGGCAGCCAGGAACTTGTAAGGTGGGGGAGGAGCAGTGGGTGGGAAACTAGGCCGGAGCCAATTTTAGGAATCCCAGACCGGGCACTCTGGGCAACGGACGATGCCTCTCGGGACCGCTCCGGCTATGCAGAATGGGGGCCTGGCCAAGGGCTCCTGAACCGGCTGCCTCTGTCATAGGTGGAGCCAAACGGGCACACGAGACGTGCTTATGAGACCGGAACTAAACCTGAGCTTCTGGCAGGGAGGAGGGGGAGCCTGAGGCCAGCAGCTCATATCCCTTTTACTCCACCACCACAACAGCTGGGGTTTCCTTGGCGCTCTGCCAGGTGGAGGAGGAGGAGAAAGAAGATGGAAAGATGCGTTGCCGCTGCAAAGGGAAGCCCTTCTTCAGAGACCCAGGCTTTGGCCGGAGGGCCGGGTCAGTGACTATCGTACTCCCCAGGCAGTAGAGGGACGATTTTCCTCATCGATAAAATGGGAACTCAGAACCTCTTCTCCTTCCTACTTGGACAGTGAGACCCAAGTGAGACAGGAAATGTAGCTTATTTGATTCTCCTGCGCCTTCCCCAGTTCTCAATTAGGTGCCTGGCGCATAGTAAGTACTTAACAAATACCACCATTATTATTATTATTGGCCTTGGCCCCAATCTAGAGCATCAACGTCAGGAGTGGCTTTGGGAAGGGTCAAGGGGCAGAAGCCCAAAACTCACAGCAAATATTCAGACAACCAGCCCTGATTCTGCCCCACAGGGCAGCCCAACAGAGCCCTGGAGATTGCCCAGCAGGGCTAGCGGCTTGCTCTCTCTTCTCACCCCCAAAAGGGGGGAGGCCCCAGGGCGATCCCAGGGGACCTTCCAAAAACCCCGTGTCCTCACCTTCTCATGGTCCCAACAGCATCACCAAGCACTTGACTGACAGAATTGAAACCCCAACCCCCCTCCACCCCTACATCTGTGCTCTCCTCTTCCCCAGCCACCTCTCAAGTCTGCATGTCATATCTACACCCTCTGAGCCTCATCCCCTCTCACCTCTAAAAACTCTTGAGCCCATTTTTTTTTTTACCGGTATTTGTTCAGCACTTACCGTGTGTCAAGCACTTTTCTAAGTGCTGGGGCAAATCAATCAATGGTATTTATTGAGCACTTATTACACACAAAGCACGGTACTAAGTGCTTGGAAGTGTACAACACAACAGAATTAATAAATAATTACAAAAATAATTATAGTATTTGTTAAGGGCTAAAGTGCCAAGCACTGTACACGCTGGGGTGGATAAAGGCAAATCGGCTTGAACACAGTCCCTGTCCCACATGGGGCTAACAGTCTCGATCCCCAATTTACAAATGAGGTAACCGAGGCACAGAGAAGTGGAGTGACTGACCCAAGGTCACACAGCTGTCCAGTGAAGGAGCCGGGATTAGAACCCTGATCCTTCTGACTCTCAGGCCCGTGCTCTATCCTCTAGGCCACGCTGCTTCACCCTTCTTCCCTTCCCAACCGCCATCTTCAACCGCTCGCTCTCCCGTGGCTCCGTCCATAAAAGGACTCTTCCCTGGATCCCAGAGGCACTCTCCAGCTATCACCCCATGTCCCCACTCTTGTTCCTGTCCAAACTCCTCCAATGGTTGCCTCCTTTTCACCTTCCTTCGTGACTCACTACACTTTGGCTTCCCCTTCGCCCCCCCGCCAGACCACCCTCTCCAAGGTCACCAATGACCTCCCGTCCACATTGGATGATACTCGATTCTAATACTCCTTGACCGCTCAGCTGTGGACCACTCCCTTTTTCTGGAAATGCTATCTGGCTTTGCTCTCCCCATCCTAATCCTCTCCCGGTCCTCCTCCTTACCTCTCCGGCGGCTACCTCTCTGTCTCTTTCAACGGCTTCTCTCCTGCCTCTCGCCCGCCAGTGGTGGGTGCTCCTCGAGGTGCTGTTCTGGACACCCTCCTCTCTTCACTCTCCACTCACTCTCTTGGGGAATCCATCTGCTCTACAGCTTCGGAGATCGTGTCTTCTATCGTGCTTCTCCAAGTGCTCGGGACAGTGCCCTGCTTTAAGTAGGCACTCAAGAAATACCGTCAACCAGTGTTGAGAAAGGAGAGTCCACGGTCAGTGGCTACTCCGCAGGTGACGTCTGAGAAGACTGACACTCTTTAGAAGGTTGTCAGATTCAAAACCCGCCCCAGTCGCTGGGACCCATGGGGTATGGAAGGCAGGCCACTTCCTCCATTAGCGGGGCCCTCTGCCCAAAGACTCCTCAAGCATCTAGTGGGGCTGGGGCAATGAGCAGCAGTGAAGAAGGTTTTTACTCTTTAAATGCTGGGGCTGTCTTTCCCATTTATTGTCAGAGGCCTCCTGGCCTCCCCCGAGGAGACCTTGAGAGCTGATGGGAACGGGCAAGAATCTGCCAACGGGTTCAAGAGGAGAGGCCCTTCAGAGGCTCAGTAGTCCCTGTCCTACCCTGGTGGGGCCTTAATCAGAGCCCTTACCCGTGCTATCGTCCCCATCCCCGCTCTCCTGAGAGCTCAAGCCCCTAGGTCCCGGAGGCTAGGGTTTTCCACTGCGGTACTACCCTTTACACCTCCTGGGGCTTCACACAACCACTGGAGGCCTGTTGCCAGCTCCCCGTCAAAAACCACCCCTTCTCAACCTAGGGTCAGAGCCAATTTTATTCCACCTTGGTTTGGGGGAGGAAAAAAAAAGAAAAGCAGGGTGACCTGATGGAAAGAGCACAGACCTTGTGGTCAGAGAAGCCGGGTTCTAATCCCGGTTCCCCCATTTGTCAGCAGGGTGACTTTGGGTAAGTCACTTAACTTCTCTAAACCTCAATCACCTCTTTTACAAAATGAGGTTGAATGCCTGTTCTTCCTCCTTCTTAAACAATGAGCTCCACGTGGGACGGGACTGTGTCCGCCTTGATCATCTCATACCTAGCCCAGCACTTAGTACAGTTCCTGGTACACGGACAGCACCATAAAAAAGATGTCCCCAAACGGATGGACGCCATACATCCAGAAAGCTGAGGATTCTCAGAGACGGTGTGGGCAGGAGGCAGGGGTATGGCTTACTTAGACCTGGGGGGCTTGGTAGGGGACAGGATGCCGTGCTGGAAGAAGGGCGCGGGGGGCAGAGGAATGGGGACTTCCCGAGGGCATCTGAAACGGGGGGCTGCATCAGCCCCGAGCTGAGCGGTACCACTGCCTTCTGGGATGTGGAAAGCCCTATCCCACAGCCTCACCTCCCCCTGCTTCTGGCCAGTCGAGCACGTGCTGGAGGAGACGGGGGAATCACACACAAAATTCCTGAGGCTGAAGATGAGGATCGGCCTACTCTCTGGGAGCCAGGTTTCCTGCTCCAGGTTGGTTGGTCCACCCCAGGGGGTGGTGTAAGCCCGTCAAACGGCAGGGACTGTCTCTATCTGTTGCCGACTTGTTCATCCCAAGCGCTTAGTACAGTGCTCTGCACATAGTAAGCGCTCAATAAATACTATTGAATGAATGAATGGTGTGGCCCAATGGCCCAGAGGAGGGCATGGCACCCCATAGCTACCTCTACTGCCGGGGAGGAACGGGAAGAAAAAGGGAAATTCTACCCACTCGCTCGGCGGCCGCTGTCTCCAACGGGCAGTCGGGTTTTGGCATCTCACCGGCCTCAATTACCACCCAGATCTTTCCAATCGTGCCCACCCGGCCGGTCGGGGGTATCCGTCCCCGAGAAGACCAGCGTGCACCCCAGACAGTGACAGATCCGAGCGTGTCTGATCTCATGGGATTCCTGTCCCACCTGCCGAGGGGGAGAAGCCTTGTACTACAGCTATGGGCAAGATCCGGGCCGTTGTGCCCCACCCGCCCTCCCCGATGCGGGGAGGGCCTGTGGACCTGGACGACGCTGGCAAGCAAGCACTAGAAGTGGGGAATGGGGGGGTGGGGCGAGGTAAAGGAGAGGGAGGCAGATGGGGACGGGTCTCGGCAGCCATCCCCCTGCACCCGTGCCCCTCAGGCCACGATGGGCTGCTGCCCTGGGTGGAACGCCGGCTGGGTTGGCAAAAGACCCGGATGACAGCCGAGAGGCTCTCCTCCTATTGGGCAAGAGCACAGGCTTGGGAATCAGAGGACGTGGGTTCTAATCCCGGCTCCGCTACTTGTCTGCTGTGTGACCTTGGGCAAGTCACTTAACTTCTCTGTCCCTCAATTACCTCATCTGTAAATGGGGATTAACGCTATGAGCTCTTCGTGGGAGAGCCTGATTATCCTGTATCTACTCCAGCCATTACAGCAGTGCTTGGCACATAGTAAGCGCTTCACAAATACCATAACTATTATTATTATTATTATCTTGACCACCAGAGACAATCCTGATCCCACCCTCCTGAAAGGGGTGGGGCGGGTAGAGTCCCTGACCACTGTTCCTTGCTGCCACCCACATCTCTAACACGGCACCCAAGGGACGGAGGGTGTGGGGGGGGTGCTGCAAGACCCACTGGGACCATCAGCCCGGGCCCTCCCCCACGGGCCCTGAGCAGTTTCAGGAATGAAGGCTGCAGGGGGTGGTGAGGGGTGTCCACAGAATTTAAGGGCAACACCCCAGCTCTGCCGCTTGTTTGCTGTATGACCTTGGGCAAGTCCCTTCCCTTCTCTGGGCCTCAGTTCCCTTATCTGTAAAATGGAGATTGAGACTGTGAGCCCCACGTGGGACAGATGCTTGACACATAGTAAGTGCTTAACAAATACCATTACCATCATCATTATTATTATTCTCTGGGCCTCAGTTCCCTCATCTGTAAAATGGAGACTGGGACTATGAGCCACAAGTGGGACCATCGGATTACCTTGTATCTACCCCCCGAGCTCAGAACAGTGCTTGGCACATAGTAAGCGCTTAAACACCATTATCATCATCATTAGTAGTAGTAGTATTCTCTGGGCCTCAGTTCCCTCATCTGTAAAATAGGGACTTAGACTATGAGCACGAAATGGGACCACCAGATTACCTTGTATCTACCCCCCTGCTTAGAACAGTGCTTGGCCCATTGTAAGCGCTTAACAAATACCATCATCATTATTATTAGTCCCTGGGCCTCAGTTCCCTCATCTATAAAAGGGGGGTCCAGACTATGAACCCCAAGTGGGACCACTGGATAAGCTAGTATCTCCCCCCATGCTTAGAACAGTCCTTGGCACATAGTATTCATTCATTCATTCAATAGTATTTATTGAGCGCTTACTATGTGCAGAGCACTGTACTAAGCGCTTGGGATGAACAAGTCGGCAACAGATAGAGACAGTCCCTGCCGTTTGACGGGCTTACAGTCTAATCGGGGGAGACGGACAGACGAGAACAATGGCACTAAACAGCGTCAAGGGGAAGAACATCTCGTAAAAACAATGGCAACTAAATAGAATCAAGGCGATGTACAATTCATTAACAAAATAAATAGGGTAACGAAAATATATACAGTTGAGCGGACGGGTACAGTGCTGTGGGGATGGGAAGGGAGAGGTGGAGGAGCAGAGGGAAATGGGGAAAATGAGGCTTTAGCTGCGGAGAGGTAAAGGGGGGATGGCAGAGGGAGTAGAGGGGGAAGAGGAGCTCAGTCTGGGAAGGCCTCTTGGAGGAGGTGATTTTTAAGTAAGGTTTTGAAGAGGGAAAGAGAATCAGTTTGGCGGAGGTGAGGAGGGAGGGCGTTCCGGGACCGCGGGAGGACGTGACCCAGGGGTCGACGGCGGGATGGGCGAGACCGAGGGACGGCGAGGAGGTGGGCGGCAGAGGAGCGGAGCGTGCGGGGTGGGCGGTAGAAAGAGAGAAGGGAGGAGAGGTAGGAAGGGGCAAGGTGATGGAGAGCCTTGAAGCCTAGAGTGAGGAGTTTTTGTTTGGAGCGGAGGTCGATAGGCAACCACTGGAGTTGTTTAAGAAGGGGAGTGACATGCCCAGATCGTTTCTGCAGGAAGATGAGCCGGGCAGCGGAGTGAAGAATAGACCGGAGCGGGGCGAGAGAGGAGGAAGGGAGGTCAGAGAGAAGGCTGACACAGTAGTCTAGCCGGGATATAACGAGAGCCCGTAATAGTAAGGTAGCCGTTTGGGTGGAGAGGAAAGGGCGGATCTTGGCGATATTGTAGAGCACTTAGTAAGCACTTAACAAATACCATCATCATTATTCGTATTCCTTGGGCCTCAGTTCCCTCATCTCTAAAAGGGGGGGCGGGATTCAGATTGTGAGCCCCAAATGGGACCATTGGATAAGCTGGTATCTCCCCCCTCTGTGCTTAGAACAGTCCTTGGCACATAGTAAGCACTTAACAAATACCATCATCATTATTATTAATCCTTGGGGCTCGGTTTCCTCATCTCTAACATGGTGATTGAGACTGCGAGCCCCAAGTGGGACCACTGGATAACCTGGTATCTCCCCCCGCGCTTAGCACAGTGCTTGGCATATAGTAAGCGCTTAACAAATACCATCATTATGATTATGACTCTCTGGGCCTCAGTTCCCTCATCTCTAATACGGGGCTTGAGACTGCAAGCTCCAAGTGGGACCACTGGATAACGTGTTATCTCCCCCCGTGCTTAGCACAGTGCTTGGCATATACTAAGCGCTTAACAAATACCACCATTATTATTATTCCCTGGGGTTCGGTTCCCTCATCTGCAACATAGGGATTGAGACTGTGAGCTCCAAGTGGGACCCGCGCTTAGAACAGTGCTTGGAACATAGTAAGCGCTTAACAAATCCCATCATCCCAATTATGACTCTCTGGGCCTCAGCTCCCTCATCTCTAACACAGGGATTGCGACTGCGAGCCCCAAGTGGGAGCACTGGATAACCTGGTATCTCCCCCCGCGCTCAGCACAGTGCTGGGCACATAGTAAGCGCTTAATCATCACGATTATGACTCTCTGGGTCTCAGTTCCCTCATCTCTAACACGGGGATTGCGACTGCGAGTCCCAAGTGGGAGCACTGGATAACCTGGTATCTCCCCCCGCGCTCAGCACAGTGCTTGGCACATAGTAAGCGCTTAATCATCACGATTATGACTCTCTGGGTCTCAGTTCCCTCATCTCTAACACGGGGATGGCGACTGCGAGTCCCAAGTGGGACCACTGGATAACCTGGTATCTCCCCCCGCACTCAGCACAGTGCTTGGCACATAGTAAGCGCTTAATCATCACGATTATGACTCTCTGGGTCTCAGTTCCCTCATCTCTAACACGGGGATGGCGACTGCGAGCCCCAAGTGGGACCACTGGATAACCTGGTATCTCCCCCCGCGCTCAGCACAGTGCTGGGCACATAGTAAGCGCTTAATCATCACGATTATGACTCTCTGGGTCTCAGTTCCCTCATCTCTAACACGGGGATGGCGACTGCGAGCCCCAAGTGGGACCACTGGATAACCTGGTATCTCCCCCCGCGCTCAGCACAGTGCTGGGCACATAGTAAGCGCTTAACAAATCCCATCATCCCAATTATGACTCTCTGGGCCTCAGCTCCCTCATCTCTAACACAGGGATTGCGACTGCGAGCCCCAAGTGGGACCACTGGATAACCTGGTATCTCCCCCCGCGCTCAGCACAGTGCTGGGCACATAGTAAGCGCTTAACAAATCCCATCATCACGATTATGACCCTCTGGGCCTCAGCTCCCTCATCTCTAACACGGGGATGGCGACTGCGAGCCCCAAGTGGGACCACTGGATAACCTGGTATCTCCCCCCGCGCTCAGCACAGTGCTGGGGACATAGTAAGCGCTTAACAAATCCCATCATCACGATTATGACCCTGTGGGCCTCAGCTCCCTCATCTCTAACACGGGGATGGCGACTGCGAGCCCCAGGTGGGACCACCGGGTTGCCCCGCATCTCCCCCCGGCGTTTAGCACAGTCCTCGGCCCGTAGTAGGCGCTTAAGAAATGCCATCCCCATCATCAGGGTCACCACGGCCTCGGGCCTCAGTTGCACAACGGGGACCGAGAGGGTGAGCCCCCCGAGGAGGGGGGGGGAGGAGGCCGGGGACCGCGTCCATTTCCTGGGCTCCACCCCGGCGCTCGGTCCGGCGGCGGGCACGTAGTGAGCGCTGGAGAAACGCATCCCTTCCACGGTGGTCGCCGAGCCTTGGCGGTGCGCGGAGCCCTGGGCTAAGCGCTGGGAAGGGACAAGCGGGCGGCGGGGAGGGAGGCAGGGCAGGGCGAGAGCATCCCTGCCCGGCGGGGAGCAGGGGGTGGAAAAGGAGGGCCCCGGCGGCGAGGGTCACTCACCTCTCCGGGCCGGGCGACGCGGCGGCTCCCGGCCCCCCCCCCGCCGCCGCAGCGGGGCCTCGGCCGGGGTGCGGGAGGTGCGGGGCGGAGGCGGAGGCGTCGAGCGGAGGGGGGCGGTCCCCGGGGCGGTCCCCGTCCCCGTCCCCGTCCCCGTCCCGCTGGGGCTCCGGCGGCGGGGCCTGCGGGGAGGAAGCGCAGCCCGGATCCCTCCGCCCCGCACACCGCGCCTGCGCACCACCCTCCCCCCCCCCCCCCCGCCGCCACGCCGCGCTCGGCGGGGAGGCCGCGACACCTCGCGGACGCCCAGGGGCATTGCAGGGGACCCCACCCCGCGCCGGGGGGAGGCCGCGGGGGCGGGGCCCCACCGACATCACTCCCTCGGTCGCACCGATTGAGCGCTTGACGGGGATGCGCTGCGCTCGACTTCGAAACGACAGTGCGGGAACAAAGAGAATCCCGGCCCCCAGCGGGCTCACAGTCTAGAAGGAGGGGAGACGGGCGTCGAAACAAGCATACATTCAGGCATTCTATCATTCATTCGGTCGCCCTGATTGAGCGCTTACGGGGATGCTCTGCACACTCTGCTTGGAAGCTACAATTCGGAAACAAAGACAATCCCGGCCCCCAACGGGCTCACAGTCTAGAAGGAGGGGACACGGGCGTCTAAACAAGCAAACATTCATGCATTTTATCATTCATTCGGTCGCCCTGATTGAGCGCTTACGGGGATGCTCTGCACACTCTGCTTGGAAGCTACAATTCGGAAACAAAGACAGTCCCGGCCCCCAACGGGCTCACAGTCTAGAAGGAGGGGACACGGGCGTCGAAATAAGCAAACATTCATGCATTTTATCATTCATTCGGTCGCCCTGATTGAGCGCTTTCGGGGATGCTCTGCACACTCTACTTGGAAGCTACAATTCGGAAACAAAGACAGTCCCGGCCCCCAACGGGCTCACAGTCTAGAAGGAGGGGACACGGGCGTCTAAACAAGCAAACATTCATGCATTCTTATCATTCATTCAGTCGCCCTGATTGAGCGCTTATGGGGATGCACTGTACATCTATTTGGAAAGGACAATTCGGGAACAAAGAGAATCCCGGTCCCCAACGGGCTCACGGTCTAGAAGGAGAGGGAGACGGGCGTTTAAACAAGCAAACAGTCATGAATTTTATCATTCATTCGGTCGCCCTGATTGAGCGCTTACGGGGATGTACTGTACATCTATTTGGAAAGGACAATTCGGGAACAAAGAGAATCCCGGTCCCCAACGGGCTCACAGTCTAGAAGGAGAGGGAGACGGGCGTCTAAACAAGCAAACATTCATGCATTCGGCCGCCCTGATTGAGCGCTTATGGGGATGCACTGCACTCTACTTGGAAAGGATAATTCGGGAACAAAGACAATCCCGGCCCCCAACGGGCTCACAGTCTAGAAGGAGGGCGAGACAGACGTCTAAACAAGTAAACATTCATTCATTCATTCATTCAATTGATTGTATTGATTGAGCGCTTTCGGGGTTGCACTGCACTCTACTTCGTAACAATTCGGAAACAAAGGCAATCTCGGCCCCCAACGGGCTCACAGTCTAGAAGGAGGGGACACGGGCGTCTAAACAAGCAAACATTCATGCATTCTATCATTCATTCGGTCGCACTGATTGAGCGCTTACGGGGATGCACTGCTCTTTACTTGGAAAGGACAATTCGGAAACAAGGGCAA
The DNA here is from genome assembly GCF_004115215.2 of Ornithorhynchus anatinus. Taxonomy (NCBI): domain Eukaryota; kingdom Metazoa; phylum Chordata; class Mammalia; order Monotremata; family Ornithorhynchidae; genus Ornithorhynchus; species Ornithorhynchus anatinus. Next base: position 14,049,033 of record NC_041732.1, read on the forward strand.
TCCCGGCCCCCAACGGGCTCACAGTCCAGAAGGAGGGGGAGACGGGCGCCTAAACAAGCAAACATTGATGCAGTCTATCATTTATTCAGTCGCACTGATTGAGCGCTTAGGGGATGCTCTGCACTCTACTTGGAAGCTACAATTTGGAAACAAAGAGAATCTCGGCCCGCAACGGGCTCATAGTCTAGAAGGAGGGGGAGACGGGCGTCTAAACATGCAAACTTTCATTCACGCACTAATTGAGCGCTTACGGGGATGCACTGCACTCTACTTGCAAGCGACAATTCGGGAACAAAGACAATCCCAGCCCCCAACGGACTCACAGTCTAAAAGGGGGGGGGGGGGGGAGATGGGCATCTAAACAAGCAAACATTTGTTCATTCATTCAATCGTACTGATTGAGCACTTACAGGGGTGCACAGCATCTACTTAGCGCTTGAAAACTGCAATTCGGCAAGAGACAATCTCTGTCCACAATGGGCTCACAGTCTAGAAAGGGGGAGACAGGCCTCAAAACAAGTAAACATTCCTTCCTTCCTTCATTCATTCATTCAATTGTATTTATGGAGCTCTTACGGTGTGCACAGCACTGTTCTGAGCGCTTGGTAAGTACAATTGGGCAACAAAGAGAGACAAACCCTGCCCACAACGGGCTCACAGTCTAGAAGAAGGGGAGACATTCATCAAAATAAGTAAACAGGCATCAGTAGCATCACCACAAATAAATAGAATCATAGCTATATACACATCATTAATAAAAATAAATAAAATTATAAATAAGTACATATATACACAAGTGCTGTGGGCAGGGGTGGGTAGAGCAAAGGGAGCGAATCGGTACGATAAGGAAGAAGCGTGGCTTAATGGAAAGACCATGGGCTTTGGAGTCAGAAGATGTGGGTTCTAATCCCGGCTCCACCACTTGTCTGCTGTGTGACCATGGGCAAGTCACTTAACTTCTCTGTGCCTTAGTTACATCATCCGTAAAATGGGGATTAGGACTGTGAGCTCCACGTCGGACAACCTGATTACCTTGTATCTACCCCAGCGCTTAGAACAGTACTTGGCACGGAGTAAGTGCTCAACAAACACCATAATTATTAATTATTACTATAGGGAGGGGAGGGAGAACAGAGGCTTAGTCTGGGGGACGGGCCGTCTGTCTGCAGAGTCATCGGAGCAGCCCCAGGATGCGGATGGAACTGAGTCCTGGGGTCATAAAGGCCAGAGGGGGGTCGCAGAGTCCAGAGCTGACCCCCTGCCCCCCGCCCCATTTGATTCTTGGGGTTGAACGAGCATCCCCCCAGCTTCCTCTCCTTGCTGGAGAAGTAGAGGCCGCCGGGCCACGGCAGCTGTTCAGAAAAGCTGGTTGCATCGTAGGGGCATTTTCCATTTCCGTCCCACAGTTCCCTCATTCGGCCCCCTCTCGGAAACCCACTGGACAAGAGGAAGGAAGGAGGGACGGAGCCTCATACTCTTTTAGGACATGCCCCGTTCAAAACGGTGTAGGCGATTTGGGGATTTTCACCCGACAATGCATGAAGCAATAGGTCAAGTAGAACTGAGAAAGAGAAAAAGGGTGAGGAGGAGGAGGGGCCCCAGAAAAAGGATCTTTCAGTCTGTGCAAATACTCTCTAAAGGCAACTTGCAGACTTCAGAAAAGACGTTAGGAAGCTCTGGGTTGAGTTGCTTCTGAAAGTCAAGGCAGAGAAGGCACGAGGTGTTTTAGTAATCATAGATGTGGTATTTGTGAAGTGCTTACTATGTGCCTGCACTTAGAACTTTAGCCCTGGGGTAGGCAGAGACAAGATAATCAGGCCCGCGGCAGTCCTTGTCCCACATGGGGCTCACCGTCCAAAGAGGAGGGAGAACGGGTATTTAATCCCCATTTTACAGAGTAGAAAACCGAGGCCCAGAAAAATAAAGTCACTTGCCCAAGGCCACACAGCAAGCAAGTGGCAGAACTGGTCTTCTGAGTCAGAGGCCCAGCCTCTTTGTAGTAGTTCCTTCTTTCTCACCAGCTGATGCACCTAAGCAAGCCAATATTATCAGTTTTTGCACTGTCTGCTAGCCGAACGGACCAAACATCCAAATTGAAATTAGCTTGGATCACAGAAGATTAGGTCTGCCACCAAACCAAAGTGGACAAATCCCTGTTCAAGATGGCCCCAATCCCTTTGGTTTGCTTACCTGGATTTTGTCAGATCCCACCTCAATTGCCAAATCAGCTTCTCTGGCATTGGAAGCTTGGAAATGCTCTGCCTGCTATCTTTAAAGGCTTCCCAGAGCCTTGGTGTCTGTCATTCTGAGGTTCCCAAAGAACCCTGGATCCTGGGAGGGTGGAGCCAGCAGCCAGAGGGGTATTTCAGGATGAGCAGCTTGGGAAGTTATTATCTGCATGGGGCAGGGTTAAGCTGGAGCCCAGTGAAAGGAGGTGAGGGGACACTACAGCTGACTGAATAAGAATTGTGGTATTTTTTAAGCGCTTACTCTGTGCCAAGCACTGTACTTAGTACTGGGGGTAGAGACAAGATAATCAGGTACCACATGGGACTAAGACTAAACTCGTTATGAGCAGGGAACATGTTCGCTGAATTCTGTTGTGCTGTATTCTCCCAACCTCTTAGTACAGTGTTCTGCACCCTGATTGATTGATTGATTGAGTCTCTGCATTTGGGCATTAAAAATTACACAAATTAATTACAAATTAGAGTCTATTCTTTCTGGATGTTTATAAAAATTATACAAATTAATTGCAAATCAGAGCCTCTTCTTTCCGGATGAAGGTTAAAATGGGTCTGGACCACTGCCCAATCCCTTCTCCCTCCTCCTTCTCCCTCCCACATCTCACTGCCCTCTCCCCCTCTCCCCTCCCAGTGTACACACCACACACACACACACCCCCACCACCACCACCACCACTAGCCACCACCTTGGTTAATCCAAGGAGGAGGGGTCTAAAGTTACCCCCGACTCCCCTGCCTGTGCAGAAATGCAAGGGAAGTCAGGCGTCAGGCCACTGCGGGTATGACAGCTTAAAGATGTTGGTGTGAAATGGTTTGAAACCCAGACTGTTGGGGCCGCCCCCAAGGGGAGAAAACAGGAAACAAAGATAAAAGGTTGACTTGCAGTAAAGTCCCCATCGGCTTCCTGTAGAGCAGGTGCTTGCTTGCTGAGATAGAGACTTGGAGGAAATAAGTTCAGTGAGCTCCTGAGGTTGGACCAACTCCCACTCAGACCTTATATAGCACCTTTCATAGCCTCAGTGGCATGCCCCGGGGGAAAGTGGGAGGGGCAGAGGGGGGAGAGCGCTTAGTGCAGCACTTTGCGCTCAGTAGGCATCCGATTCATTCATTCAATCCTGTTTATTGAGCGCTTACTATGTGCAGAGCACTGTACTAGGCCCTTGGAATGTGCAATTCGGCAACAGAGAGAGACAATCCCTGCCCAACAACAGGCGCACACACAGTCTAAACGGGGGAGAGAGACAACAAAACAACACAAAACAAGTAGTCAGGTTTCAGTACTAAATACCATTGCTCGATGGATTGAAACTGAGACTCAGAGAGGCTCTGTGACTTTGGTAAAGTCACATAGCAAATTCAAGGACTGAGAAATAGAAATGAGGCATCCTGTCCCTTTCAGTCTCTCTGCTCTAAGTCGTAAGGCCTCACTGGGAGCATCAGCTACATTTCTCCTTCCTCTTTGAAGGCCCTGTCAGACATTCTGGGGACAAGCTGATCCTCCCAAACGGAAGTCTTTAACCTGATGCTAAAGAGCACTGAGCGCTCAGTAACATCAGAAAAATGCTCAGAGATGAAAAAAAATGTGAAAGTGAAGGAAAAGAAGCCAAAAGTAGCAAGGGAAGCAGCCTGGCCTAGTGGAAAGAACATACGTTTGGGAGTCAGCGGACCTGGGTTCTAATCCTGCTCCAGCCCCTTGTCTGCTGTGAGACTTTGGGCAAGTCACTTAACTTCTCTGTGCCTCAGTTACCTCATCTGCAAAATGGGGATTAAGACTGTAAACCCATATGGGACATGGATGGTGTCTAACCTGATTATCTCACGTCTACCACGCTAATTCCTATCTCTCCCTAAACCCTCATTTCCTCTTCTCCCACTCCCTTCTGCATCACCCTTGTACCTGGATTTGCACCCTTTTTTACCCCTTCCTCAGCCCCACAGGACTTATGTTCATATCCACAATTTTTTTCTCTATATTAATGTCTGTCTCCCCCTCTAGATTGTAAGCTTGCTTTGGGCGTGAAATATACTGACCAACTGTTATAGTGTTACATCGTACTTTCCCAAGCACTTAATACAGTTTTAAGCACTCAATAAATTCGATTGAATGAATATGCACACAATTAGTAAATAGGATTGATTGATACCGCAGTCCTTAGTACAGTGCCTGGATCATAGTAAGTGCTTAATAAACACCATTAAAAAGAAAAAGGAAAGGACAAAAATCCTTCAATAGATGGAATTTATAGAGTGCTACTGTGTGCTAAGCAGTAGAGAGAATAAAAAAGAGTCGGTAGACATGATCTCCATCTCCAAGGATCTTCCAGTCTAGCAGGGGACACAGGCATTAAAATAAATAACAGTTGGGAAAATGGCCAAGTATAAGGATTGGTGTCCAACTGCTGTGGAGGCAAGGGTGGGGGTGAACATCAAAGTACTTAGAGGATATAGACTTAAAAGTACACAGGTGATGCAGAAGGGAAGGAGATTACCGGGGGGAGATGAGAGATTAGTCAGAGAAGGCTTCCTGGAGGAGATAGTATCTTATGAGGGCCTTGGAGATGGGGAGAGTGGTGCTCTGTTGTATATGAAGAGGGAGGAGTTCCAGGCAGAAGGGACGACTTGAGCAGAGTTGACTGTGAGACGAGATCAAGATACAGTAAGTAGGATGGGGTTAGAGGAGTGAAGTGTGTGGGCTGGGTTACAGTGGGAGAGGAGCGAGGTTAGGTAGGAGGGGCAGAACTGACTGAGATCATAATGCAGAAAAGATGACCAAAAGAGATAACCTAGTCATTTTGTCTTAGGGCCTAAGAAGAGTCCAGACCTATTCACAACATAAATAGTACAAGATTGTGGCATCACGAAGACTATTTTTATAAGGTTTTTTATGTTATTTGTTAACTGTTTATTATGTGAGGAAGAGACAAGTTAATCGGGTTGGATACCATCCATATCCCACATGGGACTCATGGTCTTAACCCCATTTTACAGATGAGGTAACTGAGGCACAGAAAAGTTAAGTGACCTGACCAGAGTCACACAGCAGACAAGTGGCAGATCTAGAATTAGTATCTGGGTCCTTCTGATGCCCAGGCCCATGCTCTGTCCACTAGGCCATGCTGCTTTACTTAGACTGTGAACCCTATAGGGACAGGGACTGTGTCCAACACAATTATCTTCTATCTACCTCAGACAGAAGTGCCTGGCACATCATAAGTGCTTAACAATTATTTATTCATATTAATGTCTGTTCCCTCCTCTAGACTGTATGCTTGTGGGCAGAGAACATGTATGCCAACTCTGTTGTATTGTACTCTTTCAAGTGCTTACTACAGTGCTCTGCACGTAATAAGTGCTGAGGAAATATCATTAATTGATTGATTGATCCATCATTTAAAAAAAGAGTGGGTGGGATATGTGGGGCCACTACAGAGAAGCAGCGTGCCTTAGTGGAAAGAACCCGGGCTTGGGGATCAGCGGTTCTAATCCCGGATCTGCCACTGGTCAGCCGTGTGACCTTGGGCAAGTCACTTAACTTCTCTGTGCCTCAGTGACCTCGTCTGTAAAATGGGGATGAAGACTGTGAGCCCCACGTGAAACAAACTGATTACCTTGTATCTACCCCAGCGATTAGGAACAGTGCTTGGCACCATAGTAAGCGTTTAACAAATACCCGACATTGTTATTATGATTTCGGAGACCTATGTTGAAGACGGTTCCTAGGGGTGGGATGGGGCAGCAGCGCCTCCTGGCGTCCATCTGGGGCCTAGTGGACCGAAGAGCTTTCGGCCTCCCTGACCTCCCTCCCCAGTCGTCCGCTGGGGTGAGCTTTGTCTGGGGAGTTGTTTAAGGAGAGCAGAGGCCAAAGCAGGAGAAATCAGTGTGAACCCGGTGCATAGTGCCGGAGACCCAGCCATCCAGGCAAACAGGATAAGAGCTGCATAACAGGTCTGAGCAGTCCCCACCCACCCGCTGACCCTTTTCCCTCTTGCTCCAGGGAGCAGGATGGTGGAAAGAGAGTGGGCTAAGGATCAGGGCGCCAGGCTTCTACACCCCTGGGCAGTTGATCTGTGCCTTGGTTTCTCCTCTTGGAGTCAGGAGAGGGGAATTCAGCCGAACATGATCCATTTTCCTTGAGGGAAGCAGCTCCTGTGAGCTGCCATGGCAGACTCCAACCACCTCACCTCTGGTTGAGAGGGGTTGTTCTGGGGTCAGAGGTAAATGGGAGGGCCCGGTAGGAACCAAAATGCCAGTGCTCAACAGAGAGCTGAAATGGGGCACACACCAATCAGTTTAAGCCCCTGTCTTCTGATCCTGCCCACCCTAACCCCTACCTAGAACCTGGAGGCCTGACCTGAGGCTGGGTGCAGAGGTCGAGAGGGGTGTGTGTAAATGAGGATGCAAATTAACTAAGGGTTCTTGGCAGAAAAGAAGGTGGCCCTCCCAGGACTTCAAAAGCTGTGGGGCCTCAGCATGGGAGGGGCAGGCAGCGGGAGGGAGGGGGCCGGCTGGTAATTAAGAACTCTATGACTAAACCTAATTACAGAAATGAAAAGTGTGATGAATGAGGACAATGTAATGAGATGACTATCCCCACCGGTAGTCAGTCAGCAGGCTAAAATTCTGTTTCTTATCTGACAGAGTGAGGAAATGGAGGCAGCATGGAGTTCCTGAACTTTATGATCCTACTCCAGTCAACAATAATAATAATCACAGAGCATTGTACTAATCACTCAATCAATTTCTGGAATGTATTGATTATTTACTGCGTGCAGAGCACTGTACTACTACTACTACTAATAAGAGTAGATACAAGGTAATCAGGTTGTCCTACATGGGGTTTACAATCTTAATCCCCATTTTGCAGATGCGTTAAGTGAGGCACAGAGAAATTAAGTGACTTGCCCAAAGTCACACGGCTGACAAGTGGCGGAGCTGGGATTAGAACCCACAACCTCGGACTCCCAAGTCTGTACTCTTTCCATTAAGCCACGCTGCTTCTCTAATCAGTCAATCAATAGTATTCATTAATCGCTTATTGTGTGCAGTGCACTGTACTAGGGCACTTGGGAGAGTACAGTTCAATAAAGTAGGTAGCCACGATCCCTTCCCACAAAGAGTTTACAGACTAGATGAACAGACAGGCATTAAAACAATTTACAGATGGGTATGAAATTTACGTGGCTAAAATCTTCCCTACATCACTAAAATCCATCCTTTCCTCTCCATCCAAACAGGTGCCACCTTAATTCAATCACTTATCCTATCCCGCATTGGTTACTGTAACAGCCTCCTTGCTGACCTCTCAGCCTCCTGTCTCTCCCCACTCCTGTCTATACTTCACTCTGCTGCCTGGATCATTTTTCTACACAAACGTTCAGGACATCTTTCCCAACTCCTCAAAAAACTCCAGTGGTTGCCCATCCACCTCTCCATCAAAGAAAAGCACCTCACCATTGGCTTTAAAGCTCTCAGTCATCTTGCTCCCTCCTACCTCACCTTGCTACTCTCCTACTACAACCCAGCCCACATACTTCACTCCTCTATTGCTAACCTTCTCATTATGCCTTGATCTTGTCTATCTCCCTGCCGACCGCTGGTCCACATCCTGCCTCTGGCCTGGAATGCCCTCCCTCCTCAAATCCAACAGACAATTACTCCCGCCTCCCCACACCTTGCTTTAAAACCTTATTGAAGGCACATCTCCATCGAGAGGCCTTCCCTGAATACGCTTTCCTTTCCTCTCCTCCCATTCCCTTCTGCGTCGCCCTGTCTTCTGCTCCCTTTATTGACTCTTCCTCCCAGCCCCACAGCACTTGGGAACTTATCTGTAATTTATTTGTTTATATTAAGGTTTGTTTCCCCATCTAGACTGTTACCTCACTGTGGGCAGGGAATGTGTCCGTTTAGTTATACTGTGCTCTCCCGAACAATTAGTATAATGCTCTGCACACAGTAAACACTCAATAAATACAATTGAATGAATAAATAAATGAATCTGTATGTAAGTGTTTTGGGAGTGGGGTCTAAGGGGTACTGACCCAAGGGCATAGGGGACACAGAAGGGAGAGCAAATAGGGGGAGTGAAGGCTTAATCAGGAAAAGGCTCTTCCTAGGGAGAGTATGATAGACATGTCACACCCACCATTCCTGCCCTCAAGAATCTTGCAATCTAATGGGGGAGGCAGACACATACTATAACTCACAGAAAGGTAGAAAACATTCCTAAACAGCAGAGTGGACACACTGGCTAGAACAAAAGTGCAATGGGATGCAGCTAGTTAAAAAGTGCTAAAGTGCTAAAGTGGTGCTAATGAGCCAAAAACGATATTTGGGAGTGTGTAATCTGGGGAGAAGAAAATTAACGGATCAATCAGTCAATAATATTTATTGCGTGCTACCTGAAATGCAGAGGACTGGATTACGTGCTTGGGAGAGTTCAGTAAAGTCAGTCAGTGGTATTTATTAAGCACTTACTATGTGCAGAACACCATAATAAGCACTCGGGCGAGTACAACACAACAGTTGTTTTGGACAGGTACCTGCCCTTAAGGAACTTGCATTCTATTCATTCATTCATTCAATAGTATTTATTGAGTGCTTACTATGTGCAAAGCACTGTACTAAGCGCTTGGGTTGTACCATTTGGCAACAGATAGAGACAATCCCTGCCCACTGACGGGTTTACAGTCTAGTCAGGGGAGACAGACGGACAAAAACAAGACAATTTAGTCACGATAGAATCAAGGGGATGTACACCTCATTAACAAAATTAATAGGGTAATAAAAATATATGCAAATGAGTACAGTACTGAGGGGAGGGGAAGGGAGAGGGGGAGGAGCAGAGGGAAAGGGGGCTTAGCTGAGGGGAGGTGAAGGGGGAAGGGGAAGGGAGCAGAGGGCGGAGGGGGAGCAGAGAGGGAGCAGAGGGAGCAGAGGGAGCAGAGGGAAAAGGGGAAGCTCAGTCTGGGAAGGCCTCCTGGAGGAGGTGAGCTCTCAGTAGGGCTCGGAAGAGGGGAAGAGAGTTAGTTTGGCGGAGGTGAGGAGGGAGGGCATTCCAGGACAGCGGGAGGACATGGGCCAGGGGTCGACGGCGGGACAGGCGTGAACGGGGGACGGTGAGGAAGTGAGCGGCAGAGAAGCGAAGCGTGCGGGGTGAGCAGTAGAAAGAGAGAAGGGAGGTGAGATAGGAGGGGGCAAGGTAATGGAGAGCCTTGAAGCCTAGAGTGAGAAGTTTTTGTTTGGTGCGGAGTTCCCCACAGCACTTATGTGTACGTATCTTTAAATTATATATATTATAATTTACCTATTTCATCATATTGTCTGTCTCCCCCTCGTAGCGGCTGCAGGTATCCCCAATCTAATCACGGCTGATATGATCAAAGAAGGAGCAGCTGTCATTGACGTGGGAATAAACAGGATAAACGATCCTGTCACTGCCACACCCAAGCTGGTGGGCGATATGGATTTTGAAGGTAAAGGGGATGTCAGGAGATGGGTCTGAGCGTCTACTTTAACTCTCTCCTTAGGCCCCCTGTTCCTCCCCCTCCCCCATCTCTCACCCCCAATGATCTGGCCACCTATTTCCTCACGAAAATCAACACGATCAGGTCTGAGCTCCCCAAAGTCACCCCTCCGCCTCTCCCCTCCCCCCCACCAACCCCCTCCCCTACTTTCCCATCCTTCCCTGCAGTATCCTCAGAGGAGATCTCCTCCCTCCTCGCAAGTGCCACCCCCTCCACCTGCGCCTCGGACCCCATTCCCTCTCACCTTCTTAAAACCATCGCCCCTGCCCTCCTCCCTTCCTTAACTTCTATTTTTAACCACTTAATCTCCAAGGGCTCCTTCCCCTCTGCCTTCAAACATGCCCACGTCTCCCCCAGCCTAAAAAAACCCGCTCTTGACCCCACTTCCCCCTCCAGTTATCGTCCTATCTCCCTACTACCCTTCCTTTCCAAAATCCTAGAACGAGTCGTCTACAATCGATGCCTAGAATTCCTTAACTCCCATTCTCTCCTAGACCCCCTCCAATCTGGCTTCCGTCCCCTCCACTCTACCGAGACTGCTCTCTCTAAGGTCACCCATGAACTCCTTCTTGCCAAATCCAATGGCTCCTACTCCATTCTGATCCTCCTTGACCTCTCTGCTGCCTTTGACACTGTCGACCATCCCCTCCTCCTCCATACCTTATCTCACCTTGGCTTCACGGACTCTGTCCTCTCCTGGTTCTCCTCTTACTTCTCTGGCCGATCATTCTCGGTCTCCTACGCTGGAGCCTCCTCCCCCTCCCATCCTTTAACTGTTGGAGTTCCTCAAGGGTCAGTTCTTGGCCCTCTTCTGTTCTCCATTTACACTCACTCCCTCGGTGAACTCATCTGCTCTCACGGCTTTGACTACCATCTCTACGCAGATGACACGCAGATCTACATCTCCGCCCCTGTCCTCTCCCCCTCCCTTCAGGCTCGCATCTCCTCCTGCCTCCGGGACGTCTCCACCTGGATGTCGGCCCGCCACCTAAAACTCAACGTGAGCAAGACTGAGCTCCTCATCTTCCCTCCCAAACCCGGTCCGCTCCCAGACTTCTCTATCACCGTGGATGGCACGACCATCCTTCCCGTCCCGCAGGCCCGCAATCTCGGTGTCATCCTTGACTCGTCCCTCTCGTTCACCCCACACATCCTATCCGTTACCAAGACCTGCCGGTTTCACCTCTACAATATCGCCAAGATCCGCCCTTTCCTCTCCACCCAAACGGCTACCTTACTATTACGGGCTCTCGTTATATCCCGGCTAGACTACCGTGTCAGCCTTCTCTCTGACCTCCCTTCCTCCTCTCTCGCCCCGCTCCGGTCTATTCTTCACTCCGCTGCCCGGCTCATCTTCCTGCAGAAACGATCTGGGCATGTCACTCCCCTTCTTAAACAACTCCAGTGGTTGCCTATCGACCTCCGCTCCAAACAAAAACTCCTCACTCTAGGCTTCGAGGCTCTCCATCACCTTGCCCCTTCCTACCTCTCCTCCCTTCTCTCTTTCTACCGCCCACCCCGCATGCTCCGCTCCTCTGCCGCCCACCTCCTCACCGTCCCTCGGTCTCGCCTATCCTGCCGTCGACCCCTGGGCCACGTCCTCCCGCGGTCCTGGAACGCCCTCCCTCCTCACCTCTGCCAAACTAATTCTCTTTCCCTCTTCAAAACCTTACTTAAAAATCACCTCCTCCAAGAGGCGTTCCCAGACTGAGCTCCTCTTCCCCCTCTACTCCCTCTGCCATCCCCCCTTTACCTCTCCGCAGCTAAAGCCTCATTTTCCCCTTTTCCCTCTGCTCCTCCACCTCTCCCTTCCCATCCCCACAGCACTGTACTCGTCCACTCAACTGTATATATTTTCGTTACCCTATTTATTTTGTTAATGAATTGTACATCGCCTTGATTCTATTTAGTTGCCATTGTTTTTACGAGATGTTCTTCCCCTTGACGCTGTTTAGTGCCATTGTTCTTGTCTGTCCGTCTCCCCCGATTAGACTGTAAGCCCGTCAAACGGCAGGGACTGTCTCTATCTGTTGCCGACTTGTTCATCCCAAGCGCTTAGTACAGTGCTCTGCACATAGTAAGCGCTCAATAAATACTATTGAATGAATGAATGAATACGAACCGGCGAACTCTGGCCAAGATCCGCCCTTTCCTCTCCATCCAAATGGCATAAGGCTGTGGGGGGACTATCAAATGCCCAAAGGCCATAGATTCAAGTGTATAGGGGACATGGAAGGCAGAGTGAGCTGGGACTCTTGGAGATATAATAATCATGGTGATATTTGTTAAGCACTTACTATGTGCCAAGCACTGTTCTAAGTACTGGAGTAGATACAGGGTAATCAAGTTGTCCCACATGGGGCTCATAGTCTTAATCCCCATTTTTCAGATGAGGTAACTGAGGCACAGAGAAGTTAAGTGGCTTCCCCAAGATCACACAGCAGACAAGTGGCAGAGCCAGGATTAGAACCCATGTCCTCTGACTCCCAAGCCTGTGCTCTTTCCACTGAGCTGCTTCTCTGTGACCTTAATAATGCTCTGAAGGTAGGGCAAAGTGGTGGTCTGGCATAAATGGAAGGGGTCGAAGTTCCAGGCTAAGGGGAGGATGTGGGAAAGGGATTGGTAGTGAGACAGATGAAATTGGGCACAGTGAGTAAACTGGCACTAGAGGAGCGCAGTGTGTGGCCTGGGCAAGAGATGAGTGAGATGAGGAGGGCACTATAGCAAGAGGGGGCCAGCTGATTGAGTGTTTTAAAGCCAACAGTTAAGGAGTTTATTTTAGATGCCAGGGTGGATGATGATGATGATGATGGTATTTGCTAAGCGCTTACTACGTGCCAAGCACTGTTCTAAGCATTGGAGTAGATAGAAGATAATCAGGTTGTCCCACATGGGGCTCACAGTCTTCATCCCCATTTTACAGATTAGGTAACTGAAACACAGAGAAGTAAAATGACTTGCCCAAAGTCACAGAGTTGGCAAGTGGCAGAGCTGGGATTAGAACCCACGACCTCTGACTCCCAAACCTGTGCTCTTTCCACTAAGCCAAACTGCTTCTCTGGATGGGCAACTATTGGAGGTTCTTGAGGAGTGCAGAGATATGGACTGAGCGTTTTTGTTGAAAAATGATCCGGGCGGCAGAGTGAAATATGGACTGGGGTGGGGAGAGACGGGAGACTGCAAGTTCAAGTATGGAAGCCGATGTAGTGGTCAAGGTGGGATAAGATAAGTGCTTGGATCAGCATGGTAGCAGTTTGGATGGAGAAGAAAGGGCAAATTTTAGCATTTTCATAAAGTTAGGATTGACAGGATTTGGTGACAGAATTAGAGTTGGTAGACACAATACCTGCCCACAAGAAGAAGGAGCTTACAGCTTAGAGAGGAGATTTTTTTTTATATAGTACTTGTTATGTGCCGGGCACTGTCCTAAGCATTGGTGTACAAAGGAACAGGATGATCAGGCCAAGGGGATGCAGCGTGGTCTAGTGGATAGAGTATGGGCCAGAGAGTCAGAAGCACCTGAGTTCTAATTCCACCTCTGCCACTTGTCTACTATGTGACCTGGAGCTAGTCACTTCATTTCTTTGTGCCTCAGTTACCTTGCTGTAAAACGAGGCTTAAGACTGTGAACCCCATGAGACAACTGGTCTGTGTCCTACCTGATCCACTCAACAGCTTAGAACAGTGCCTGGCACCTAAAAATATCATTAAAAAAAAATCCAACCCCCACAAAAAACACAGTCCTTGTCTCATATGAGCCTCACAGTCTAAATTGCAGTGAGAAAAATTTAATCCCCATTTTATGAATGAGGTATCTGAAGCCCAGTAAAATGAATTGGCTTGTTCAGGGTCATACTGCAGACAAGTGGCAGAACTGGGTATAGAACCCACGTCCTCTAACTCCCAGGCATTTGCTCTTTCCACTAGGCCATGCTGCTTATAGCAAGTGTAGAGGAATTGGGAGTTGGGAACTAGGAAAATCTTCCTGGAAGAGGTAGGATTTCATTCTCTTCCCTTTGACCTAGCTTGAATTACCAGGCAAGGTGGAAAGAAACTTCAAGATGACTCTTCTCTGGCAGAGACACCCTTCCCCCACCACACCCTCAGTAATCAATTTTCCCACACCTATTGCCACACATAACTTGGTCTTTCCCTTTCCCAACTCTGCCCCCACCCTCAACCCTAGACCTTGGAGAAGATGAGCAAAAGAGATGGGGCAAAAGTCTACTAACATTTCTGGGGGTCTCTAAACAGAATTTGTTACTTGACTGCTTCTTGAGGGCCAGGATCTTCTACTAACTCTATTGTACCCTACCAAGCACTCAGTACAGGGTTCAGCACATAGTAGGTGCTCAGTAAATATTCTATTGGTTTCCCTTAGCAGTAATTCATTTTTGAGAAGTACCATGACCTAGTGGAAAGAGCAAGTGGCTGTGAGTTAAAAGACCTGGGTGTTGTTATGGGCAGGGAATGTGTCCATTCATTCTGTGGTATTGTACTTCTCTCACATGCTTAGTACAGTTCTCTGCATATAGTAAACATGCAGTAAATACCATTGATTGATTGACTAATTGACTTGAAATCACTTCACTTCTCTGTGCTTCAGTTACCTCATCTGTAAAATGGGGATTAACACTGAGAGTCCCACGTGGGACAGCCTGATTACCTTGTATCTACCCCAGCGCTTAGAATAAAAATGTTGGTATTTGTTAAGCGCTTACTATGTGCCAAGCACTGTTCTAAGCGCTGGGGTAGACACAAGGGAATCAGGTTGTCCCACGTGGGGCTCACGGTCTTAATCCCCATTTTACAGATGAGGTAACTGATACGCTGAAAAGTTAAGTGACTTGCCCAAAGTCACACAGCTGACAAGTGGCCAAGCTGGGATTCGAACCCATGACCTCTGACTCCAAAGCCCGTGCTCTTTCCACTGAGCCACGTTGCTTTGCACCTAGTGAATGCTTAACAAATACCATAATTATTATTATTATTGTCCTTGCCTTACTCAGGCTTGGGTGCCATGGCAGGAGTGAGCCCCAGGCTGTTTCCACCGTGGAACCCCTTGAACATAGAGCCTCTGCTGGTTTAGGGTACCCCTGGGCTACTGCAGCCAACTCCTTCCCCTCCCACCTCCCCAGTCCCAAAGTGTGGTCTAGGTTGAGCTCCACAGTGTGGGGAGGGAAATCCAAGCTGTGTTGTCGGCTGGCCCAGGACTGCCACCCCCTTCCTACACTTACCCTGACACTGCAGACTGTGGTGCGACCACCAGCCCCTGCCCCAGAGCATGGCTCGCAGGACACCTCCAGCCCCTCCCTCATCACATCTTGGGATTTAACCTAGTGCCCCCGGTTTTCCCAAGGCCTTAGTGTTTTGTGAGTGCCCTCCCGCCCCCAGCCACGTAGCTCCAAAACAGCGAAATGGGTCGCGAGGTGGAGATCGACCAACTGTTGTAGTACCACAGAGAAGTGGCATGGCTCAGTAGAAAGAGCACAGGCTTGGGAGTCAGAGGTCATGGGTTCTAATCCTAATCCTGGCTCTGCCATTCATCTGCTGTGTGACTTTGAGCAAGACACTTAACTTCTCTGCTTGAGTTGCTTCACCCGTAAAATGGGGATTAAGACTGTGAGCCCCATGTGGGACAACCTGATTACTTTGTATTTTCCCCAGTGCTTAGAACAGTGCTTGGCACATAGTAAACGTTTAGCAGATACCATTATTATTATTCCCACTGGAGACCCAGGGATGCTAACTTCCTGTTCAACAGACAACAAGAAGAACCAGAACCTGACTCACAGACTGAAGACTATTGATGGTTCGCCAAGGGGAGCTGACTGTGTCAGGGTGGGGCAGGCTTACGCAAATGGACAGATGTGTTAAAACCCAGCCTGTGTAAGTGGTCATGTTCTGTACCTGGACTGGTAGCCTTGTGCTGAGACCTCGGGGGAAGGAGTGGAATTAAAAGTGCCTGACTTGGAAAGAGCTGTTTTCTCTGTGCTCTGTATGCTACTCCTCTCTGTGAGTGATGCTTAGAGTGTTTCACTAAATGCTTGGTAAAGTACAATGTAGTTGATACAAATGATCCCTGCCAACAAGGAATTTACAAATCTACTCAGGGAGACAGACAAAATGAATTATAGATGTGAGAAAGAACAGAATCCAAGGATATGTAAAGAAGTGTGCTGGGGACGGGGGTAGTGTGAATATCAAAATGCTAGGGTGTATGAATCCAAGAATCTAGGTGACACAGAAGGGAGAATGGGGTGGGAAGATGATAGGATAGACAGAAAAGGCTTCCTGGATAAGATATGATTTTAGTAGGGCTCTGAAGATGGGGGGAGTGATGGCCCATGGGAGTTCCAGACAGGAGGGAGGGCATGAACAAGGGGTTGATGGCAATAGAGAGAAAGCCAAGTTATAGCAGGTAGGTTGGTGTCACAGGAGTAAAGCGCGGGGCCTGGGATGTAGTGGGAGAGGACCAAGGATAGGGTAGGAATTTACAGGCAGATTTGTCTGTGCCTCAGAAAGAACCTAGGAGTCCTGATGAGAGAGAGAAAGAGAGAGAGAGAAAGTGAGACAGAGGTGCAAACAGAGTTTCAGGAAGAGAGACAGAGAGAAAGAAAGAGGCACACAGCAAGAGAGACTGAGAGGATATGCACAGAGACACACAAAGAGAGATAGAGAGACACAAAGAGGGAGACACAGAGACACAGATGAACAGACACAGAGTCACACAGCAAAGGACATACACAGAGGTGCAAAGAGATACAGAGAGAGGCATAGAGACAGGGCAGACTGAGTCAGACATAAAGTTAGAGGGATAGAGAACAGAGCTAAAGAAACAGAGAGAGAGAGATGTCTACCGTTTATATTTGCTGAAGTTTAATAAAATTTCCCCATTCCCAGGTAATGGTGAAATCATAGATGGAGCATGATGCCCGAGAGAGGGACAGAGAGAACATTATTCTTGTAGTTTTTAAGCACTTACTCTGTGTCAAGCACTTTTCTAAAAGCTGGGGTAGACACAGGTGTGGCACAGTCTCAGTTGGAGGGAGAACAGGTATTGAATCCCAATTTTACGGATGAGGAAACAGAGGCACAGAGAAATTAAGTGACTTTCCCAAGGCTACACAGTAGGCAGGTAGTGGAGTTGGAATTGGAACCCAGGTCCTCCAACTACCAGGTCCATGCTCTTTCCACTTGCTCATGCAAATATTATTATTATTATCATTAATAATAATAATAACTTTAAAAAGCTTTCTACACAGCTCCAGGCTGAAGCCTTTCTCTGGGGAGTCTCATCCATTCCTTCAAACATATTTATTGAGCTCTTACTGTGAACAGAGTACTGCGCTAAGTGCCAGGGAGAGTACACTATACAATAGACACATTCCCTTCCTATAGTGAGCTCACAGTCTAGAGGGGGAAACAGACATTAGCATTAATATAAATAAATAAATTACAGATATTTACATAAGTGCCGATATGCATAAAAGTGCTGAGATGCATCTGCTTCTCCACTCTGCCCCACCATTAGTGCCCAAGGAGAGCCTGAATGGGCCAGTCAGATGGAACTTGATTTTAAACAACCATCAGGAGAGGGAAGTAGAAAGTGGGGACAACCTGCCTAGGAGAGAGAGGGTGGAGGGCATAGGCCCCAGGCTCAGATGTTGCCCTGACCTCGGTGAAGGTGATGATGTTGGTATTTGTTAAGCGCTTACTACCTGCAGAGCACTGTTCTAAGCGCTGGGGTAGATACAGGTAGTCCCACATGAGGCTCACAGTTAATCCCCCTCTGAGGCACAGAGAAGTGAAGTGACTTGCCCACAGTCACACAGCTGACAAATGGCAGAGCCGGGATTCGAACCAAGGACCTCTGACTCCCAAGCCCGTGCTCTTTCCACTGAGCCATGCTGCTTCTCCGTGTGGGAGAGTGCATATGTGTGTGTGTGTGTGTGTGTCTGTGTCTGTGCATGCATATGTGTATGGGGTGGGAGTGACAGGAGCTCTGATACCTTTGACACTGTCGACCATCCCCTCCTCCTCCATACCTTATCTCACCTTGGCTTCACGGACTCCGTCCTCTCCTGGTTCTCCTCTTACCTCTCTGGCCAGTCATTCTCGGTCTCCTTCGCTGGAGCCTCCTCCCCCTCCCATCCTTTAACTGTTGGAGTTCCTCAAGGGTCAGTTCTTGGCTCTCTTCTGTTCTCCATTTACACTCACTCCCTCGGTGAACTCATTCGCTCTCACGGCTTTGACTACCATCTCTACGCAGATGACACGCAGATCTACATCTCCGCCCCTGTCCTCTCCCCCTCCCTTCAGGCTCGCATCTCCTCCTGCCTCCGGGACGTCTCCACCTGGATGTCGGCCCGCCACCTAAAACTCAACATGAGCAAGACTGAGCTCCTCATCTTCCCTCCCAAACCCGGTCCTCTCCCAGACTTCTCTATCACCGTGGATGGCACGACCATCCTTCCCGTCTCTCGGGCCCGCAATCTCGGTGTCATCCTTGACTTGTCTCTCTCGTTCACCCCACACATCCTATCCGTTACCAAGACCTGCCGGTTTCACCTATACAATATCGCCAAGATCCGCCCTTTCCTCTCCACCCAAACGGCTACCTTACTGCTACAGGCTCTCGTTATATCCCGCCTAGACTACTGTGTCAGCCTTCTCTCTGACCTCCCTTCCTCCTCTCTCGCCCCGCTCCAGTCTATTCTTCACTCCGCTGCCCGGCTCATCTTCCTGGAGAAACGATCTGGACATGTCACTCCCTTTCTTAAACAACTCCAGTGGTTGCCTATCAACCTCCGCTCCAAACAAAAACTCCTCACTCTAGGCTTCAAGGCTCTCCATCACCTTGCCCCTTCCTACCTCTCCTCCCTTCTCTCTTTCTACCGCCCACCCCGCACGCTCCGCTCCTCTGCCGCCCACCTCCTCGCCGTCCCTCGGTCTCGCCTATCCCGCCGTCGACCCCTGGGTCACGTCCTCCCGCGGTCCTGGAATGCCCTCCCTCCTCACCTCCGCCAAACTGATTCTCTTTCCCTCTTCAAAACCCTACTTAAAACTCACCTCCTCCAAGAGGCGTTCCCAGACTGAGCTCCTCTTCTCCCTCTACTCCCTCTGCCATCCCCCCTTTACCTCTCCGCAGCTAAACCCTCATTTTCCCCTTTTCCCTCTGCTCCTCCACCTCTCCCTTCCCATCCCCACAGCACTGTACTCGTCCGCTCAACTGTATATATTTTCGTTACCCTATTTATTTTGTTAATGAATTGTACATCGCCTTGATTCTATTTAGTTGCCATTGTTTTTACGAGATGTTCTTCCCCTTGACTCTGTTTATTGCCATTGTTCTTGTCTGTCCGTCTCCCCCGATTAGACTGTAAGCCCGTCAAACGGCAGGGACTGTCTCTATCTGTTGCCGACTTGTTCATCCCAAGCGCTTAGTACAGTGCTCTGCACATAGTAAGCGCTCAATAAATACTATTGAATGAATGAATGAATACCCAAACTTTCCAGAAGCCTAGACTGGATGTTGGCATTAGGATCAAGATACCAACAGGAGCAAGCCATGGAGGCAGCTTGGTCTCTAGAATTTACAGGGAGCCCTGGAGGGGAAGAGGCAAGGAGAGCAGGGGAAACTTTCCATTGTTTGACCGGAGGCTGACAGAAGACTTGCAAGTATCCATCCCTTACAAGATAGTACAGGTACTCTTGAGAAGAGGGGTTTGCCTGATTCTTACAGTGCTCTGGGAGCCCAGTTAATCAAACAGTAGTACTTATTGCATACCTATTGTGTGCTGAATACTGTACTACGTGCTTGGGATCAATCAATCAGTCAATGATATTTATATGCAATTGGAAAAGTACAATACAATAGAAGTGGTAGATAATAATAATAATAATGTTGGTATTCGTTAAGCGCTTACTATGTGCCAAGCACTGTTCTAAGGGCTGGGGTAGACATAGGGGAATCAGGTTGTCCCACTTGGGGCTCACAATCTTAATCCCCATTTAACAGATGAGGTAGCTGAGGCACCGAGAAGTTAAGTGACTTGCCCAAAGTCACACAGCTGACAAGTGACCGAGCCAGAATTCGAACCTACGACCTCTGACTCCAAAGCCCGTGCTCCTTCCACTGAGCCACGCTGCTTCTTGATGCTAGATGTGATCACTGCCTATGGTGGGAGGAGATAGACATTCAAATAAATTACACAGGGGGGAAATCACAGAGCATAAGCCTATGTACATATGTGTTGCAAGGCTTGAGTGAGTATAAAAGTGTTCAAGAGGTACACAGCCAAGTGTATATAGTCAACACAGAGGGGTGGGTAGATAGGGGAGAAAGGTGGTTTTTTGGATATGAAGGGGTAGGGAGTTCTGGGCCCAAAGGAGGATGCAGAAAAGGGGCCAGTGGCAAGGTAAATGAGATTGAAGTACGTAAGAGCAGAGTGTGTGAGTTGGGTTGAGGGAGAGAGCTGATTGAGTCCCTTATAGATGATGGTAAGGAGTTTCTGTTGGGAGATTATGAAGAAAGTAAAAGATACAGTCCCTACTCTCAAGGAGTCCACAGTCTAATGGAAGAGGCAGATATAATAATAATAATTATGGTATTTTTTAAGCGCTTACTATGTGCCAGGTACTGTACTAAGAACTGAAGTGGATACAACCAAGTCGGGCTGGACAAAGTCCCTGTACCACATGGGACTCATAGTCTCAATCCCCATTTTACAGATGAGGCAACTGAGGCCCAGAGAAGTGAAATGACTTGCCCAATTTCACACGGCAGACAAGTGGCGGAGTGGAATTAGAATGCACGACTTTCTGACTCTCAGGCCTGTGACTCATATATATCCATTATAATATCCATTATAATAATGTTGGTATTTATTAAGTGCTTACTATGTGCAGAGCACTGTTCTAAGCCCTGGGGTAGATACAGGGTAATCAGGTTGTCCCACGTGAGGCTCACAGTTATGCTATTCTGCTTCTCAAATTATGAGATAATTTGCAGATGGATGGTAGTTTCGGACAGTGACACCACACTGGGAAGGAAGGTCTCTGCTAATGCACTTCATTGGAGTCTCTGAGGTTCTCATTCTGACTCTCCCCCTTGGACAACCTCTTCTGTCGGCTCCCTGACATCCCCTTGGGATTAGGTATCTGTTGACAAAAACTGCCATCTATCAGTTTATTGTTTATTGTACTCTCCCAAGTGCTTAGTACAGTGCTCTGCACACCGTCAGTACTCAATAAATATGATTGAATGTGAGAATGACTCAGCAACATAGAGGAGTTCCTGTAGGAGAACACCTTGGAAAAGGGAAAGAACTTGCCCACTGACCCAGTATGATTACCAATCCAAAAACAAGATACATCGAGAGTTCCACATAGTCTTAACTGTGAACCTAACCCCAATGCTAACTCTAACCCTAACCCCAAATTTAACCCTAATCATAACCCTAATCCTTACTCAAATTATTACTAATCCCTAATCCCAATCCTAATACTACCCCAAATCCAAAACCTAACCTTAACCCTGACCTTATCACTTTCCCTAGGCCCAATGCTAACCTTAAACCTATTATTAACCTTAACCCTAATGCAAAAGCAAACCCTAACCTTAGTGATTAGGGTTAAAGTAAGCATTACAGTAAGGATTAGGGTTAGGATTAGAGTAAGGGTTAGAGTTAGAGTTAGATTTGGGGGTTAGGATTATGGCTTGGGTAATTGTTAGGGTTAGAGTTAGGGTTCACTTGTGATTTCATATTTGATTAACATTATATTTAGATTTACATTCATGGCTAGGGTTGTGACTAGGGCTGGGTTATAGTTAGGTTGAAGGTTGGGTTTAGGGTTAGGTTTAAGATTGAGATTAGAGTGGGTTCTGGTTAGGGTTAGGGTTTGTATTAGAGTTAAGGTTTAAAATGAGGTTAAGAGTTTGATTAGGCTTAGGGTTAAGGTTTAGGTAAATATTAGGGCTAGGATAAATCTTTTGGTTAGGGTGGGAGTTAGGATTAGCATTAGGGCTAGGTTTAGCACTAGAGTTAAGGTTAGTGTTAGGGTTTGTGTTAGTGTTTGGGTTAGAGTCCTGGCCCTGCCACTTGTCTGCTGTGTGATCTTGGGCAAGCCACTTCACTTCTCTGGACCTCAGTTACCTCATCTGTAAAAAGGGAATTAAGACTGTGAGCTCCATGTGGGACATGGACTGTGTCCAATCTGATTATCTTGTATGTACCCCAGCATTGAACTGGGGTAAACATTTTAACTAACACTTCTAAAGGTTAAGGTTAGATTTAGTGTTTGGGTTAATGATAGGAAAATAGTTAAGGTTAGTGTTACAGTTAAGGTTAGAATAAAGGCAAGGGGCTTTTTTTTTTCCAGGTTAGGGTTAGGGTTAGGGTCAGGAGTGGAAATAATGTTACAGTTACAATTAGTTTTGGTTTGGGGATAAGGGTAAGTGTAGGTTTAAGGTTTGGTTTGAGGTATGGTTCAAATTTGGTTTTCTATTAGAATTACAGTTTATGTTAAATTTGTGTTCTGGGTTAGTGTCATATTTAGAGTTAGATTTGGAAGCATCAGCGAAATTGACCTAAAGAATATCTTTCATTGTTTTGGGTCTTGGTTGGGTGGGGGTTATAGTTACTGTTAAAATGATAGCAGAGTCAGGCAATAGGGTTACTGTTAGGGTTAAGCTTAAGGTTAGTGTTAGCTTTAGATCTGAAATTAGTATTTGGTTTGTGGGTAGGGTCAGGATTAAGATTAGATTTAGGGTTCTGGTTAAACTTTGGGTTTGGATTAATTTGGGGTTAAGGTAGGGATTAGGGTTAGTGAAATTATGGCTAAAATTAAGGTTAGGAAGTAGATTTAGGTTTAGCACTGGTGTAAGCATTAATTTTAAGATTAGGGTTAAGTGTTGCATTAGTTAAGTTTATGGTAAGAAGTAGGGTTTCATTAGGCATTAGGGTAAGGGTTTAGGTTTGTCTCTGTATTTTGTTTTAGATTAGGATTAGGATTAGGTCAAAGTTAGGGTTATAGATAGAACCAAAACTAGGACATACCTTTCGACTTGCAATCGGAATAGTTAACACAACTTTGGATAGTTCTCCCTCCAAAGGGAGGAAACACTGACTAAGAGCTTCTCACAAATGTTATTACTTCTCCTGTCAGCTGTATGATCTGGAAGATAGTGCACAATGGGATGTGTTGCTCTCCCTAGGAGTGTTCTAACACAGGGTAGTTGGTTAGCTTCAGAGTCTTCATTCAGCACCTTGCTTCAAGTCTTCTTTTTTTATTTCAGTTGAAACTCTTGACCAAAGTTAACACACAAATTCAATTTGGAAGCATCAGCTATGGAGATCTAAGGAGTACGTCAGAATGTTGTTGCTGGAGATAATCCTCAAAGGATTCTCAGAAAACATTGGAGATGGGCAAAAATATGTCAGTCTACAGAAATATATAAATAAAATTCATTTGGAACAAACTGTACAAGTTCAGGAGTCTAGGGCAAAACTGTTCATCCAGTTTTGCTTCACTGGGTCGGGAAGGGAAGAGCTGAATAAGACCAAACCTCAGACAGACTGAAAAGTTTTCCCAAGTATTCAAAATCTCTATCTGCAGGCTTCGGCAGTTTCTCCAACCAAAGGTAATGAACGCAGGAGGTGTCGGTCTCCAGGAATCTGGGCTGATCATCATGCTTATTAGATCTGAAACAGGATGAAGTATTCACCCTAGGAATTTCTTAGTGTAGGTAATTGGTTTATGTTTAACACTCCTTTCACCATCTCGCTGTATTTTATGGTTACCACAATTGGAACTCTTACACAAATGGATGAGCAAATTTACTTTAGAAGTGACAGCAAATGCAAAATCAGTAAAACTGTGATAAGACCCAAGGAATTCTACCAAAAACTATGAGATAAAACCGGTTATAAGTAAGATTACACAAAGACATGAACAAAAAGTGCTTGGAAAGAGAGGTATAAGTTCAATATCCCAGAATGTAGATTTACAACAAGTTTTGCTTCAGTAAGGGGATGCAGGATATGATTAAACCAAAAATAAAATATTCCAATCTTTACCCATGTAATCATCCATTCATTCATTCATTCAATCGTATTTACTGAGCACTTACAGTGTGCAGAGCACTGTACTAAACATTTGGTAAAGTACAATACAGCAATAAAGAGACCCAATCCCGCCCACAATGAGCTCACAGTCTAGAGGAGGGCAGACAGACTTCAATATAAATAAATAAGATTACAGATATATACATAAGTGCTGTGGGGCAGAGAGAGGGGGAAAGAGCAAAGGGAGCAAGTCAGGGCAATGCAGAAGGGAGTGGGAAATGAAGAAAAGTGGAGCTTAGTCTGGGAAGGCCTCTTGGAGGAGATGTGCCTTCAGCAAGGCTTTGGGGGTGGGGGAGCACATGTAATTGTCTGGTGGATTTGAGGAGAGAGGGCATTCCAGGCCAGAGCTAGAATGTTGGCCAGAGGTAGGTGGTGAAACAGGTGAGATTGAGGCACAGTGAGAAGATTAGCACCAGAGGAGCAAATCAGAATAATAAATACAGTCTGTTGCTGGTCAGAGAAGAAGCCACATAGCCCTCACTGGTGCTCAGAGCAGAGATTCAAGAGCTCCCATCATTGGTCAGAGCTGATGTCCCAGAGCTAACATAACTTTTCAGAGCAGAGACTTCAGAGGTCCTATTACTTGCCAGAGCAGAGACCTGCAGGCTTCTGCTGCAGCTTCTGCTCTGGAGATGGAAGCTCTGGGGTCTCTGCTCTGACCAGTTAATGGTATCTCTGGAGCATCTGCTCTTATCTTGATGGGAGCTCAGAGACCTCTTCTCTGAACAGTGATGGGATCTCTGGAGTCTCTGCTCTAACCAATGATGGGAGCGCTGGGGCTTCTATTCTGCCCAGCAATAGGAGTTTTGGCACCTTTGGTCTGACTAGTGACTGGAGCTCTGGAGCCTCTGCTCTAAGCAATAATGAGAGCTCTGAGTTCTTTATTCTTTCCAGCGATGGAAGCTTTGGTGTCTCTGGTCTGACCGGTTGTGGCAGCTCTGAAGTCTCTGTTTTGACCAGAGATGGGAGTTTTGGAGCCTCTGTTCTGACCAGTGCTGTTAACTCTGGAGCTTCTGCTCTGATCATGGATGTTAGCTCTTGCACCTCTACTCTGAACAGTAACAATAGCTCTGGGGGCTCTGCTCTGACAAGGGGTGGGAGATCTGGGGCCTCTACTTTGACCTGAAGTGGGAGCTTCAGAGTTTCTATTCTAACTAGAGATGGGAGCTGTAGCACCTCTTCTCTGACCAGTGATGGGAGCTCGGAGCTTTGGCAGCTGGAGTTTAGGCTGGATCTAGAGCTGAGGCTGGATTTGCTATGAAAGTAGAGTTTTGGCTGAAGCTAGAGTTGGGACTGAGGCAGGAAATAAGGTAGAGACTGGGGCTGGGGATGGGATTGGGACTGGGAAGGGACAGGAGCTGAACCTGGGACTGAAGCTGGGACTGGTGATGGGTTTGAGGTTGAGATGGGGTTGAATCTAGATCTGCAGCTGGGGCTGGAGCTGGGGCTGAGGTTGGGGTTGGGGTGGAGTGGGACTTCAATCCTTCACTAAATCCTGTTGGTCTCACCTTCATGACATTGATAAAAGCCACCCTTTCCTCTCCATCCAAACTGCTACCACATTAATAAAATCACTCATCCTAGCCCTCCTAGATTACTGTATCTGCCTCCTTGCTTACCTCCCAATCTCCTGTCTCTCCGCATTCCAGTCCAAACTTCACTTTGCTGCCCTGATTATCTTTTTACAGAAACTTGCAGTAGAATTCTCCAGTAGTTGCCTAACCACCTCCGTAACAAACAAAAATTCCTCACCACTGGCTTTAAAGCAGTCCATCACCTCCCCACCTCTTACCTCACTTCGCTTCTCTCCTTCTACAACCCAGCCCCGCACACTTTGCTCCTCTGGTGCTAGCCTTCTCACTGTGCTTCCATCTTGCCTGTCTTGCTGCCGACCCCTGGCACACATTCTTCCTCTGTCCTGGAATGCTCTCCCTCCTCAAATCCACCAGACTATTACTCTCCCCCACTTCAAAGCCTTACTGAAGGCACATCTCCTCCAAGAGGCCTTCCCAGACTAGCCCCACATTTCCTTATCTCCCATACCCTTCTGCATTGCCCTGATTTGCTCCCTTTGTTCTTCCCCGCTTCTGGCCCCATAGCACTTATGTACATATCTGTAATTTTATTTATTCGTATTGATATCTGTCTCCCCAACTCTAGACTGTAAACTCGTTGTGGGCGGGGAATGATCCTGATTATTGTATTATTATGTTCTCCCAAGCCCTTAGTAGAGTGCTCAAAAAAGACGATTGAATGAATGAATGATTGCAAATTAATCCGATTGGACACAGTCCATGTCCCACATAAGCTCACATTTTTAATCCCCATTTTGCAGATGAGGGGATTGAACCACAGAGAAGTTACCTGATTTACTTACTTCAACCATGTTACAGAGAATGTTAGCAAGTGTCGATGATTATAATTCTTTTTTATAGTACCGATTAACATAATCAAATTGAATTATTGTGGCCAAGTGGCCTAAGGAGCTGTGTTGTGGTTGCAATTTTCTCTGGAGGCGTGGATTCAAATCCTACCTCTGACGTATTTTTTCTTCTTTCTTGAAGGTTCCAATTGAGTCACTTCTTGCACAGCAGAGACAGACGAATGCCCAAGGAACTTAATAAGGAGAGTTTTGTGACTCCTTAATGGCCAACTCTGGACACTCACGATCCTGCCTGAAATCTCCAAGATCTGCCTCTGATTAAATTTGAAGATTTAATCTGATAAAAATCCCTCATCTTTGCCTGCGTCTATAGTTTGGTCACAGAGAGATAGGCTAAAACAAGTGTGTGTGTGTGTGTGTAACATTATTTCTATCATCTATTAGTCACAAATTCGGAGTTTGGAACCTCAGACTATTGCAGCTATTGCCTGAAGTTTTCCAGGCCAGAAGACATGGCTGAGGCTGAGGATGACAATTAAGCTCCAATTTATTCTTGCTACTGGGTGATGGCAGTGGAAGAAATAATACATAAATATTGTATTTATGTGCCAAATACTGTGGAGATATGAGAAATAAAAACAAAGTTAAAAAAAAAGAAACTCCCTGCTTAAGGCTGCTGCTATGAAAGTTTTGAATTGGAAGCCACCGATCACCAAGGCAACATGTTCCTTGACAGTTCTGTGCATCCAGTATCTGAACCAGCCAGGGCTGTTTTTGGAGAGCATGCTCAGCGGAAGGGTGACTCACTCACTCTTCACTCATTCCCAAGTGAGAGTCATTTTATCTAGCCACCTTTGTTTGGGCTGCAGAGGAAGGTAGTGCCATCCCTGCGTTGGTGGTATAGTGGTTAGCATAGCTGCCTTCCAAGCAGTTGACCCGGGTTCGATTCCCGGCCAACGCAAAGATTTTATTTTGGTTATGTAAGCACTCTCTGTCCTTTTGCTGGTCTTTACATCGGTGTTGTCAGGTAAACAAGGCTTCTGGTCCCTCTCCCGCCCCCGCATCTACTTACCAGAATACTCTACTGGGAAAAGCTAGTAATAAGCTTTTGTAGCAGGACTAATTCAATGATTTATTAAGCCTTTACTATGTGATAAGCACTGGGGTCGCTACAAAAGGACAAGATCAGCCCACACCGTCTCACGTCTCACTTGTGTACATATGTACTTGTGTACATGTACATCTGTACGCCCCTCCTCCATCCTCTCCTTCATCCCTGGAGTTTTCCCGCCTACAGACTCCGTGTCGGAAGGGCTGGCTCAAATCGCTGAAGAGGCCGAAGCGTAAAAGAGATGGGAAGCAAAGGGAATCTAGCTAGCACTCGAATGAACTCTTTCGAGAGAGGCCTCTCTAAAAACGAAAGCAAAAATACCAGCGCCCAACGTGGGGCTCGAACCCACGACCCTGAGATTAAGAGTCTCATGCTCTACCGACTGAGCTAGCCGGGCATATGCTGCTTCGTACGCTAGTGAGCAAATGGAATCCGTTTTTGGTTCCACTATTGTGAGGAATATTTTTGGTTATAGCAGAGCATTCAGCAGAAATCCTTCAAAAGGTTATAAGAGGCAGTGGTCTTATATGCCTTCGGCACAATCTGAATTCCGCAGGTCATTACGAAGTCTCCCCATCCGGAGAGACAAGGGGAAGACCTGGGGAAGAGGGAGGAGAGAGACTTTCTGTGAAGCTGGGGAGGAAGGAATCCAGGCTGACCTCTGCAGCCTCTGCAGCCAGCATGGTTTCCTCCGAAATCCAAGGGTGTGCGGGTGAAGCTGGTGCTGACCCCCGCGGCAGGGGGGACCCCAGATGGTCGGCCGGTCCCGGGAGCTGCTGCTGCTGCTTCCCTCCCCGCCGCCCCCATGCCGCTCTCGGGGCTGCGGGAGCGGACAGGACGGAGCCGGACAGCTGCCCTCACTGCCGCCCCAAATAAAAAACAAACCCCCCGACCGGTGGGAGGGGGCGCCGGGCATTCCTTTCATTTAAAAACGAATAAATAATTAATCCCCCGGCACTGGCCGTCCCAGTCTGAGCCCCCTCTTTCCCTCTGCCCTTCCCCCTTCCCCTCCCCTCAGCACTGTGCATATTTGTAGATATTATTTATTACTCTATTTGCTTTGTTAATGATGTGCATATATCTGTGATTCTATTTATCTTGATGATGTCTGCGCCAGACAGCTTGTTTTGTTTTGTTCTGCTTTGCTTTGCTGTCTCCCCTGTTTTGACTTTGAGCTCGTTATTGGGCTGGGATTGTCTCTATCTGTTGCCGAATTCTAAATTCCAAGCGCTTAGTACAGTGCTCTGCACAAAGTAAGCGCTCAATAAATACTATTGAATGAATGAATGGCAGGCCCGGCTTCTACCCTCTAGGCCCTCGGTCTCCTCTCCGTCTTATCCGCAGCTCTGCTCCCCGAGGAGCCGAGGGGGCTGCGGGAGAGAAGAAGCAGCAGGGACTGTGGGGGTTGAGGCCCCGGATGGAGGCTGATTTTGATTTCTCAGAAACATTCTCTCCATCTCTCCATTACAGTGGTAACTGGAAACAGGAGGATTTTTCCAAAGCGTTTGCAGAGACGCAGGGTCCTCTGTCTCCATTCCCCTCCCTTTGTAGGGACAATGGAGCCGGGAACGGGCAAGGATGCACATTCTCTCCGTCTCTAAAAAGTTTTAATAAAGATTCTGATCTTGTCTGCAAGAAGGTCTCGGCTCCAGACTCTTCCTGGGTACTTCTTTTAACTTTTCAAAAACAATGTCTCAGTGTTTCAATATGCTACAGTGCGAGTATCATTGTTGAAGAGGGGGTCTATGCTGACCGAAATAGGTCGATCTGTTGGGGGAGTGTTAGGTTGAAAATCTGAAGGTTCCTGATTCGATTCCGGACTTCGGAGTGCGTTGTTTTTTACCTCTCGGCAAATCCTTTTTCCAAAGGCAGGGAAACAGTTTCTGTTCATTCAATTTCCCCTGCTCCAGCCTAAACCATGGCCGTAATAATAATAATTGTGGTATTTGTTAAGGGCTTATTACACAAAACATTCATTCAGTCATATCTAAGCACTGGGGTAGCTACAAGCTAATCAGGTTGGATGCAGTCCTTGCCCCTCCATGGGACTCACAATCTTGATTCCCATTTTACAGATGAGGTAACTGAGCCACAGAGAAGTTAAGTGACTCATCCAAGGTTACACCACAGACATGTGGCAGAGCCGGGATTAAAACCCACGATTTCTGACTCCCAGGCCCGTATGCTTTCTACAAGGTCATGATGGCCGTAACGGCACAGACATCAGTGGAGAGGAAACGGTGTTGTTACAAAAGGTGTTTTATCACTGTCCCCTTTTCTCTTCTTCCCTGCGAGCTTGTTTCCCTCCCAAGGTCATTAACGCAAGGCAGGTTAATCGAGGCTTTTCTATACTGCACTAGAACAGCAGTTTAGGAACTTCCAAAAAGCATAGAGTGAGGCAGGATGGCCAAGATGTCTAAAGTGGTGTATTCAAGTCGCAGTCTCCCCTGGCAGGATGGGATTGAATTTCACTTCTGATTTTTTTTTTAATTTATTCCTTTCTTTTTTTCTGAAGGTTCCAACTTGGGCCATTCCCCAGCAGCCGAAAGCCCAAGGATGCTAGTATGAAGTGGTTTTTTTTACTTATTTGTTGGATACTTTGGACACACCATCCTGCTCATCACCTCAACACCCCATTCATTCATTCATTCCATCATATTTACTGAGGGATTACTGTGTGCAGAGCACTGTACTGAGCTCTTGGAAAGTACAATACAGCAATAAAGAGAAACAATCCCTGCCCACAATGAGTTTACAGTACAGAGGGGGGAGACAGACATCAAAACGAGTAAACAGGCATCAATATAAATAGAATTATAGGTATACACAGCATAAGTGCTGTGAGGCAAGGAGTTGAGGGGAAGAGCAAAGGGAGCAAGTCGAGGTGACGTGGAAGGGCAAGGGAGCTGAGGAAAAAGGCGCTTAGTTTGGGAAGGCCTGTTGGAGAAGTGCCTTCAGTAGGGCTCTGAAGGGAGAAGAGTGATTATTTGGTGGATTTGAGGAGGGAGGACGTTCCAGGCCACAGGCAGGACATGAGCCAGGGGTCGATGGCGGGACAGGAGAGATCGAGGCACAGTGAGAAGGTTAGAACCAGAGGAGCGGAGTGTACGGGGTGGGATGTAGAAGGAGAGAAGGGAGATGAGGTAAGAAGGGGCAATGTGATGGAGAGCTTTGAAGCCAATAGTGAGGAGTTTTTATTTGATACGGAGGTTGATAGGCAATCCCTGGAGATTTTTGAGGAGGGGGGCAGTGGGCGACATGACCTGAACGTTTTTGTAGAAAGATAATCCGGGCAGTGGAGTGAAGTATGGACTGAACTGGACTGGGAGAGGCAGAATGTTGAGAGGTCAGAAAGGAGACTGGTGCAGTAACCCAGTGGGGATAATATGAGTGATTGTACCAACGTGGTAGCAGTTTGGATGGAGAGGAAAGGTGGATCTTGGCGATGTTGTGAAGGTGAGACCGGCAGGCTTTGGTGATGGATTGGATATGTGGGATGAATGAGAGAGCATGGAGAATAAGGTTGACACCAAGGTTGCAGGCTTGTGAGACAGGAAGAATGGTTGTGCCATCCACAGTGAAGGGAAAGTCAGGGAGAGGACAAGGTTTGAGAGGGAAGATAAGGAACATTGTCTTGGACATGTTGAGTTTGAATTTGGGGGAGGACATCCAAATAGAGATATCCTGCAGGCAGGAGGAGATGCGAGCCTGGAAGGAGGGAGAGAGAACAGGGGAGGAGATATACATGTGGGTGTCATCCACATACAGATAATAGTTGAAGCCGTGGGAGCGAATAAGTTCACCAAGGGAGTGAGTGTAGATGGAGAATAGAAAGGGACCAAGACCTGAATCTTGAGGGACCCCTACAATTAGGGGATGGGAGTGGGAGGAAGAGCCCGCAAAGAAGACTGAGAAAGAATGGCCAGAGAGATAAGAAGAGAGCCAAGAGAGGAAGGAGTCAGTGAAAACAAGGTTGGATAAAGTATTGAGGAGAAGAGGGTGGTCCACATTGTTAAAGGCAGTTGAGAGGTCGAGAAGGATTAAGTTGGAGTAGGAGCCATTGAATTTGGCAAGAAGGAGGTCACCGGTGACCTTTGAGAGGGAGGTTTCAGTGGAGTGGAGGGGGCGAAAGCCAGATTGGAGGGGTTCCAGGAGAGAGTTGAAGGAGAGGAATTCGAGGCAGCGAGTGTAGACAACTCGCTCCAGGAATTTGGAGAGGAAGGGTAGGAGCAAGATGGGGCAATAACTGGAGAGGACTATGGGATCAAGGGAGGATTTTTTTAGATGTCTCAACCCTTGGTATTCCCTCCCTGTCCACAGATCCTGTCCACATTCGAACAATTGCCAAGAGCCTCATTAATGCATTGCTGAGTTTTCCCACCTCTCACGATTTAGATGGGGTTTTGATTCCGAGACCAGGAGGGGTCTTCATTTTTACATCTTTTCTATCCACCCCAGCGCTAAGTACAGTGCCTGACACATAGGAAGCACTTAATAAATGCCATCATTATTATTATCATTGCTATTATTAAAGGTGAAATTGCAATCATTGGGAGAGTGGAGCGAAAAGCAGTGTGTTCTGAGGTTTCCATGTTGTTCTTTGTGGAAACGCTGTAGGAAATCAAGGATAAATAATTACTCATCGACCTCCAAGAAGTCGCCTACAATTCTGCTGGTGTCAAAGCAGACGTCAGTAATCCATCGGTGATATTTATTGAGCAGTGACAGTGTATTATAATAAGAATCATTATATCTTTTGGAATTTCGAGAGAAACACCCATGTCTGATTAGCTAAGACACTGGCTCAGGTTCCCAACCCACAAGGTCAAATGCAGAACTTCGCCTCCGCTCTCACGATTCTTTCACGCTTTATAGCCCAAAACACTATTTGTGTAGGGAGTAAGGAAGGGCAGACAGTAGGCGGACCGGGCTTCTTCCTCAGTCTTTCCCTTCTGGTCACAGTTTTCTCTTTTCCCTCTATCCTCTGTCTGAAAATCCTCTTTTCTTATTTTTATTCCCGCCACACCTTTCAGTAAATCAATGGGTTTACTCACAGGAAAAAAAAGGAAATAAAAATGGGCTCGTCCGGGATTTGAACCCGGGACCTCTCGCACCCAAAGCGAGAATCATACCCCTAGACCAACGAGCCACCTTACGACGTTTCTGTAGATTCTCCCACTGAGGTGAAATGTCTCCATGGATAGCATGCCTGGTAATCTTCTGAAGCTAATCCGGCTAACTCTAGCCACTTAATGGAATAGGAGAAATCACAAAAAAGCGAATCACGACAACTGTGCCCATCATACACAGGCTGACCGGAGCTAGGAAATTTCTAGAAACAGAAAATCAAGACGAGGGCTCCAATCTTTCCTAGTTTCTTCCCAGATTCCCAGATTCTTCGGCACTCCATCAAATCCTGTCCCTTCATCAGGCTCAAAATTCCCAGGAAGGGCTGGAGAATTCTCTCAGTTTCAAACCAGGACAATTGAGCAAAAGGGAGAAGGAGGACTTCTGAGTGCTTAGGTGCATTCATCGCTTCCATCTGGGGCTTGAGCATAAACAAAGGCTAAAGGTGAAAATTTATTTTCCCTAACCGGGAATCAAACGCAGGCCACGGCCGTGGAAGCTCTGAATCCAAACCCTGGACCACCAAGGAATCCAAACGCATCTTCTTTGTACCTCCCTACCTCACACCGTTCACTGTGGTATCTAACATTTCATTAATATTATTACTGATATTACTATGTATCATGAATAATAATGATGTAATTTTTGTTAGGCGCTTACAATGTGTGAAGCACGGTTCTTAACCTTGGGAGAGATACAAGTTAATCAGGTTGGAGACAGGCCCTAACCCACATGGGTTAAGGAGGAGTTTAAATTTAAGGAGGAGACCTTGAGAGCAAGCAGGCCAGCATCTTTTACCGCCCTTCGCCCCGAACTCCTCCCTATCCTCCCTCATCTCCCCACTGTTTCGACCCGTGGTAGAAAGAAAGGCATTTTTCTCCCCGCACTGCTTAATTCGAGTTGGTTACTGGGTGCCCGAAATGCCCGAACAGACTAAATATTTTTCATCCATTGCTTTCATTCCTCAACTGGTTCGGGGCTGGAGTTTTGATTCCGTAAGGATCGTACCCCTCCCTCCGGGTTGGATTTACCTCAAGGCAGTCAGGACCCCCTAGAAATTCACAGACCAGAAAGCCCACCTCCCGCGATGAGATTGCCTTGCATGCTTTCGCATTTCAGACAAACCCCTTGCAAATTAACCAGAACGGGGCTACCCCAATTCACACTGCATTTCACCCTCTGGATTCTCATTTCCCTTTTCCTGTCGCCAGATATTCAGAAATGGGACAAAGGAATGGAACTGGGAGCGTCAGGAAGAGGAGGGGAAAAGGTGTCTAACGGAGCGAGGGGTTTGCTGTCGATAGGTGAATCGTTGGGTGAAAATCTTTGTGACTCATTCATTCATTCAATAGTATTTATTGAGCGCTTACTATGTGCAGAGCACTGTACTAAGCGCTTGGAATGAACAAGTCGGCAACAGATAGAGACAGTCCCTGCCGTTTGACGGGCTTACGGTCTAATCGGGGGAGACGGACGGACGAGAACGATGGCGATAAATAGAGTCGAGGGGAAGAACATCTCGTAAAAACAATGGCAACTAAATAGAATCAAGGCGATGTACATTTCATTAACAAAATAAATAGGGTAACGAAAATATATACAGTTGAGCAGACGAGTACAGTGCTGAGCGGATGGGAAGGGAGAGGGGAGGAGCAGAGGGAGATGGGGGGAAAAGAGGGTTAAGCTGCGGAGCGGTGAAGGGGGGCGGTAGAGGGAGTAGAGGGAGAAGGGGAGCTCAGTCTGGGAAGACCTCTTGGAGGAGGTGAGTTTTAAGTAGGGTTTTGAAGTGGGGAAGAGAATCGGTTTGGCAGAGGAGAGGAGGGAGGGCGTTCCGGGACCGCGGGAGGACGTGGCCCGGGGGTCGATGGCAGGATGGACGAGACCGAGGGACGGCGAGGAGGTGGGCGGCAGAGGAGCGGAGCATGCGGGGCGGGCGGTAGAAAGAGAGAAGGGAGGAGAGGTAGGAAGGGGCAAGGTGATGGAGAGCCTCGAAGCCTAGAGTGAGGAGTTTTTGTTTTGAGCGGAGGTTGATAGGCAACCACTGCAGGTGTTTAAGAAGGGGAGTGACATGCCCAGATCGTTTCTGCAGGAAGATGAGCCGGGCAGCGGAGTGAAGAATAGACTGGAGCGGGGCGAGAGAGGAGAAAGGGAGATCAGAGAGGAGGCCGACACAGTAGTCTAGCCGGGATATAACGAGAGCCCGTAGCAGTAAGGTAGCCGTTTGGCTGGAGAGGAAAGGGCGGATCTTGGCGATATTGTAAAGGTGAAACCGGCAGATCTCGGTAACGGATCGGATGTGTGGGGTGAACGAGAGAGACGAGTCAAGGATGACACCGAGATTGCGGGCCCGAGAGACGGGAAGGATGGTCGTGCCATCCACGGTGATAGGGAAGTCTGGGAGAGGACCGGGTTTGGGAGGGAAGATGAGGAGCTCGGTCTCGCTCATGTTGAGTTTTAGGTGGCGGGCCGACATCCAGGTGGAGACATCCTGGAGGCAGGAGGAGATGCGAGCCCGAAGGGAGGGGGAGAGGACAGGGGCGGAGATGTAGATCTGCGTGTCATCTGCGTAGAGATGGTAGTCAAAGCCGTGAGAGCGAATGAGTTCACCGAGGGAGTGAGTGTAAATGGAGAACAGAAGAGGGCCAAGAACTGACCCTTGAGGAACTCCAACAGTTAAAGGATGGGAGGGGGAGGAGGCTCCAGCGAAGGAGACCGAGAATGACCGGCCAGAGAGATAAGAGGAGAACCAGGAGAGGACGGAGTCCGTGAAGCCAAGGTGAGATAAGGTATGGAGGAGGAGGGGATGGTCGACAGTGTCAAAGGCAGCAGAGAGGTCAAGGAGGATTAGAATGGAGTAGGAGCCATTGGATTTGGCAAGAAGGAGTTCATGGGTGACCTTAGAGAGAGCAATCTCGGTAGAGTGGAGGGAACGGAAGCCAGATTGGAGGGGGTCCAGGAGAGAATGGGAGTTAAGGAATTCTACGCAGCGATTGTAGGCGACTCGTTCTAGGATTTTGGAAAGGAAGGGTAGTAGGGAGATAGGGCGATAACTGGAGGGGGAAGTGGGGTCAAGAGCGGGTTTTTTTAGGCTGGGGGAGACGTGGGCATGTTTGAAGGCAGAGGGGAAGGAGCCCTTGGAGATTAAGTGGTTAAAAATAGAAGTTAAGGAAGGGAGGAGGGCAGGGGCGATGGTTTTAAGAAGGTGAGAGGGAATGGGGTCCGAGGCGCAGGCGGAGGGGGTGGCACTATGCGAGGAGGGAGGAGATCTCTTCTGAGGATACTGCAGGGAAGGATGGGAAAGTAGGGCTCCAAGAGGTAGGCTGACTGTCACCTCGGGTTTCCCGAATCCAACAGCTTGCACCACCCTAGCGAGGGATTTCAGTGCTGTCGCTGGAGATTAGCTATGGGCTTCTCCGTTGGTCTAGTGGTTAGAGGTGAGCACTCGCCCGGCAATGGCCGACTTTCGATTCCTGGTGAAAGAAGTTTCATTTGTACATTCATCTCTTGTTTTTACCCAAGTCCCAGCTGTGAGCAGTTACTGGACCTAAACACTTCAGATGTTTCCCGTCTCTCCTTTGCCCAGTTGACCAATTTTGAAATTGAGGGGAACTGAGGTAATTATGGTCACGGCCTTGAGATTTCAGGACAACGCCTATTCCAAACCAATCCCGGGATCGGGTTTACACGCCTCAGGGCCCCAGGCAGAAATTCGCCTGCGCCCTCACAAATCATTTCGTTCTTTACAGCACAGAACACTGTTGGTGTAGAATGAGAAGAAGGGTAGACGGTGTGAGTGTTGGTGGCTCCTTCTCGTACTCTTTCCCTGCTGGTGATAATTTCCCCTTTTCCCGCTATCCTCTGCCTCGAAATACCTCCTTATTCCCCATATTTCAGTAACCACTGGATTGATTAAGGTTCTGGTATCATTAGTAATAACAGAAAAAAAATCCAAGGAATTATCCGATATTTGAACGCAGAACTGCTCACACCCTAAGCGAGAATCATACACATATACCAACGAGCCAACCTGAGGAACAATGCAGAAATCTCCTGTAGAAGCGAAACGCCTCTGGGGATAACGTGTCTCTGGTAATGTTCTGAAGCGAATGCGGCTCACTCTAACCACTTGAGGGAACGGGAGAAATCCCGCCAAAAAACGAACCACGACCAGTGCGCCCATCACACACAGGGTCACCAGAGCCAGGGAATTGCTGGAAACAGAAAATCAAGATGAGGACACCGATCACTCCCAGATGCTTCTTCGGCTCTCCATCAAACCTTCTCCCCTCGCAGGCTCAAAGATCCTTGGAAGCGCTGGAGAAGCTCGCTGGAGGAGTGATAGATCGCTCTGAAAAAAACAGGAGTGCACATCTCCTTCGGCCTCCCGCGTTACGCTCTGAATATAGAACGACTTACTACTCAGACTGGTTGTCGCAGATGCCTCGGCTACCCTCAATTTCAAACAAGGCCAACTGGAAGAAAGGGAGAAGGGAGACATGTGAAGTGTTCAGGTCCAGTCATCGCTTCCACCTGGGGCTTGGGTAAAAGCAAAGGAAAATTGAAAAAAGTGACCTTCCCTGACCGGGAATCGAACCCGGGCCGCGGCGGTGAAAGCGCCGAATCCTAACCACTAGACCACCAGGGATACACAAAGCATCATTTCTCTACCCTCCTCCCTCACGTCATTCACCGCAGGGTCGCTCCTTTCATTACTATTAATGTCACTTTTTGTAATATCATAACAATATGGTACATGTTAGGAGCGTACTCTGCATCAAGCACTATTCTAAGCCCTGGGATAGATAAAGATTAATCAGGTTGGGGACAGTCCCTGTCCCACATGGAACTCTAGACTGTGAGCTAGTTGTGGGCAGGGATTGTCTCTCTTTATTGCTGTATTGTGGTGTTTTCCAAGCTCTTAGAACAGTGCCCTGCACACAGTCAGTGCTCAGAAAATGCGATTGATTGATTGAATGAATGAATGAATGAATGAATGAATGAATGAACTCCCAGTCTAAGGAGGAGATTTGGGGGACCAATCGTGCCAGCATCTTTCACCACCCTCGCCTCCAACTTCGCCTCATCCTCCCTCATCCCCGCACTGTCCCGTTCCGTCGTAGAAGGAAAAACATTTCCCTCCCCGCACTGCTTAATTCGGACCGGCTATTGGATGCCCGAAATCCCCAAGCCGACTAGACACTTATCATCCATTCGAAACATTCCTCACTGGGTTGGGCCTGAGGTAGGAAATGAGGCTACCGAAGAGGATGAGCTCTGATTCCGTCGGGATCATGCCCCTGCCTCGGGACTGGCTGAACCTCGAAGGAGCCAGGACCCCCGTGAATTTTCAATCGCTGAAATCGGTGAACGGCGTGACCTGGGATGGGATTGATTTATTTGCAGGAACGGTTGAGACAAAGCGCACTCTAATTCAGCAAAACGAGGCTACCTATCGACTGTATTGCGCTCGCCCAATTCTCACCGCATCTCTCCCTCTGGCTCCGGTCCCCGGTGGGACGTTGTTTCATACCTCCCGCATTTTCCTGAGGTCAGAAAATCAGGAAATGGACAAGGAAATGGATTTGAGAGCGACAGGGAGATGAGGGAAAGAGGTTCCAGATGGAGCCAAGCTCTCGTTGTCGATCGTTGAGCAGAAACAGCCTTGACACCGGGAAGTAGGCTTTCTGTCACCCGGGGTTCCGTCCTCATCAAGAAGCAGAGTCAGGTTGTGGAAGTTTTCAGTAATGGGGGAATATTGTATTCCCTGGTGGTCTAGTGGTTAGGAGTCGGCGCTCTCACCGCCGCGGCCTGGGTTCGATTTCCGGTCAGGGAAAAGAAGTTTTAGCCAGTTCAGCCTTACGCCTTTCTCATCTGTCACTTATTTCAAGCCGTTATCCCTAGCTTTTACTCACTTTCCGAAGAGCGGGTCACCCCTAGCTTCTACTCACTTTCCAAAGAGCGGACGAGGAGGAGGAGGAGGAAGGAGAACCCTGCAACTTTGTAATCGGCCCTCACTCTGCTATTCACCCTGCAATGTGTTGTAAATGGCATCTCCATTCCTCCAATCAGCGTGGTGTCCATATATAATACCCCATTGGTTCCCAGAGTAATTTTCCTCCTCCATTCCTCCAGTTAGGATAGAATCCACATAATACTCAATTGGTTCCCAGAGCAATTTTCCTCCGCTTTTACCTCCTGAGGGTTGAAATTTTCTGTAGAGGGGAGGTGGAGGGAGTCAGTCACAGAGAAAGGGTTACACAAAGCATGTCTTACCCAAGTGAGACGTCCCTGGGAAAGGAACCGTAACCAACCCGATTTCCTTGTATCCACCCCAGTGCTCAGGATAATACCTGGCACATAGTAAGTGCTTAAAAAATACCATAATTATTGTTATTACTCTTCCAAGCACTTAGTACAGTGCTCAGCCAACAGTAAGCACTGAAACTATTGATTCATCTGTTCACAATAAACGCTCAATAAATGCAATTGATTGGTTGATTATTCAGCTTACGCTTAGCCCCATAGCACTTTATGTATATATCCGTAATTCCTTTATTTATATTAATGTCTAGCTGCCCCTTTAGACTGTAAACTCACCGTGGGCGTCTTCTAACTCTCTTATATTATACTCTCCCATTATGGTCTCCCAAGTGCTCAGTACAGTGCTCTGCACATAGAAAACCGTCTATGATTGAATACCTTTGATTGAATTGTTTTATTTACTTCAATGAATAAATAGCATTTATTGTCGATCTACTGTGTGAAATAAGAGAATCCAGAGGGCAGGAATGGGGAATCGGGAGGAGGATGGGGATGTGAAGATGGGACGGGACAGTGGGAGTAAGATGTGGAGGGGAAATGCCCGACGCTGCTGGGACAGAGGGACGCCAGGTGTTCATTCCCTTCTTTGCAGGAAGACTGCAAGGGGAAGAAGGTAGAGCGCTAGGAACTGGCTGATTATCCAGATATAACTCTCTGTCTTGCTCTTCCCGTCGCCTAGGATGATGGTATTTATTCAGCGCTTACTATGTGGCAGGCATTGTACTAAGCACTGTGGTAGCTACAAGGAAATCGGGTTGGACACAGCCCCTGTACCACATAAGGCTCACAGTCTTAATCCCCTTTTTATAGATGAGGTAGTCTGAAGCACAGAGAAGTGAAGTGACTTACCCAAGGTCACAGAGCAAACAAGTGATGGAGCCGGGATTAGAACCCAGGATTAGACCGCTGGGAACAACTGGCACAGGAGGAAGAGTGTGAAGGAGAAGGACCCTCCCATCTCCCGTGTCATTTGGAGTCTCAAGGGCTGGGAAGAGGGACCAAATCCCGAACCAGTGAGATTCGCGCTGAACAATAGAAACCATCGTCCAAACCAAGTAGGGACGGGAGTGGGAGGGGTGACGGAATTGTTGGGTATTTCCGAAAAGGAACAAAGACTTGAACAGCATCACTGAGAGCCATAGAAAGCATGCATCCTGAGAAGTAGCATGCATGATGCCGTACGATAGTATTGACGGTTGAGCTCTGACTCGAGACTCCTGAAATGGCGGTTTAATTCTGCGTCTTAGAACTGCGGAATAATAACTTTTTCTCTTTCTTCCCGTGAGCATCATTCTCAGGCTCACGATCGAATGCCTCCTCCCCCTACCTCCTTGACTCTGTGCAGTTCTGGACCATGCTCTTTCAGGGATAGCAGAAGAGCAAAAGTCATTCATTCATTCATTTACTAGATCAATCGTATTTACTTAGCGCTTACTGAGTGCAAAGCACTATACTAAGCGCTCGGGAGAGTACAAGGCAACAATAAACAGACGCATTCCCTGCCCCGTCCATGACCGGAAGGGATTTAGAGTCAGGACAGACTTAAAAAGCTGATATCCTGTCTTTCACTGTCTTTCACATCTGGGGTATGTGGGCTGAGCGAACTGAACTGGACTTCTACACTGTACTGAAAACCCTGAAGTAAATCTGCTAAAAGACAATAGCAGGGTAAGTAGCAGAGGGAGGGCCGCTTATCTCCCCTTCCTCCACCTCCTCCACCCGAAGGAAATTGAGTAAAAGTGAAGGAAACTGAGAAAAAGCAAAGGATGATCACTTGAAAATCAATGAAAGACGTATACCTGAACCAGCTAAAATAACTCTTCCCTGACCGGGAATCGAACCCGGGCCAAGGCAAAAGGAGGGACGGAAAGCTAACCACTAGACCACCAGGGAGGGAATTAGCATCTTTTTACTGGAAAATTTGAATGAACTGAGAGAGTTCAGTACAGTGGATAGGTAACTTTGTTCTGCTGAATTAGAGTGCGCTTTGTCTCAACCGTTCCTGCAAATAAATCAATCCCATCCCAGGTCACGCCGTTCACCGATTTCAGCGATTGAAAATTCACGGGGGTCCTGGCTCCTTCGAGGTTCAGCCAGTCCCGAGGCAGGAGCATGATCCCGACGGAATCAGAGCTCATCCTCTTCGGTAGCCTCATTTCCTACCTCAGGCCCAACCCAGTGAGGAATGTTTCGAATGGATGATAAGTGTCTAGTCGGCTTGGGGATTTCGGGCATCCAATAGCCGGTCCGAATTAAGCAGTGCGGGGAGGGAAATGTTTTTCCTTCTACGACGGAACGGGACAGTGCGGGGATGAGGGAGGATGAGGCGAAGTTGGAGGCGAGGGTGGTGAAAGATGCTGGCACGATTGGTCCCCCAAATCTCCTCCTTAGACTGGGAGTTCATTCATTCATTCATTCATTCATTCAATCAATCAATCGCATTTTCTGAGCACTGACTGTGTGCAGGGCACTGTACTAAGAGCTTGGAAAACACCACAATACAGCAATAAAGAGAGACAATCCCTGCCCACAACTAGCTCACAGTCTAGAGTTCCATGTGGGACAGGGACTGTCCCCAACCTGATTAATCTTTATCTATCCCAGGGCTTAGAATAGTGCTTGATGCAGAGTACGCTCCTAACATGTACCATATTGTTATGATATTACAAAAAGTGACATTAATAGTAATGAAAGGAGCGACCCTGCGGTGAACGACGTGAGGGAGGAGGGTAGAGAAATGATGCTTTGTGTATCCCTGGTGGTCTAGTGGTTAGGATTCGGCGCTTTCACCGCCGCGGCCCGGGTTCGATTCCCGGTCAGGGAAGGTCACTTTTTTCAATTTTCCTTTGCTTTTACCCAAGCCCCAGGTGGAAGCGATGACTGGACCTGAACACTTCACATGTCTCCCTTCTCCCTTTCTTCCAGTTGGCCTTGTTTGAAATTGAGGGTAGCCGAGGCATCTGCGACAACCAGTCTGAGTAGTAAGTCGTTCTATATTCAGAGCGTAACGCGGGAGGCCGAAGGAGATGTGCACTCCTGTTTTTTTCAGAGCGATCTATCACTCCTCCAGCGAGCTTCTCCAGCGCTTCCAAGGATCTTTGAGCCTGCGAGGGGAGAAGGTTTGATGGAGAGCCGAAGAAGCATCTGGGAGTGATCGGTGTCCTCATCTTGATTTTCTGTTTCCAGCAATTCCCTGGCTCTGGTGACCCTGTGTGTGATGGGCGCACTGGTCGTGGTTCGTTTTGTGTGTGTGTGTGTGTGTGTGTGTGTGTGTGTGTGTGATTTCTCCCGTTCCCTCAAGTGGCTAGAGTGAGCCGGATTAGCTTTACAGCACTACTAGAAACACGTAATCCGCAACGCCGTTTCCTCTCAGTAGGAGATTTCTCTACCTTCCTTTTCTTTGATCTAGGGGTATGACTCTCTCCACAGCTTCAAAGCGCGGACCATCGAGTCCTTCTTTTATTCAGTCAGAGCCTAATTCGATCTCCTGGTTTACTGAAAGCGTGTGGAGGGAAGAGAAGTAAGAAAAGAGGATTTTGAGGCAGGGGAAAGGAGAAAATCGAGACCAGGAGGGAAAGAATGGGGAAGGATCCTTGTCCGCCCACCTTCTGCCCCTCCTTATTCCTTACATAAATAGGGTTTTGGGCTTTATAGAGTGAAAGAATTGTAAGCGCGCAGACGAAGTTCTATATTCGACCCTGTGGGTTGGGAACCCGAACCCGTGTCTTAGCTAATAATAACAATAACTGTATTTGTTAAGCACTTACTATGTACCAGGCACTGCAGGGCTGTGGTGGATACAAGCAAATCAGACTGGACTATGTCCACTGTTCAGCTGTGGAAAATCCCCATTTTCCAAATGAGGTACTTGAGGCATAGAGACGTTAATTAATTTGCCCAAAGTCACACAGTAGACAAGTGGCAAAGTTCACATTAGAACCCATGACTTTCTGATTCCCACGCCTGTGCTTTATCCACTATGCCATACTTTTTCTCTGCCAATCAGACATGGCAATTTCGAAATTCCAAAAGACTAATGGTCCTCATTATAATACACTGTCAGTGTTCAATACATATCACCAATGATTACTGATTTAGATAAACTTTGAGGACTGCTCTGATATTGGCAGAATTGTCTGTGACGTCTCATTGGTGGATGAGTAATTATTTGCCCTTGGTTTCCTACAAACGTTTCCACAAAGAAGAGCAAGATGGAAACCTCACAATACAAAGCATTTCC
Source organism: Ornithorhynchus anatinus (assembly GCF_004115215.2). Lineage (NCBI taxonomy): Eukaryota > Metazoa > Chordata > Mammalia > Monotremata > Ornithorhynchidae > Ornithorhynchus > Ornithorhynchus anatinus. Next base: position 14,092,113 of record NC_041732.1, read on the forward strand.
TTCCACTCTCTCTTTGATTTCAATTTCAATAATAATAATAAGAATGATATTTGTTAAGAGCTTCCTATGTGCCAGTCACTGTACTAAGCACTGTGGTGCATACAAGCAAATCAGGATGGACATAGTCCTTGTCCCACATGGGGCTTACAGTCTCAATCCACATTTTACAGATAAAATAACTGAGGCCCAGGGAAGTGGAGTGACTTGCCCGAGACCACACAGCACGACAAGTGGTGGGGCCGGGATTGGAACCCATGATTACTTCTGGTATCTGCGACCAGAGACTGTAAGTTCATTGTGGACAGGAAACATGTGTATCAATTCTGCTACATATTGCATAAGAGCTTACTACCTGGTCTGCGCACAGCAAGTGGTCAGTAAATACGACTAGTGTCTTGATTGCCTGACTGCTTGATTAAGTGGCTACAGATTATCTTAATCTTCAGGCATGCAAATCTTGACAACATTGTCAAATAGGTAAAATGGAGAATCAATGCAATTGGCATTGGTAGTTCCACAGTAGAATTCTTGCTTGCTACTCGAGAGGCCCAGGTTCGATTTCCAGCTACTGAAGTTATGATTTTGCTTCGGCACCATTGTCTATTTCCGCACATCCTGTTAGGATTTTCCACTCAGTCACCCCTCTGCTTGGGGGTTTATCCTGCTGGAATCCAAACTTTTTTCTTCTTACATGGATGTTAGTACTTTAACAGTAGGCCTTCCTACTGGCAGGTGTGTCTATGGGGGCATTGAGGCAGCCATTTCCGAGGGTTTGCAATCAGGTGGTCGTGCTGTTCAGTCTTCTCCCAGGTCCATCAGGGGAAAAAATGTAGCACGAAAAGATAAAAAATTAGACGCCTCCCGGTTTGGGAAGCGAAACTCCGTCTAAATCGTTAGCAATACCTTAATGAGGCGCTTGACAATTGTTCGAGTGTGGACAGAATGTGTGGACAGGGAGGGAAACCTAAACCTAAGGGTTGGGGGACCTACTTTTGCTGGGGCGTTGAGGCAGTAAGCAAGATGGTGAGTGTCCAAGGCATCCAAACAATGAGTCAAAAGACCCTTCTTTATTAGTATCCTCGGGCTTTCGCCTGTTCGGGAATGGCCCAAGTTGGAACCTTCAGGAAAGAAAAAAATGAATAAATAAAAAATGGTCAGAAGTGGGATGCGAACCCATTCATGCAATGGAGACTGCGACTTGATCCTAGCACATGAGACTTCTCGGACACTCTTGACTCACTCCTTCCTTTTTTCAGACGTTCCTCAAACTATCGTTGTAGTGCAATAAAAAAAATCCCGTCCTCGATTCTGATTTGTGTTAAAGTTCTTGGAGCTAGGATGGGAAGGAGGGAAACAAGCACACAGGGTGGAAGAGAAAAGGGGACAATGACAAGGCAAGTGACAGCAACAACACTGATATCCGAGTAGCTGTGGCCATGGTTTATGATGGAGCAAGAAGAATATGAATGAACCGAAAGGGTTTCTCTGCCTTTGGAGAAAGGATTTGCTGAGATGTAAAATACAGAAAGTGCCAAAACCAGGAATCAAACCAAGAACCTTTAGATGTTCAGTTTAACACTCTCCCAACTGAGCTATTTCGGCAAACTTCAAAAGCTCTCTCAACAAAGATTCTCGAGTTACAGCAACTTGAAACCTTGAGATAGCGTTTCTGAAAAGTTACAGTGAGTATCGAGGAAGGGTCTGGAGCCAAGACGTTCCTGCCGACAGGATCGGTATCTTTCCCGGCTCCATTGTCCCTGTAGAGGGAGGGGACTGGAGGCAGGGACCGCCGCGTCTCTGCAGAGGGTTTTTAAAAATCCTCCTGGTAACTGAGAAAAAGGGACTTGTAGATCTTCAGTCAAACGCTCTCCCAACTGAGCTATTTCGGCCCCCTTTGAAAAAGTTCTCAACAAAGATTCTCGCGTTATACCCAAAGGAAACCTTGAGCCAGTGTTTCAGTAAACTTCCCAAAGGTATCAAGGAAAGGCCTGGAGCCAAGATGTTCATGCAGACAAGAACGGAATTTTTATTAAAACGTTACTAGAGAGGGAGAGACGGAGCATCTTTCCCCGTTTTCGGATCCCTTGTCCCCGCAGAAGGAGGGGAATGGAGACAGACGCCGTCGCGTCTCTGCAGACGCTTTGGAAAAATCCCCCTGTTCCCAGTTACTAGTGTCCCACTGTGATGGAGAGATGGAGAGAATGTTTCTGAGCAATCAAAATCAGCCTCCATCCCGGGCCTCAACCTCCTCAGACCCTGGTCGGGGAGAGGTTTGGAAGCGCAGCTGCCTCTTCTTCTCTCCCGCAGGCCTCCCCGGCTCCTCGGGACGCAGAGCGGCGGATGGGACGAAGAAGAGGAGGCCGAGGGGGGCCGGGGCCTGGAGGGGCCGAAGCCGGGCCCGCCAGCCTCGGGGGATTGATGATTTATTCATTTTGACATGAAAGGAAAGACCGGCGCCCCCTCCCACAGGACGGTCATGTCCAGTGCCGGGGGGGGGCGGGGCAAGGGAGGGTTGTGTTTTATTTGGGGCGGCAGTGAGGGCAGCTGTCCGGGTCCGTCCTGTCCGCTCCCGCAGCCCCGAGAGCGGCATGGGGGCGGCGGGGAGGGGAGCGGCAGCAGCAGCTCTCCGGGACCAGCCGGGAGACCCCCGGCTCCGGCCGACCATCTGGGGTCCCCCTTGCCGCGGGGGTCAGCACCAGCTTCACCCACACACCCTTGGATTTTGGAGGAAACGGCGCTGGCTGCAGAGGGGGCAGAGGTCAGCCTAGATTCCTTCCTCCCCAGCTTCACGGAAAGTCTCTCCTCCCTCTTCCCCAGGTCTTCCCCTTGTCTCTCCGGATGGGGAGACCTCGTAATGCCCTGCGGAATTCAGATTATGCCGAAAGCGTAGGAGACCACTGCCTCTTATGGATATCTTGATGGATTTCTGCTGAATAACCCGCCCTAACAAAAACTATTCCTCAGTAGCCTGGAACCAAAGGCTCGATTCCAGGCGCTCGCTAGGGAGGGCCAAACAAGGGCCCGGCTAGCTCAGTCGGTAGAGCATGAGACTCTTAATCTCAGGGTCGTGGGTTCGAGCCCCACGTTGGGCGCAAGTCTTTTTGCTTTCATTTCTAAATAGGCCTCTCTCCAAAGAGGTTATTCGAGTGCCAGCTAGACTCCTCCCCAATCCTCCGTCCACTATCGTGCCCTTCGGCCCCTTCAGCGATTTGAACCGCGGGACCTCTCTCACTGCAAGCGAGGATCACAATGAACCACTCGCGAGGGAAGCGCTCTTGAGTCTCAGAGGGGAAACCTTTTCTCGCCTCCACCGCCCCCCTTTCCGACACGGGGTCTGTGTGGGCGTGCAAGCTGGCCGGGGCGGGGGTGGGGACGGGGGAAGGGGATTGAGGAGGGACGACCACCGGCGGTGAAATCTAGTCCATTGGGGAGGGTACTCGGCACTTGGCGGGGGTTCTTACTGTTGTGGTAAGAAGATAATGATGATAATAGTATTGTTATTATTAGCGGTAAAGGGGACGGTGACACAACACTTGACCGCAGCCACAATCCCCTCTTTTCCATGTCGCCACTGAATTTCTCCTGGATTCACTGAACTTCCCCCGCAATTCAATTCGAGCTCCTGGGTCGCGGAGGCGGGGGAGGGGGCTGGAGGGCCTCAACCCTTCTGCATTGGGCAGAGAAGCAGATTAGCCTGATTAGTCAGGAGACCTGGATTTCAATCTGGGCTGTACCACAAGCTAACCATGTGACCTTGGGCAAGTCATATCATTGTACCTGGTCATTTCAAGGTACCTCTTCTCCCAACCCCTTGGACTGTGACCCTAAAGTGAGACAGAGTGTGGGCCCGATCTTTCTCTATTGAAGCAACCCCACTACTTATCACATAGTAAGGGTTTAAGGAATAATTGAGTTATTCCCGCTACAATAGCTGGGAAGGGCAGAGCTTCCTCCAACAGGGTATTGTGCTATCAACTCTCTCTGAGGTAATGGGGGTGGGGCGGGGCGGGGCGGGGCGGGGCGGGGCGTGGGGTCCATTGCAGCCATGCCATCTCTTCTTTTCCTATCAACACCGCTGCAGAGACCAGTAGGAAGACACAGAGTGCTTAGACAACTAAAAACGTTGGATCGCTGCGTTGGCCGGGAATCGAACCCGGGTCAACTGCTTGGAAGGCAGCTATGCTAACCACTATACCACCAACGCCGCGGTGGGCGAGTGCTCCGCTGTAGCCCTAACCAAGCCAGTGCCTTAGACCTCTCAGCCCAACTACCAGGATTTGATATTGTGTGGGGCGTTTCCGAAGGGAATTTGGGCCGATCCTGGATTTTTAAGGAATCTTCTCCGGAGCCTTTTGCCCAGAAAAGGCTTCGCTTTTGCCCAGTTTCTCCCCGCCTTGGCAAGCGACGGACCAAAGAGGAAAAGTTTGCTATTGGCCTCTTTGCCATTCAGCCCTTTGTTGTCTTTAACAGACTGACCCCAGGGCTTGCGGGACAGTTTAGGAGTCCAGCCTAGATCTCCCAGTGCACGTATCCCGGAGTTATTCGTGCAGTGGAAGACTCAAAAGCAGTCTTCCCCACCCCCCCCCGCCCGCCCCCCGCCCCCCTCCACCCTCCGAGGGCAATTGTCCTCCTTCAAATCTCCTGCCTATAAGACATTTAAGCTTCCCCATTTAACCTTTCGTTTCCCCTACTCCCTCTCTTCTGCATCGCCTTTACCTTTTTAGCTCTTGCTATTCACACCACCCTCAGTCCCGCAGCAGGTACGTATTTGTATGTAGTTTATTTCAATGTCTGTTTCCCCTGTAGACTGTAAACTCTTGGTGGGAAGGGAACAGTATATCTTAATGGGCTCCCAGGTACGTTTTCCTCATTCTTTACCTTCCCAGCTTTAGACTCTTCCCGAGAGAGAAGGGGAAGGTATCAGAGTCCGAGAAGGAATCTTAGGCTCCTCATCAGGGAAACTCAAAACATGTTCTCCCAGGTCCCACTTTACCTGGTTATCGCGCATCAGCCTCGTGACTCTGGGACCAGTGGGGTGGAAAATAAAGCTTTCACGACGAGGATGGGATTCGAACCCACGCGTGCAGAGCACAATGGATTAGCAGTCCATCGCCTTAACCACTCGGCCACCTCGTCTTTCTTCCTCTCCCGCTACCTCCTGGATGGGGAGAAGCAAACCGTGGCTTTGAGATACGAATTGCTGTTCCTACCGCCCAAGCAAGAAGCGAAATGCAGCTGATCAGGGAAATAGAGGATGGGAGCAGCGGGAAATGGATGCAAATTTTCAAAGTCAAAACTCAATCAGAAAATCCTTTACCATTCATACCAGTCCGCGGCGGTTGTTCCGCTCAGTCAGAGGGGGTGCGACCACAGCCGATTCCAGGAAGATCAGAATCCACCGGAGAGGACCTTCCATTTCCAGACCTCAGGCGGGTTGTGGAGGGTGAGCGGAGCCAGGACGCGGCGAAAGAGCAGGGCAGCGAGAAGCGGCTGCGGGGTATCTGGGACATTAGGGAAAGGTGGACAGAAGGAGAGCCTGGGGAGAGGAGGGAAAGGGTCGTGAGCTCAATTAGAGCTTGCGTTGAAGACCCTGGGCAAATCACTTCACTTCTCTGTGCCTTAGTTACCTCATCTCTAAAATGGGGTTTAAGACTGCGAGCCCCCTGTGGGACGATTTTCTTCTATCCACCTCAGTACTTAGTTCAGTTCGTGACACAGAGTAAGCGCTTACAGATATCATCATCATCATGACCATCATTATTTACCAGGCCCCCTCGGCTGCACGCCTCACTGACGTCGCGGCTCCGGGTGTCCTTGGAGTCCCCTCCCTGACCTCCACGCTGCCTCCCCAACAGCCTGGGTGAGAAATCCTCTGCGTCGCCAAGGAGCCTCGAACTTGACCCGCTCCCTCCACCCTGACAGGAATGAGAATGGAGCCTCAGGACCTGGGTCCTAGCCTTGAAAGGCAGTTCTGCTCACGACCATATGGCCGCAACGTGTACTGTGGGAGCCTGCCTGGTTGGTTGAGAAGACTGAGGCCTGAACTCGTCCTGATAATATTCGAGCTTCCTCAATGAACAAATAGCATCGATTGGCCAACTTCTTTGTAAAATAGAAGAATCTAGAAGACAGGAACGGAGAATGGTGGGGAGGATGAGGGAAGGGAGGATGGGAGTGAGCAGTGGTAGGAAGAAGGAGTGGAAAAAATGGGCCGGGATAATGGGAGGGAGAAGGGTAGGAGAAAGATGGGACGGGAGAGTGGGAAGAAGAAGATGATGATGATGATGGTATTTGTTAAGCGCTTACTGTGTGGCGAGTACTGTTCTAAGCGCTGGGGTAGATACAGGGTAATCAAGTTGTCCCACGTGAGGCTCACAGTCTTCATCCCCCTTTTACAGATGAGGGAACTGAGGCACCGAGAAGTTAAGTGACTTGCCCACAGTCACACAGCTGACAGGCGGCAGAGCAGGGATTAGAACCCATGACCTCTGACTCCGAAACCCGTGATCTTTCCACTGAGCCACGCTGCTTCTCCTGAAGATGTGGGTGTTGTCATCATCATCCCCCTTCTAGGCTGTGAGCCCGTTGTTGGGTAGGGATTGTCTCTATCTGTTGCCGAATTGTACTTTCCAAACGCTTAGTACAGTGGTCTGTACCACTGTAAAGCTCACCTCCTCCAAGAGGCCTTCCCAGACTGAGCTTCCCTTTTCCCTCTGCTCCCTCTACCCCCCCTTCACCTCTCTGCAGCTTAAACCCTCTTCTCCCCCCATTTCGTGAGATGTACATCACCTTGATTCTATTTATTTGCTATTGCTTTATTGAGATGTTCTTCCCCTTGATTCTATTTATTGCCATTGTTCTTGTCTGTCTGCCTCCCCCGATTAGACTTTAAGCCCGTCAAAGGGCAGGGACTATCTCTGTTACCGATTTGTACATTCCAAGCGCTTAGTACAGTGCTCTGCACATAGTAAGCGCTCAATAAATACTATTGAATGATTGAATGAATGGTCTGCACAAAGTAAGCGCTCAATAAATACGATTGAATGTACGAATGAATGAATGAGTGAATGAATGAATGAATGCAGAGCACTGGACCGAGAGCTTCGAAGAGTACAGCAGGAGGAGCACAAGGGACGTTCCTTGCCCCAAACGCCCTTACCCCGTAACAGAAGACAAGGACAGAAAAACTACTCCGGATCAGTAGAGTCCGGATGAAGACACATGTCGACTCTGATATAGAGGTCGGGCATGAATAAATCCAGGGGGGAGCGGCTGGTGGATGGATCCACCTGGGAATGATGGGAGTGAGTAGGAGAAGGCCTGATGGAGGAGGCGAGATTTGAGGAGGGATTTGACGATTTCCTTAGTGAATCGGTTTCTGTAGTCAGGGATTCCTGAAATGGAACATTTGCGGTGTCCTGTCCGCCTTTTAGCAAGTCTAGGCTGGGAAAAGAAAGCAAGGTGGAGATCAAGTCTCTGAAATGAGACGGAGCAAAAAGACATGACAGTGCGTGTCTCTGTGGCGCAATTGGCTAGCGCGTTCGGCTGTTAACTGAAAGGTTGGTGGTTCAAGCCCACCCAGGGACGAATTTATTGCTTTCCGAAGCGTTTTTTAATCAAGTATCTACCTCGAGTCTACCTTGCCAGTCCACGGTAGAGCCGGTTCGCTTGATCACGTCCATTCTCTCCCCTTACCGCCCCATATCCGACACCATCCTCCTCCCAATTTAATTGAAGCCTTGTAGTTTGCAACGATTTGTGTGACACCATCCACACCCTCAAGGGGTCAGATCTAGGAATATTCATAAACTGGAAGCAGAATGAATAACCGAGTAAATTAATTGGCTGTACAGTTGTACCTCTTTCCAGGTAGGGGGTCCCAGGATTTGGCGAGCAATAATTCCATGTGGGACTACCATCTGTGTCCTACAGGATTCTATTTCATGAAAGCGGAGGACGTTGTGTGTGAAGATGGAGACGGGTTGAAGTCAAGCCCGTTTCTTTCCAGATCGACTGGTGGCGGGTGAAAACCGCTAAAGGGCCAGGAGGTCCTTCGGCGATCATGGGAAAGTGCCTGAGGAAGAGTGGCCCCCGCCCAACAACACCCCGTTTCGTCCCCCACCCCACCCCACCCCCCGCGCCGAAGGGAGGAGAGGCCGGTGAGAACCTCAAGAACATGACTCCAGCGGGCCGTGGGATAATTGGAGGTCAGGGGAAGGCAGGACGGAACTCCCTCACCCAGCACAAGGAAAGAATTACCTGCCCTCACATCCACTGAATGTAGGGAGAAGTTAGCTTGCCTGCATCAGGATGGTTGACTGGTTAAGGCGCTGGATTTTAAAATCCAGAGTATGTACTTCTCTGAGGGTTTGAACCCTACCTCTGGCAACTTTCTTTTGGAGCGAAGGAAGAGACTGGGAGATCGAGTCAACACTATTCACCTAATTTTCCCTGGGTAACCGGGACGAATCTGTGCCTCTTGGATATTCAGTTCAGGAAATGACAGTGAATCAAAACCGTCGGCATTTTGAGAAACTCAGCCCTAACTGCCTGGGGGAGGATAATAAAGTAATGACACTATCCTTGTGCACCAAAAGAATGTATTCCACTCATCTTCGATTCATAATCTAGTTTAAACTCTGTTTCCCCCCTGTAGACTGTAAGTACCTGGTGGACAGGGATCGCTGCTAAAAAATCTGTTGAATTTCCCAAACGCTTAGTACACCGCTCGGCATGTAGTAGGGGCTCAATAAACCCTTTCGATGGATGAATGGATGGATGGATGGATGGATGGATGGATGGATGGATGGATGGATGTTTGAATGTTTAATCTCGAGTCGGAGAGAAAAGGTGAATCGTGAATAGCTAGGCGGTAGAAGAAATCTCCCCGGGAATTCGAGGCCTTCTAGTCATGCGAACACTGGGGTTGATATCGCGACCCGGGAGAGTAGTCGGAGGAAGGTCTGGAACACTCGGTTTAAGGGGGAAGTGGGGCAGAGAGCCCAGGGTCCCAGGCAGACAGGGTTCTGGGTCACCCACGTCCCCCTCGTTCCTAGGAGTTCGTTTCTCATGTGCTACTGAATTCGGGACCCGAAATGTGCCCCTTCGCCAGCTTAGCTGTGTCACGATTTCTCACGCTGCCTCTTCCCAGGCAGCACCTCCGGTCCAGGGCGTGTAGGACCGTCTCTCCTCCACTGGTTTGCATCCCCAGAAAGAGGCACAAGCGCAGTTTCCCCTGTGATCACCTGCGCTGGGGAAACTCCTGCAGACGCTCTCCCTGGTGGTCTCGTGGTGAGAAATCGGCGTTCTCAGCGCACCACCCGGAGTTCCGCCCTCGGGCGGCCAGGAAGCATTTTCTTTTTAACTGGATCGACCACCCTAATCGGACTCTGCAACAGTGAGAGGAGCCCCTTTCCTGAGCCTCTGCAGTCGAGGAAGCCCTCCCCACCCTCCGCCCCTCTCTGCTCAGGATGGGAAGAGATAGAATTTGGGTGACTCAACTCAGGGTCCATTGACCCGGCGTATCTTCAATTAAAGAAATCCACGAGCATTGAGCCTTCGAGACCCATATAGAGAACACGAAGGAATAAGCAGACTAACGTGTAGTCGTGGCCGAGTGGTTAAGGCGATGGACTAGAAATCCATTGGGGTTTCCCCGCGCAGGTTCGAATCCTGCCGACTACGTCTCTCCCTCTTTTCCACTTCAATCGCTGCTCTCACCTTCCTTGCGCAAAGATGGGGGGGGGGGGGGAAATGGAATCTATTCTGTAAAAATATTTACAAACAAATGCTCCATTTCTTCCTGCGGATCGTGGCTACGAATTCAATTTGATCGGCAATGTGTGTTCCCTCGTTTTATGCTGTCGAGTCGGTTTTATGCTGTAGAGTCGTCTCTGACCCATAGGGCCCACCCAGGGACCCATCTTTCCCACAACGCCCCATCTCCATTTTGCCACCGTTCTGGTAGTGGATCCATAGAGTTTTCTTGGTAAAAATACAGAACTGGCTTGCCACTGCCTTCTTCCGCGCAGTCAGCTTGAGTCTCCGCCCTCGACTCTCTACCCTCTCTACCGTGTCGCGGCTGCCCAGCACAGGTGAGTTGGGATTTGTAGCAGATCGCCTGCCACTGTCTAACCACTGTTCAAGCTAGGAACGGCATGGGTATGCCTCTGCTTGACTCTCCGTCCAGTAACCGAGACTGGAAGACCTAAAAGGGGTAATCTGGGACTCCATGCGCAATTTATCCATTCCACCTTCTTCCCCACTGCCCTTGCATCCATATCCATTTATTTATTTAAAGTCTGTCTCCCCTCTGCAGTGCACACTTCATATGGACAGGGATGGTGAGTACAGAATCCGTTATTTTGTAGTCCCCAAAGTGCATAGTACAGTGATCTGCATACAGTGACATCTTCTTAAGTATGAGTGATTGATTGATGCTAATTTGGAAAGGGCCTGTAAAAAAGAAGCAGAGAAGCAACGTGGTTCAGTGGAAAGACCACGGGCTTGGGAGTTAGAGGTCATGGGTTCGAATCCCGGATCTGCCACTTGTCAGCTGTGTGACTGTGGGCAAGTCATTTCACTTCTCTGGGCCTCAGTTACCTCATCTGTAAAAGGGGGATTAAGACTGTGAGCCTCACCTGGGACAAACTGATTACCCTGTATCTACCCCAGCGCTTAGAACAGTGCTCTGCACAGAGTAAGCGCTTAACAGATGCCAACATTATTATTATTATTATTAAGAGGGTTCGGTCCTTCCATTTTTGGGAACCAGTGGAGGCTTTTGAGGAGAAGAGAGAAGTGGTCCGAACGATTCTTCAAGAAGACAATCCGTTCAGTAATATGGATCGGAAGGAGTGGAGCCCAGAGGCAGAGAGCCCGGCGAGGAAGGGAATGGAACTGTTCTCTCGCAGGCAAGAACAGGACTTGTAGCCAGATGGGGATGCAAAGTCTACAGTCCGAGGCATCTACACTTGAACCCGACGTTTCAGCAGCTAAACCACATAAGGGATGCCACAAGAGTCGCCATGATTCGAAACTGCGCGGGGAGACGGCAAAATTGGAGAATGCGGGCATCGATCCCGCTACCTCTCGCATGCTAAGCGAGCGCTCTACCATCTGAGCTAATTCCCCCACGACTACGAGTCATTTCTGCGTCTGGTCAGGAATCGCTGAGACGTACTGTGAGACGGGATCCTATTGGATTTAAATGGCCTCGGCTTTCCGACAGAGGTGAAGAGACTGATCGTTTCTAACTGTAGTAATCTACACGTCTGAGTGTGCGTGTGTGCTTCTGTGTGTGTCTGTGCGTGTGTATGTGTGTGTGTTTGTGTGTGAGAGAGAGTGTGTGCGCGCGCGCGCGTGCGTGCGTGTTTCGGTGCAGGAGGAAAGGAGGAAGGGAAGGGGAAGCAGAATATCCCATTGCGAACACCTTGTTCCGGTTGCCCATTTTTGAAAGAATAATAATAATAGTAATTGTGGTAATAGCAATAACAATTTGTTAAGAGCTCGTTATGTGCCATGCACTCTACTAAGCGCTGGAGTGGATACAAGCAAATGGGTTAGACACAGTCCCTGTTCCACACGGGGCTCACAGCCTGAATCCTCATTTTACAGATGACGAAACTGAAACACAGAGAATAATAACGTTGGTATCTGCTAAGCGCTTACTATGTGCAGAGCACGGTTCTAAGCGCTGGGGGGATACAAGGTGATCAGGTTATCCCTCATGGGACTCACAGTCTTCATCCCCATTTTACAGATGAGGGAACTGAGGCCCAGAGAAGGGAAGTGACTTGCCCAAGGTCACACTTAACTGTGTGCAGAGCACTGTACTAAGCGTTCGAGGGTGCACAGCGCAATAAACGGAAACAATTCCTGCCCCATCCATGATCTGAAGAGGTTTAGAGTCTGAAGACTACTAAAAGAAAATAGCAGGAGGAATAGCAGAGGGAGAGCCGGTTAGAGGGTGGCAGGGTTCTCGCCTTCCTCCTCCTCCTCCTGCTCCTCCGCCTGAAGGAAACTGAGTAAGAGCGAGTGGTCACCTCCTGAAATCAATGACGTCTGAGAAAAGCGTATGTGGATGGCCCGAATCAGACAAAACGAACCTTCCCTGACCGGGAATCGAACCCGGGCCGCGGCGGTGAGAGCGCCGAATCCTAACCACTAGACCACCAGGGAACGGTATGTTAACTCTTGCCTGAGAGCCTCAAGTGATTGATTTACATTAATGTCTCTCCCCTTTACCTCTTGTCTTGTCGACAGGAAACGTGAGCACAGTCTTTGTTATTTTGTACTCTCCAAAGCGCGTTGTACAGTGTTCTGCATACAGTGACGGCTCCACATATACGATCGATTGATTGATGCTAATTTGGAAAGGGCCTGTAAGAGAAGAATGTTCAGTCCTTCAATTTCTGGATCACGGGAACCAATAGAGGCTTTTGAGGAGAAGAGAGAAGTGGTCAAAACGATTGTCCAGGAAGAGAACCCGTTCAACTGCATGCAATATGGATCGGTAGGAGGGGTGGCCGGAGACAGAGACCAGAGAGGAGGCGAATGGAACGGTTTCATGGGAAAGGAAGACCAGGACTTGTAGCCAGATGGGGATGCAAAGTCTACAGTCCGAGGCATCTGCGTTTGAACCCGCTGCTTTAGCAGCTAAACCAAAGAAAGGATCATAGCCTTGCCAAGATTCGCAATTGCGCGGGGAGACGGCAAAAATTGGAGAATGCGGGCATCGATCCCGCTACCTCTCGCATGCTAAGCGAGCGCTCTACCATCTGAGCTAATTCCCCAACCCCTGCCCTTTTTCCTCTATCTGTTCGGACATCAGTGCCCCGTACGATGAGGCGGGATCCTACTGGGTTCAAATGGCCTCGGCTTTCCGGCAGCGGTGACGAGACAAATCGTTTCTACCCGTAGTTGGCTTTAGGGGTTGGGAGACTGCATTCATGCTTTCCTCAGACGTGTGAGTTCTTAACTAAAGAGCTTGGTTACTTAGGTTTTCCTATCAGGCAATCATGCCAAAAAGAGTAGCATTTTCTCCGAGAAACCGTGGGCTATGTAGCTAATGAGTTAAATTAGTTATGGCTTGAAACTTGATCTGTCTAAACTCTGGCAAAGTTTTTCTTCACTAGCAAGCAATTTTCATTTTCCATGTTAGATCTCCCTTCTGTGTCACTTGGATCTGTGACCTTTGGACATGTGCTATTCGCCCCTCCCCTAACCCCACAGCACCTGTGTACATATCTTTAAATTAGATCATATGAATTACCCATTTATTCATATTAAGGTTTGTCTACCCATCTATATTGTGCGATCGTTCTGGGCAGGGAACGTATCTGCTAATTCTGTTGTATTGTGCTCTGCTAAGCGCTAAGTACAGTGCTCTGTACTTAATAAACGCTCAGTAAATACCACTGATGGTTTGTTGGCTACGACACTTTCTCACTCAAAGTGTGCGCTGTTATGCTAAGCATTTGCTTGCATCATTTTTTGAATAGTTCAGGTTTCAGGCTTGTAACCCAGGGACCCCGCCTCTTCCTACACCCATTGTGTTTTCCCAGCCCATCTGGCCAGTTTTCCCTTGGGTCCAGTTCCCCACATCCATCCACCCAGGTTCTGCTTTTCCCCAGGTTCAGCTTCTCAGAGTCTGGGTTTACAGCCTAGGATGGAGTGCAATGACAATCAGACTCCAGTTAATCTTGCTATTGGATGATGGTGGTGAAACAAATAATAGAGCGGATTCTAGGCTTAATAACAACGACAACCTTCTGGATAGACTGTCTAGAAGGCTCTGAGAAGCTGGCTCAAGTAGGTAGTGTGGCCGAGCGGTCTAAGGCGCTGGATTAAGGCTCCAGTCTCTTCGGAGGCGTGGGTTCGAATCCCACCGCTGCCAATTACGTTTTGCAGTGCCAGCACCGTTCAAAATGTTCAGGTTGGACTTTTACTTAGCCTTAAACCCGTGTCGGCTCCCCTCCAGGCTCCGTCTCCCCTTGGGAGCGCTCATCGAGCCGCTCAGCACCAGGAACAAACCATAGGGAAAACCCGTGGCCCTGACAGGATGCGATCGGTGGCCCACTCGAGATGAGGGACCCACGGGTTACTCATGTCCCCCGCACAGGGTCTGCGTCTTTTGCTCCCTTGATGCTACCGCCACTAGGTGAAGTGGACTGCAGGGATGGTTTCTCCTCCATCCTTTACACTCTGCCAAACGTTTAGTACCGTGCTCTGCAGTGCCTTCTGCAGAGGATGTCGCTGATTATTCAGTCAGTTAAACATATTGATTGAGCGCTTACTGTGTCCAGAGCACTGTACTAAACGCTTGGAAGAGTACGATCCTAAAGAGGTGGTAGACACTTTCCCGCCTACAATAAACTGACAGTATTGAGGGGGCGGGGTTCATTCATCCGTTAATCTGGTAATCAATCGTATTCATCGAGCACTTACTGTGCGGAGACCGCTGAACTAGAGTAAATAGAACCCATGATCCTTGCTTTCCAGAAGTGTGCAATCTAGTGGAGGAGAAAGACAATAAAGCGTCGTCTTTATTTTATTTATTTATTTATTTATTACAGAGTTTTCGGCAAAGTTGGGCGAGACTTTGAGATGCAGAAGAAACTGGGAGGTAATAGCAGAAATAATACTGGTCTTTGTTAGGCGCTCACTATGTGGCAAGCACTGTTCCAGGCGCTGGGGTAGATACAAGGTAATCAGGTTGTCCCACGTGGAGCTCACAGTCTTAATCTTCATCCCCATTTTACAGATGAGGTCACTGAGGCATCGAGAAGTTAAGTGACTTGTCCAAAGCCCCACAGCTGACAAGGGCGGGAGCCGAGATTAGAACCCACGATCTCTGACTCCCAGTCCCGTGCTCTTTCCACTGAGCCACGCTTCTTCCTCTGGAGATGGGTTTGTGTCTCGGTGTCTCTCGGAGCGTCCGTCCCGGGGGACTTGGCTAAGATTTTTCTGCCCCCGCTCCCACCCCTGGGGAGAGGGTTCGCCTCTTGCAGCCTGGTGCCTCCAGCCAATCCGCCCCTTGGCCCGACGCAGGAAACAGCGATGCTCTTGGGCTGGTCCGGTGGTGGATCTCGTGGGACTGAGACTACAGATCATTTGTTCATCATGGCCGCAGGAGGTTAAATCCTGATTCCTCCTAACTCACACTGTGAGCACCATGCGGGACAGGGACTGGGTCCAACCTGATTGGCTTGGATCTACCCCAGCGCTTTGCACAGTGCCTTCCTTTTCTTATGCTGTCGAGTCTCCGACCCATAGCGACTCCATGAACACATCTTTCGCAGAATGCCCCACCTTACCGTACCTGAAAATTATGTCTGAACGGATCCGACAAAACAAAGAGGTATGGGGGAATTAGCTCAGATGGTAGAGCGCTCGCTTAGCATGTGAGAGGTAGTGGGATCGATGCCCGCATTCTCCACTTTTGTCGTCTCCCCGCGCAGTTGAGAATCATGGCGACGCTATGGCGTCCTTTCTTTGGTTTGGCTGTTGAAGCATCGGGTTCAAATGTAGATACTTCGGACTACAGAATTTACCCCCCCCCCCCCGTCTGGCTACAAGTTCTGGTCTTGCCTCCGAGAAAACTGTTCCATTCGCCTCCTCGCTCGTCTCTCTGCCTCTGACCTCCCCCTCTTCCGATCTACGTTACAATCAGCTGAACAGATTCTCTTCCTGGAGAATCGCTCGGACCACTTCTCTCTTCTCCTAAAAAGCCTCCACTGGCTTCCATGACCCGGAAATTCAAGGAATGAATCTTCTCCTCTTACAGGCCCTTTCCGAATTAGCATCAGTCAATCGACCGTATTAATGAAGACGTCACTGTATGCAGAGCACTGTGCTATACTCTTTGGGGACTACAAAATAACAGCGTCTGTATGCACGTTACCTGTCCACGAAGAGTGTAGACTCTAATCCCGGCTCGGCCATTTATCTGCTGTGTGACTGTGGGCAAGTCACTTAACTTCTCTTTGCCTCAATTCCCTCATCTGTAAAATGGGGATTAAGACTGTGAACCCCAAGTGGGACAACCTGATTCCCCTGTGTCTACCCCAGCGCTTAGAACAGTGCTCGGCACATAGTAAGCGCTTAACAAATACCAACATTAAGTCACTTAACTTCTCTTTGCCTCAGTTCCCTCATCTGTAAAATGGGGATTAAGACTGTGAACCCCACGTGGGAAAACCTGATTCCCTTGTGTCTACTCCAGCGCTTAGAACAGTGCTTGGCACATAGTAAGCGCTTAATAAATACCAACGTTATTATTATTATTATTAAATGATTTCGCTTCTCTGTGCCTCAGTCACCTCATCTATAAAATGGGGACTGAGACTCTGAGCCCTGTGTGGGACAGGAACCATACCGTGTCCCACTCCATTTGCTTGTATCCACCCCAGCGCATAGTACAGTGCCTGGCACAGAGTAAGCGCTTAACAAATACCATTATTATTATTATTAGAGGGGAGACAGACATTAACATAAATAAATCATTCGAAGACTTTCAGGATGAAAGGAGTATCGTTTCCCTTGATGGTCTAGTGGCTAGGAGTTGATGCTTTCACCGCTGAGGGCCGTGTTCAATTCCTACTCAGGGGAGAGTTCTTTCACCTGGTTCGGGCCATCCAATAAGGACACAGACGTTTTCCTCGGACGTCACCACTCTCTTCTACTCAGTTTCCTTCAGATGGAGGAGGAGGAGGAGGAGAAAGTGGAAGGCGAGAACCCTGCCACACTGTAATCGGCCCTCCCTCTTGCTATTCACTCTTTGAGGAGACTTCAGCGTTTACAGTGTGGCTTAGAAGGCCAGTTCAGATCACTCAGCCCACATACCCCAGACCTATTCGTGCAGTGAAAGACTCGATATCGGCTTCTTAAGTCTGTCCTGACTCTAAACCCCTTCAGATCTTGGACAGGGCAGGGGATGTATCCGTTTATTCATTCATTCATTCATTCATTCAATCATATTTATCGAGCGCTTACTGTGTGCAGAGCACTGTACCAAGCGCTTGGAAAGTACAATTCGTCAACAGAGAGAGACAGTCCCTACCCAACAACGGGCTTACAGTCTAGAAGGGGGAATTGTTGCATTGTACACTCCCGAACGGACACAGCACACAGTACACGCTCCATAAATACGATTGAACAGATGAATAAATGACTTTTGCACTTCTGCTATCCCTGAAAGAGACTGGTCCAGAACCGCACAGAACCAGGGAGGTAGGAGGAGATGGAAGTCGATGGCGGGCCTGAGAAAGATGCTCACGGGAAAGAGAGAGAAAGTTATTATTCCCCAATTCTAAAACGCAGAATTAAACCATTATTCCAGCAACCACTGAGCTCAACGGCCAATACTATCGACGCATGCTACTTCCCAGGGTGCACCGTTTTCTATGGCTCTCGATTTTCATTCATTCATTCATTCAAAAGTATTTATTGAGCGCTTACTATGTGCAGAGCACTGTACTAAGCGCTTGGAATGTACAAGTCGGCAACAGATAGAGACAGTCCCTGCCGTTTGACGGGTTTACGGTCTAATCGGGGGAGACAGGCAGATAAGAACAATGGCAATAAATAGAGTCAAGGGGAAGAACATCTCATAAAAACAATGGCAACTAATTAGAATCAGGGTGATGTACATCTCATTAAACAAAATAAACGAAATAAATAGAGTGCTAAAGATATATACAGTCGAGCGGATGAGTACAGTGCTGAGGCGGTGGGACGGGAGAGGGGGAGGAGGAGAGGGAAAGGGGGGAGAAGAGTGTTTAGCTGCGGAGAGGTGAAGGGGGGTAGAGGGAGCAGAGGGAAAAAAAGGGGGGAGCTCAGTCTGGGAAGGCCTCTTGGAGGAGGTGAGTTTTAAGTAGGGATTTGAAGAGTGGAGGAGAATTAGATTGTCTGAGGTGAGGAGGGAGGGCATTCCAGGACCGCGGGAGGACGTGGCCCAGGGGTCGACGGCGGGATAGGCGAGACCGAGGGACGGTGAGGAGGTGGGCGGCAGAGGAGCGGAGCGTGCGGGGTGGGCAGTAGAAAGAGGGAAGGGGGGAGAGGTAGGAAGGCGCGAGGTGATGGAGAGCCTTGAAGCCTAGAGTGAGGAGTTTTGAGCGGAGGTTGATAGGCAACCACTGGAGGTGTTTAAGAAGGGGAGTGACATAACCAGATCGTTTCTGCAGGAAGATGAGCCGGGCAGCGGAGTGAAGAATAGACCGGAGCGGGGCGAGAGAGGAGGAAGGGAGATCAGAGAGAAGGCTGACACAGTAGTCTAGGCGGGATATAACGAGAGCCCGTAGCAGTAAGATAGCCGTTTGCGTGGAGAGGAAAGGGCGGATCTTGGCGATATTGTAAAGGTGAAACCGGCAGGTCTTGGTAACGGATCGGATGTGTGGGGTGAACGAGAGAGACGAGTCAAAGATGACACCGAGATCGCGGGCCTGAGAGACGGGACGGATGGTCGTGCCATCCACGGTGATAGGGAAGTCTGGGAGAGGACCGGGCTTGGGAGGGAAGATGAGGAGCTCAGTCTTACTCATGTTGAGTTTTAGGCGGCGGGCCGACATCCAGGTGGAGACGTCCCGGAGGCAGGAGGAGATGCGAGCCTGAAGGGAGGGGGAGAGGACAGGGGCGGAGATGTAGATCTGCGTGTCATCTGCGTAGAGATGGTAGTCAAAGCCGTGAGAGCGAATGAGATCACCAAGGGAGTGAGTGTAAATGGAGAACAGAAGAGGGCCAAGAACTGACCCTTGAGGAACTCCAACAGTTAAAGGATGGGACGGGGAGGAGGCGCCTGCGAAGGAGACCGAGAATGAGCGGCCAGAGAGATAAGAGGAGAACCAGGAGAGGACGGAGTCCGTGAAGCCAAGGTGAGATAAGGTGTGGAGGAGGAGGGGATGGTCGACAGTGTCAAAGTTGTTCGCGTCCTTGTTCCTTTTCGGAAATAGCCAGCAATTCTGTCACTCCTTCCACCCCCGTTCCTGGCGAGTTTGGACGATAGTTTCTATTGCTCAGCGCGAGTCTCACTGGTTCGGGAATTGGTCCCTCTCCCCAGCCTCTGTTCCCCTGAGACACCAAAGGACACGGGAGACGGGAGGGTCTTTCTCCATCACACCCTTCCTCCTGTGCCAGTTGTTCCCAATTGGTTCTAGTATCGGCTCTGCCACTCGTCTGCTGTGTGGCCTTGGGAAAGTCACTTCACTTCTCAGTACCTCACTTACATCATCTGTAAAACGGGGATTAAGGCTGTGAGTCCTGTGCAGGACAGGGACTCTGTCTGTATATATATTCATTACCCTATTGATTTTGCTAATGAGGTGGACAACCCCTTGATTCGATTTATCGTGATAATGTTGTCTTGTTTTTGTTTCGTTCTGTTTTGCTCTGCCGTCTGTCTCCCCCGATTAGACTGTGAGCCCGTCATTGGGCAGGGATTGTCTCTATCTGTTGCCAAATTGTTCATTCCAAGCGCTTAGTACAGTGCTCTGCACATAGTAAGCGCTCAATAAAGACGATTGAATGAATGAATGATCCGCCCCCCTCCTCTCCTCCCCGCCCCATCGCTGTAATCCCTTCCCAGCGCCATCTCTCTTCCCCCGCCCCCGAGCGGATGTTCCTGATGAGCCTTCTGCTGACCGCTGACTCCTCAATTTTGCTGACCTCTTGCTCCACCCCACATCGCACACTCACCACCTGAGACACACACTCGATCTCATCGTCTCTAACCACTGCACAGTCTCTACCCTCACCAACTCCGAAATCCCTCTACCAGACAACAAACTCCTCGCTTGCCTCCTCTCCCACACACCTCTTCCCCGTAAGTCTGTACTATTCCCCCCCAGAGACCTCCGATCTTTGGACCCCATCCAATTTTCTCAACTCATCGTGTCCCACTTAGCCTCCATACCCAAACTGCCCGTATTCACTGATGACCAAATTGACGCTGTCAACACCATTCTCGCTACTCAACTCAATTCACTCGCTCCCCTCTCCCTTCGTCGATCTCGTACTACTAAACCACAGCCCTGGATCACCAGCACAGTCCGCTTCCTTCCTCTTGTCCCCTTAGCCCACGTCCTCTCCCTGGCCTGGAACGCCCTCCCTCCTCAAACCCGACGGACAATTACTCCTCCCCACCCCGCACACACACTTCAAAGCCTTGTTGAAGGCATGTCTCCTCCAAGAGATTTTCCCAGACTGAGCCCCACTTTTCCTCATCTCTCACTCCCACTCCCTCTGTGTCACCCTGAATTGTTCCCTTTGCTCTTCCGAGTCATCAGTCGCAAAGATGCTCAATCGCACAAGCCCTTCCGGAGCCCGGATAGCTCAGTCGGTAGAGCATCAGACTTTTAATCTGAGGGTCCAGGGTTCAAGTCCCTGTGCGGGCGACTGCTTACTTTGTTAGTTGTTCTGGCTACATAACACAGACCAGAGTGAAGGTTTAGGAACTTGTATCACTGATTGTATTGATATTGCTCTTGTTCAATGCCAAGAGTTAAGGTGGAGACGAGATCATCAGACCACGTAGCCTTCCTGTACTACACGGGACTCACAATCTTAAAGGGTGGGAGTTAGGGATCCTCTAAGCACTTCACAGACGAGGAACCTGAGCCTCGGAAAGGTTCATTGACTTCAGATTAAAGACGGACCTGGGGTAAAAGGCACCTCCTTTTTATGTCATTAATTCCCGTTGCCCCAAGGATTACTACAATAATATTTTGTTAGAAACACAGTGCTTCGTGGGAAGCGAACTCTTCAATTCTAAAGGTTTGGGAGATGTTAAAAATCCGTGGAGATGCCAGGGATCGAATCCGGGGCCTCATAGAGGCAAAGCGTGCGCTCTACCACTGAGCTACATACCCCTGCTGGCACCTCGTTCACATTTCTCTCACCTGACCGTTTAGCATCCTCCGGTCGTTTCTGGGACCGTCAACTGCTTTGGGGTGGGGCCACCTCCCGCTCTCGGGGCCATAGAGTAACTGCTCGGGATGGGAGCGAAAGGCAAACCTGGGATTACCCAGCAAGGCCCTCCCTAGCTTTCCTGGTCTTTCTCTCTTGTTTCTGCTTCTCTATTTAGACCATTCTGCCTGGGTCAGGCTCTCTTTTGCCTTCCCACCCTCTTCCTCTCTCCCTTTTCATGGGGAAACTGTGTTTCTTGGGGGTGGAAACCAGCACCAGGAGAGATCCGACTGCTAAACCCGCGGAAATCGGAATTGCTGCCCGGGAGAGGGGACCTCCCTTTTGCCTCCACTTCCGCGATATAGGTGTCTGCCTCTGTATTGTAATTGTTAGGTCTCTCGTCCCTGTATCCAACGATCCGAGTTTGAATCTCGGTGGGACTTGCTGAATTTCACTTTAATTTTTAAAGCCGCTGCTTCTTCAGATTCTCGTCGACGTCTCTGGCGATCGCTCAGGTCGCTCGTCTTTGAGTCGTCTCTTTAGCAGGATCTTGGTCACGCTGATCTCGATGGTGAAATCTCAGCTGCCGGATTCAGACATTAAATCAAGAGGAACGTGGAAACCTCTAACGCTTTTAAATACTTCTTACGTTTTCAAATACTTTTTAAAAAAATGGATTGCCTGCATATTTTTACCTCGAGTATATTTTCCCCACAGGTCTGCGCAAGGAAGATCACCGTAGGCTTAGAAGTGCGCATGAATTGAAGGAAAGGAAAAGGCAATCGACAGGATTCCAACCCTGTGGGAAAACCCCTCTGGATTTCCATTGCATCAATTTAACCACTCGGCCACGACTGCTGATCGTGAGAGCATTTCCTTCAGTGAGAAATGTGCCATGTCTTGGGACCCTGAAGCGGCGTGGCTTAGTGGAAAGAGCATGGGCTTGGGAGTCAGAGGTGGTGGGGTCGGCTCCGCCGCTTTTCAGGTGCGTCTCTTTCGGAAAATCATTTCACTTCTCTGTGCCTCAGTTACCTCATCTGTAAAATGGGGATTGAGATTAGGGCTCACAGTCTTAATGTGGGACAATCTGATTACCGTGCATCTACCCTAGCGCTTAGAACAGTGCTTGGCACATAGTAAGCATTTAACAAATTCCATCATTATTAGTATTATTACTATTGGGTCAACTTATTACATTCTCTCCCACGCTGAGCAAAAAGGGACAGGGAGAGAGAAAAGCTTCCTTGACTGGAGGCTACCTGTCCAACCCTCATTACACCGAGCTGGTTCGTCTTCCCACATGGAAATATCAAAACAGTCCCTTTGCGCACGTGTCCCTGTAAATGAACCCTGTGTGAGGCATGGATTGTGTCTCATCTGATTACTCTGAAACAATCTTCTCGGATGACGATGTCCGTCGTTTTAACAGCCTCTCTTTCTTGTCGCTTCCTTCCTTCATTCATTCAATCGAATATATTGAGTGATTACTCCGTGCGGAGCACTGTACTAAGCGCTTGTTATGTACAATTGGGCAGTAGATAGAGACGATCCCTGCCCAACAACGGGCTCACAGTCTAAGCGGGGGAGACAGAGAACAAAACAAAACAGAACAAAACTAAACGAGTCGTTTGGCGTGAGTATCATCAAGATAAATAGAATCATAGATATATACACATCATTAACAAAATAGAGTATTAAATAATATATACGAGTATGCAAAAGTGCTGTGGGGAGGGGAACGGGGAAGGGTAGAGGGAGGGAGAAGGGGGAATGGGAAGGGGAGGAGGAGCAGAGGGAAGGGAAGGACTCAGTCTGGGAAGGACTCCTGGAGGAGGTGAGCTCTCAGTAGGGCTTTGAAGAGGGGAAGAGAGTTGGTTTGGCGGATGTGAGAAGGGAGGGCATTCCAGGTCAGCGGTAGATCGTGAGCCAGGGGTCGATGGCGGGACAGGCACGAACGAGGGACCGTGAGGAGGTGAGTGGCAGAGGAGCGGAGTGTACGGGGTGGGCTGTAGAAGAAGAGAAGGGAGGTGAGGTAGGAGAGGGCAAGGTGATGGGGAGCTTTGAAGCCAAGAGTGAGGAGGTTTTGTTTCATGCAAAGGTTGATAGGAAGCCATTGGAGGTTTTTGAGGAAGGGGGCGCCATGCCCAGAGCGTTTCTGTAGGAAGACGATCCGGGCAGTAGAAAGAATAATAGCAGGGAGAGACAGGAGGATGGGAGATCAGAGAGGAGGCTGACACAATAATCCAGTCGGTATATTATGAGAGCTTGTACCAGCAAGGTAGCGGTTTGGATGGAGAGGAAAAGGCAGATCTTGGCGATATTATGAAGGTGAGACCGGCAGGTTTTGGTGACGGATTGCGTGTGTGAGGTGAAGGAGAGAGACGAGTCAAGGATGACACCAAGGTTGCGGGCCGGTGAGACGGGAAGGATGGTCTTGAAGTGCACAGTGACAGGGAAGTCAGGGAGAGAACAGGGCTTGGGAGGGAAGATAAGGAGCTCAGGCTTGGACACGTTGAGCTTTAGGTGGCGGGCAGACATCCAGGTGGAGATGTCCTGAGGGCAGGAGGAGATACGAGCCTGGAGGGAGGGGGAGAGAACAGGGGAGGAGATGTAGATTTGGGTGTCATCTGCGTAGAGATGATAGTTGAAGCCGTGGGAGCGAATGAGTTCATCAAGGGAGTGAGTGTAGATGGAGAACAGAAGAGGGCCAAGAACTGGCCCTTGAGGAACCCCTACAGTTAGTGGATGGGAGCGGGAGGAGGAGCCCGCGAAGGAGACCGAGAATGAACGGCCAGAGAGATAAGAGGAGAACCAGGAGAGGACGGAGTCCATGAAGCCAAGGTTAGATAAAGTGTGGAGGAGAAGGGGTTGGTCGACAGTGTCAAAGGCAGCTGAGAGGTCGAGGAGGATTAGGATAAAGTAGCACCCTTTGGATTTAGCAAGAAGGAGATCATCGGTGACCTTTGAGAGGACAGTTTCGGTGGAGTGGTGGGGACGGGGGACAGATCGGAGGGGGCCCAGGAGAGAGTTGGAGTAAAGGAATTCAAGGCAGAGAGTGTAGACGACACGTCCTAGGAGTTTGGACAGGAAGGGCAGGAGGGAGACAGGACGATAACTGCAAGGGGAAGTGGGGTCAAGAGAGGGGTTTTTTTTGTTTTTTGTTTTTAAGATGGGGGAGACGTGGGCATGTTTGAAGGCAGAGGGGAAGAAGCCGTAGGGGAGTGAGTGGTTAAAGATGGAAGTTAAGGAGGGGAGGAGGGAAGGGGCGTTAGTTTTTATAAGGTGAGGGGGAATGAGGTCCGAAGCACAGGTGGAGGGGGAGACACTTGTGAGGAGGGAGAAGATCTTCTCTGAGGATACTGCTGGGAAGAATGAGAAAGTAGGGGAGAGGGTTGAGAGCGGGCGAGGGGGATGGAGAAGAGGGAGGGGTGACTTTGGGGAGCTCAGACCATTTGAGAAATGAAAGCGCGAGCTGTTTGACAGCAGCTGCATAAGTTGAACGGTGAGAGAAGAGAAGAGAACTAGATGGGGAGAGACCCAAATCCTGTCCTTTCCGGAGCCCGGCTGCTGATTTCCCTGGAGTTCAGTCAGAGAAAGAAAGCGCGGCCACAACCGGTGCCACGGATGGGCCAAAAGACTCGCCTGGGGGCTCACCACATTTTACTCCCGAACCTCTGGGCTGCCACCGAGGGTCCGAGTTTTCCGAATGGTGAGAAGACTACCTAGGGCCCACAACTAGTGTTGGCCTCGGTGGCAACAAAATTGCAGCGCTGTGAGCAGGATTCGAACCTGCGCGGGGAAGCCCCCATTGGATTTCGAGTCCAACGCCTTAACCTCTCGGCCATCACAGCACAGCAAAGTCGCTTTGGGAAGCATTAAAAAGTGAGTGCGGAGGAAGGGACCGAGATGGAGGAGGAGGCAGAAGATAAGAAGGAGAAGGAGGAGGGCGAGGAAGAGAAGGAGGAAGAATTCTCTTACAACGCCGTTCTGTGTTCTTGACAAACATCGTGTTGGCTGGAAATCGGCTTAGAGGAAGCTCCCATTCCACGGGAACAAATGGTCTAGGGGGCAGTTCCTTAGCAGACACCCCCTTTACTGACATATTTTCCTTACGAATCCCCATATTACTGTTCTGCCCACGACCAGCAGAACGCTCCCATCGTTGCCACTAAAGTCCATTGTAGTCTTCTACAGAGCGGCAAGTTACAAAAACACAGAGACCAAAAGCGCCGTATAGTAATGCAGGGTCAGAGGCTGAGAATTGTAGCTGCACAAACAAGCATACAACCACTTCTTCCTGCACCGTAGACTGCAAGGTCCTTGAAGGCAGGGATCATATTTACTAATTCTATTTTCTCCCAAGCACTGATTAGAATACTCTGCACACATTAGGCTCTCACGCTTTACTTTGGAATGAAAAAGATCAGGAGATGTCTGCTACCATAAGCTTCCATCAACCTCTTTTTTTTTTTAATGGTATTTGTTGTGCCCTTACTAAATACAGTTCATCACACTAAGGACTGGGGTAGATACAAGATAATCACATTGGATGCAGTCCCTTTCCCACACAAGGCTCATATTCTAGG
Source organism: Ornithorhynchus anatinus (assembly GCF_004115215.2). Taxonomy (NCBI): domain Eukaryota; kingdom Metazoa; phylum Chordata; class Mammalia; order Monotremata; family Ornithorhynchidae; genus Ornithorhynchus; species Ornithorhynchus anatinus. The sequence goes on from NC_041732.1 coordinate 14,117,600, forward strand.
GAGAAGGGAGGAGGGAGGAGGATTTTAATCCCCATTGTGCAGATGAGAAAGCCGAAGCACAGAGACGTCCAGGGACTCGTAAAAAGTCACAAAGCAGACAAATGGCCCATCTAGGATTAGAACACAGGGCCTCTGACTCCCAGCCCTGCGTACGTTTCACTAGGCCGCACTGCTTCTCTTTATTCTCATCATTATAGTAACCACTGATACAGGCAGGATTAAGGAAATAATGACAACTTGGCTCTCCAAGGTGTGAGCTCCCCCAAATCGCCCCTTCCCCTTCTCAGTCCCTCCCCTTCTTGGCCCCCTCTTCAACTTTCCCATCCTTCACAGCAGTAGCTCCAGAGATCTCCTGCCTCCTCTCAAATGCCACCCCTTCCACATGCGCATCGGACCTTATAAAACCTCTCGCCCCTTCCCTCCATCCCTCCCTAAAAGCCATCGCCAACCGTTCACTTTCCAGTGGCTTTTCCCACTGCCTTCAAACATGTCCATGTCCCCCATCCTTAAAAAAACCTCCCTCGACCCCCCAGCTCCCTCCAGTCGGCGCCCCATCTCCCTCCTACTATTCCTCTCCAAACTCCTTGAGCGAGTCGTCCACACCCGCTGTCTCAAACTGCTCTCTTCCAGTTCTCTCCCGGACCCCCTCCGATCTGGCTTCCGTCCCCTTCACTCCACATAAAGCGCCCTCTCAGAGGTCACCAATGATCTCCTTCTTGCAAAATCCAACGGCTTCTACTCCATCCTAATCCTCCTCAACCTCTCAGCTGCCTTTGACACTGTGGACCATGCCCTTCTCCTGGAAACGTCATCCAACTTTGGCGTTACTGACTCTCTTCTCCTGGTTCTCCTCTTATCTCTCTAGCCATTCATTCTCGGTCTCCTTGGAGGGCTCCTCCCCAGTCTCCCACCCCCTAATGTGGGGGTCCCTCAGGGTTCAGTTCTGGGTCCTCTTCAATTTGTTAAGCGCTTACTATATGCCAAGCACTCTTGTAAACGCTGGGGGAGATACGAGTTACAATCAGGTTAGACACGGTCCCTGTCCTACATGGGGCTCCTACATGGGGCTCACAGGTTCACAGTTTTCACTCCCGCTGTTTGCCCTCTCCATCCCATAGCACATATCAATAATCGATAATCTTGTCTTATGCCATCGAGTCGTCTCCGACGCATAGTGACGCCAGGAACACATCTCCCCCAGAATGCCGCACCTCCATCTGCAATCGTTCCGGTCGTGCATCTATAGTGTTTTCTTGGCGAAAATACGGAAGCGGTTTACCATTGCCTCCTTCCGCGCAGTCAACTCGAGTCGCCGCCCTCGACTCTCTCCCATGCCGCTGCCGCCCCGCACGAGTGAGTTCGGACTTGTAGCAGATCGCCTGCCACTCGCTAGCCTTTGCCCAAGCTAAGAATGGAATGGGTAGTAGGCCTCTGCTAGACTCTCCCTCCCGTAGTGGAGCCTGGTGGAGTACTGGAAACTCTCCAGGTGCGACCCTGAGAGAGGAATCAATGATCAAATGTTTATATATTGATTTATTGATGAATTAGCCCACCTCGGCAGCGGCATTCTTGGCTTCCGGGGGGAGGGAGGGAAGGATGACGGCGTGTTTTATGGATGCTGCTGCCCCTGATTTTCCGGGGCTGAGGAAAGAATTCGGTACTCTCTTTCTCTCCTCCCACCTCCCCGAATTCTGTATTCCTTTGTTTCCTTCCCTCCCACTCCACTTCCCACCCTAATCATCTCAGAACTGGATTGCCGACCCGGCATTTGGGTAATATGATAAACTGATCAAAATGGAAGGAGATGAGGTTCTCTAGCTCGGGGGTTAGACTAATTGTCTTGTAAAGGAGCTGTGGTGAGCTCGAATCTCAGCATGACCTGTAACGACCTCGATACTCTATTTTCTTTTAAGACCTTTCTATTTTTTTTTTTTTAACGACTCTCCCCATGTTACCTGGTAAATTCTTCGAGGATCTGGATAATTTCTACTAATCCTTTTGTAGTCTCCCAAGCTTTTAGAATAGTCTTGCACAATGTAGGGCCCTACTTAATACTGCGGATCATCCTCTTCCAAGCGCTCTGGACACAGTAAGCGCACAACCAAAATGATAGATCGACTGATTGAATGATCAGCTACCGCTCGTCTTTAGATTTCAGATAGGCGGATCCCGATAGCGTCGACAAATACGTCGAGTTGAGGCGGGAGGTATCGTTGGCATTGGTGGTTCAGTGGTAGAATTCTCGCCTGCCACGCGGGAGGCCCGGGTTCGATTCCCGGCCAATGCAGACGCCCTTTTACTGCGGCCCCACAACTTCTCTGGGCCCTCCAACTCAATCATTCCTCCGCTTGCCCTCTCCTGCAGGCATCCAAACGTTGCTCCCCTAATGTGGAGGGGAAAATGTCGCAGCCATTTCCGAGGGTTTGCAGTCACGTCGTCGTCCTGTTCAGTTTTCTCCCCGCTCCGTCAGGAACCTGGGGAAAAGTTTTAGCACGAAAGGATGCAAAAATGAAGATGGTTCCCGATGTGGGAAGAGAAACCCCTTCTAAATCGGGATGTGTGGACGGGGGTGGGGGGTGACCCCAATGGTTGGGGAACCTAGTGCTTCTTGGATGTTGAGGCGATAAGCAGAATCGTGAGTGCTCAAGGAATCCCAACAGTGAGTCAAAAGAACACTTCTTATTTCTTCCTATTAGGATCCTTGGGCTTTTTCTTGTCCGGGAATGGCCCAAACGAGAACTGTGACTTGCCCAAGGTAAGATAGGCGACAAGAGGCGGATGGGGGGCTTAAGAACCAGGTCCTCTGACTTCCATTGGTGTTTGCAGTCACAGCCCATGGTGACCAAGCACATAGCCCGAAAATATTTCCAGTTAGGATCCTTGGGCAATCTCCTTGTATGAGAATGGCCCAGGTTGTAACTATCAGAAGGGCCGGGGCCGGGGGGAGGGAGCCGAGGGGAAGGAAAAAGAAGAGGAGTGTCAGGAGTGGGATTCGAACCCACGCCTCCAAAGGAGACTGCGACCTGAACGCAGCGCCTTAGACCGCTCGGCCATCCTGACCTCGGGAGCCTCCCTTTTTCTACTCTCTTCACCGGCTCACGAAAGGCAAAAGGGAACTGTGCCCGAGATTATGGCACACGGCATCTGCCCGCGACCTTTCTTTTCCTTGATATGCCTATGGCTATGGCCGTGGTATAGGCTGGAGCAAGTGAAAACGGATGAACAAGAATAGTTTCCTCGACTTTGGAAACCAGATTTGAGCCATCACAAAAAGAACATCTTGTGAAATCCCAGGATCAAACGAAGGACCTTTAGCTCTTCACTCTTATGCGCTCCAGTGGTTATTGAAATACGGGGAAGAAGAAGGTTGGTATTTTGAGGCAGAGGATAGCAGGAGAAGGGGAAATTGTCAGCTGCAGGGAAAAGGTGTGATAAGGAGGACCCTCCCTTCCCCTACTCCCCCACCAGCCCCGGCCCCCAGTACTACCATCTGCCCTTCCTCTCACTCTACACAAACGGTGTTCTGGGCTGAAAAGACTCAAATAATTTGTGTGGGCGCAGGCGAATTTCTTCCTGGGAGCCTGAGGCGTGTGAACCCGAGCCCGAGTCCTAGCCAATCAGACCCAAAGGAATAATGGGCTGTATTCATTCATTCAGTCAGTCAGTCCTATTTATTGAGCTTTTACTGAGTGCAGAGCGCTGGACTCGGCGCTTGGAAAGTACAATTCGGCAACCAATAGAGACAATCCCTACCCAACAACGGACTCGCAGTCTAGAAGGTGGGGGGAGGGCGGGGGAGGGGAGACAGACAACAGAACAAAACAATGCAAATATACAGGCATCAATAGCATCAATGCAAAATAAATGGAATTATGCATATATAATAATGTTGGTATTTGTTAAGCGCTGACTAGGTGCCGAGCACTGTTCTAAGCGCTGGGGGAGATACAGGGTAATCAGGTTGTCCCACGTGGGGCTCACACACTTTTAATCCCTATTTTACAGATGAGGGAACTGAGGCACAGAGAAGTTAAGTGACTTGCCCACAGTCACACAGCTGACAAGTGGCAGAGCCGGGAGTCGAACTCATGACCGACCTCATGACTCCGAAGCCCAGGCTCTTTCCACGCTGCTTCTCCAATATATAATAATCCATTAATAAAATGAATAGAATAATAAATGTATACACAAGTGCTGTGGGGCGGGGAGGCGGGGGGGGGGGGGGAGCCCAGAGGGAAGGAGTCGGGAAGATGGGGAGGGGAGGAGGAGAAGAGGAAAAGGAGGGCTTGGTCTAGGTAAGGCCTCCTGGAGGAGGTGAGCTTTCTGTAGGGCTTTGAAGCGGGGAAGTGTGCTAGTTTGGCGGATGTGAGGAGGGAGGGCATCCAGGCCAGAGGTAGGACGTGGGCCAGGGGTCGACGGTGGGACAGGCGAGAACGAGGCACAGTGACAAGAACGATACGGTAAGTGCTCGTGCCCTGCACGAATACATCTGGCGTGTGTGGGCTGAGAGTTCTAAACTGGACTTCTAAACTGTACTGCAAACCACGAAGTAATCTGCTAAAAGACAATAGCAGGGTGAACCGCAGGGGGAGGGCCGCTTACAGGGTTGCGGGGGTCTCCCTCTTCCTCTTCCTCCGCCTCCTGATGGAAACTGAGTAAAAGCGAGTGGGGACCGACTGAACTCAATGACGTCCCAGAACCGCGCAAGTTTCCGTACGGTGTGGCCTGAACCAGGTGAAAAGACATATTTCCCTGACCGGGAATCGAACCCGGGCCGCGGCGGTGAGAGCGCCGAATCCTAACCACTAGACCACCAGGGAAAACGGTGAGAGGCAGTCTCCTGAAAACTTTCAAATACTCTCTCTACTTCTTGATGAGGCTGGAAACCCGAGGCGACGAACAGCCAACCTCCTGGCATCTAGTCTGTTTTCGGTCAACGATCGACAAGGAGCGCTTGGCTCCAGCTGGAACCTCTTTCCCTCATCTCCCTGACGCTCTCAATTCCCTATCCTTGTCCAATTCCCCACCATCTGACCTCAGGAAAGTGGGGGGAGAGATGAATCAACGTCCCACCGGGGACTGGAGCCAGAGAGTGAGATGCGGAGTGAATTGGGCGAGCGCAGTACAGTCCATAGGTATCCTCGTACTGCTGAATTAAGGTGCGCTTTGTCTCAACCGGGCCTGCAAGTCAAGCAATCCCATCCCAGGTCACGGGGTTCCGGATTTCAGCGATTGAGAATTCACGGGGATCCTGGCTCCTTCGAGGTTCAGCCAGCCCCGAGGCAGGGGCATGATCCCGACGGAATCAGAGCTCATCTCTTTCGGTAGCCTCATTCCCTACCCCAGCCCCAACCCAGTGAGGAACGTTTCGAATGGATGAGAAGGGTCTGGTCGGCGCGGGAATTTCGGGCATCCAAAAGCCGGTCCGAATTAAGCAGTGTGGGGAGGGAAACGTTTTTCTTTCTACGACGGGACGGATCAGTGCGGGGATGAGGGAGGATGAGGCGAGGTTGGGGGCGCGGGTGATGAAAGGTGCTGGCACGATTGGTCCCAAAATCTCCTCCTTGGACTGCGACTTCATTCATTCATTCATTCATCCATCCATCCATCCATCCATCCATCCATCCATCCATCCATCCATCCAATCAATCGTATTTTTTGAGCGCTGACTGTGTGCAGATCACTGTACTAAGCGCTTGGAAAGCACCATACGGCAATAAAGAGAGACGATCCCTGCCCACAACGAGCTCACCGTCTAGAGTTCCATGTGGGACAGGGACTGTCTCCAACCTGATTAACTCGTATCTATCCCAGGGGACGCACAGTACGCGCCTTACAGATACCATATTGTTATTATATTACATATCATATTACATATAATGACATTAAGAAGAATGAAAGAAGCGACACTACGGGCAACGACGGGAGGTAAAAAGGTAAAGAGGGAGGCCCTCGGAGGTCCCTGGTGGTCTAGTGGTCAGGATTCGGGGCTTTCACCGCTGCGGCCCGGCTTCGATTCCCGCTCAGGGAAGGTTACTTCTTAACAATTTTCCTTTGCTTCCAAGCCCCACATGGAAACGACGAGTGGGCCTAGACACTTCAGATGTCCCGCTTATCCCTTTTGCCCAGTGGCCTGATTAGAAATTGAACGTTGCCGAGGAAGCTGCGGCAGCCTCGTTGAGTACTTGCCATTCTATAGTCGGAGCGTGACGCTCCGATTTGGGTCGTTCCTCAACTACTGTTCTAGTGCAGTATAGACTCCCGTCTGCGATTCTAATTTGTGTTAATGTCCTTGGAGCTAGGACGGGAAGGAGAGAAACAAGCGCTTGGGGAAGAAGAGAAAAAGGGAAAGCGCCCAAAGCAGTGACAGCAACACTGCTTCCTGTCTAACCGAGGCTAATGCTGATGTCTAACACTGATGTCTAACCTTGCGCTAACCGAGTCGCTACGGCCACCACGGCTCAGGCTGGAGCCCTCGGAGGCAGGATTTGCTGATTTGCCGAGTGGTAAAATGTACCACTTGCCGAAACCCGGGATCGAACCAGGGACCTTTAGATCTTCAGTCTAACGCTCTCCCAACTGAGCTATTTCGGCTCTCCTTAGGGCGCTTTTCAACGAAGACTCTCGCGTTATAGCCAACTGAAACCTTGAGCCAGGGTTTCTGATAACTGACAGTAAGTACCGAGGAAGGGCATGGAGCCGAGATCTTCCTGCAGACAAGATGGAAACATGTATGAAAACTTGACTAGAGACGGAGAGACGGAGCATCCTTCCCCGTTCCCGGCTCCATTGGCCCTGCAGGGGGAGGGGAATGGAGACAGAGGCCGCCGCGTCTCTGCAGACGCTTTGGAAAAATCCCCCTGTTCCCAGTTACTAGTGTCCCACTGTGATGGAGAGATGGAGAGAACGTTTCTAAAAAATCAAAAATCAGCCTCCATCCCGGGCCTCAGCCCCACAGTCCCTGGTCGGGGAGAGGTTTGGAAGCGGGGCTGCCTCTTCTTCTCTCCCGCAGGCCTCCCCGGCTCCTCGGGGCTCAGAGCGGCGGATGGGACGAAGAAGAGGAGGCCGAGGGGGGCCGGGGCCTGGAGGGGCCGAAGCCGGGCCCGCCAGCCTCGGGGGATTGATGATTTATTCATTTTGACATGAAAGGAAAGACCGGCGCCCCCTCCCACAGGACGGTCATGTCCAGTGCCGGGGGGGGGCGGGGCAAGGGAGGGTTGTGTTTTATTTGGGGCGGCAGTGAGGGCAGCTGTCCGGGTCCGTCCTGTCCGCTCCCGCAGCCCCGAGAGCGGCATGGGGGCGGCGGGGAGGGGAGCGGCAGCAGCAGCTCTCCGGGACCAGCCGGGAGACCCCCGGCTCCGGCCGACCATCTGGGGTCCCCCTTGCCGCGGGGGTCAGCACCAGCTTCACCCGCACACCCTTGGATTTTGGAGGAAACGGCGCTGGCTGCAGAGGGGGCAGAGGTCAGCCTGGATTCCTTCCTCCCCAACTTCACGGAAAGTCTCTCCTCCCTCTTCCCCAGGTCTTCCCCTTGTCTCTCCGGATGGGGAGACCTCGTAATGCCCTGCGGAATTCAGATTATGCCGAAAGCGTAGGAGACCACTGCCTCTTATGGATATCTTGATGGATTTCTGCTGAATAACCCGCCCTAACAAAAACTATTCCTCAGTAGCCTGGAACCAAAGGCTCGATTCCAGGCGCTCGCTAGGGAGGGCCAAACAAGGGCCCGGCTAGCTCAGTCGGTAGAGCATGAGACTCTTAATCTCAGGGTCGTGGGTTCGAGCCCCACGTTGGGCGCAAGTCTTTTTGCTTTCATTTCTAAATAGGCCTCTCTCCAAAGAGGTTATTCTAGTGCCAGCTAGACTCCTCCCCAATCCTCCGTCCACTATCGTGCCCTTCGGCCCCTTCAGCGATTTGAACCGCGGGACCTCTCTCACTGCAAGCGAGGATCACAATGAACCACTCGCGAGGGAAGCGCTCTTGAGTCTCAGAGGGGAAACCTTTTCTCGCCTCCACCGCCCCCCTTTCCGACACGGGGTCTGTGTGGGCGTGCAAGCTGGCCGGGGCGGGGGTGGGGACGGGGGAAGGGGATTGAGGAGGGACGACCACCGGCGGTGAAATCTAGTCCATTGGGGAGGGTACTCGGCACTTGGCGGGGGTTCTTACTGTTGTGGTAAGAAGATAATGATGATAATAGTATTGTTATTATTAGCGGTAAAGGGGACGGTGACACAACACTTGACCGCAGCCACAATCCCCTCTTTTCCATGTCGCCACTGAATTTCTCCTGGATTCACTGAACTTCCCCCGCAATTCAATTCGAGCTCCTGGGTCGCGGAGGCGGGGGAGGGGGCTGGAGGGCCTCAACCCTTCTGCATTGGGCAGAGAAGCAGATTAGCCTGATTAGTCAGGAGACCTGGATTTCAATCTGGGCTGTACCACAAGCTAACCATGTGACCTTGGGCAAGTCATATCATTGTACCTGGTCATTTCAAGGTACCTCTTCTCCCAACCCCTTGGACTGTGACCCTAAAGTGAGACAGAGTGTGGGCCCGATCTTTCTCTATTGAAGCAACCCCACTACTTATCACATAGTAAGGGTTTAAGGAATAATTGAGTTATTCCCGCTACAATAGCTGGGAAGGGCAGAGCTTCCTCCAACAGGGTATTGTGCTATCAACTCTCTCTGAGGTAATGGGGGTGGGGCGGGGCGGGGCGGGGCGGGGCGGGGCGTGGGGTCCATTGCAGCCATGCCATCTCTTCTTTTCCTATCAACACCGCTGCAGAGACCAGTAGGAAGACACAGAGTGCTTAGACAACTAAAAACGTTGGATCGCTGCGTTGGCCGGGAATCGAACCCGGGTCAACTGCTTGGAAGGCAGCTATGCTAACCACTATACCACCAACGCCGCGGTGGGCGAGTGCTCCGCTGTAGCCCTAACCAAGCCAGTGCCTTAGACCTCTCAGCCCAACTACCAGGATTTGATATTGTGTGGGGCGTTTCCGAAGGGAATTTGGGCCGATCCTGGATTTTTAAGGAATCTTCTCCGGAGCCTTTTGCCCAGAAAAGGCTTCGCTTTTGCCCAGTTTCTCCCCGCCTTGGCAAGCGACGGACCAAAGAGGAAAAGTTTGCTATTGGCCTCTTTGCCATTCAGCCCTTTGTTGTCTTTAACAGACTGACCCCAGGGCTTGCGGGACAGTTTAGGAGTCCAGCCTAGATCTCCCAGTGCACGTATCCCGGAGTTATTCGTGCAGTGGAAGACTCAAAAGCAGTCTTCCCCCCCCCCCGCCCGCCCCCCGCCCCCCGCCCCCCTCCACCCTCCGAGGGCAATTGTCCTCCTTCAAATCTCCTGCCTATAAGACATTTAAGCTTCCCCATTTAACCTTTCGTTTCCCCTACTCCCTCTCTTCTGCATCGCCTTTACCTTTTTAGCTCTTGCTATTCACACCACCCTCAGTCCCGCAGCAGGTACGTATTTGTATGTAGTTTATTTCAATGTCTGTTTCCCCTGTAGACTGTAAACTCTTGGTGGGAAGGGAACAGTATATCTTAATGGGCTCCCAGGTACGTTTTCCTCATTCTTTACCTTCCCAGCTTTAGACTCTTCCCGAGAGAGAAGGGGAAGGTATCAGAGTCCGAGAAGGAATCTTAGGCTCCTCATCAGGGAAACTCAAAACATGTTCTCCCAGGTCCCACTTTACCTGGTTATCGCGCATCAGCCTCGTGACTCTGGGACCAGTGGGGTGGAAAATAAAGCTTTCACGACGAGGATGGGATTCGAACCCACGCGTGCAGAGCACAATGGATTAGCAGTCCATCGCCTTAACCACTCGGCCACCTCGTCTTTCTTCCTCTCCCGCTACCTCCTGGATGGGGAGAAGCAAACCGTGGCTTTGAGATACGAATTGCTGTTCCTACCGCCCAAGCAAGAAGCGAAATGCAGCTGATCAGGGAAATAGAGGATGGGAGCAGCGGGAAATGGATGCAAATTTTCAAAGTCAAAACTCAATCAGAAAAA